>NW_027271259.1:302500-902500 GCF_040938485.1 Diadema antillarum | reverse complement strand
TAGTCATGTTGTGATGGAAAGGGCAGGGCTGGCGATAGATTGATTTGATTAATCATAATCCTTGATTGGATACGGCGTTAGAAAAATAAAAATCCGGAACTTGAGGCGTGCGCACTTTTATCAGTCATATCACGGTAGCATCTTTGCTTTCAGGAGTTAGTTCATCCTTCAAGCTGCCCCGCAAGCAACCGCTGGAACAGTGTGTGTTGTACTCAGTCAGTATTCGGATTATCCCCGCCGTTACCAAAGAATTGCGTGCGCACAGTTATCCGTCACTGACAAAGGCCTGCCGATTTCAATAGAGTACGCTCGCCCGCGGTCCGCATAGACAAAAGAAGGATTAGAGGTGCTCCCTTATCAAGTGGACAAAAGACACTCTTCCAGGATCCGGGACAAGTACTTTAGTTTCAAATAAAGGATCTGGGACTAAAGGACTCAGATTTGGGAATGAATAACTGAGGCAAGAAGAGAAATAGCTAAGACAAATAATCAATAAATTGCTTGTATCTTTGGAATCATACAATTCTAGAAAACAAATTTGCTATCATTTGAAAGGGGAGATGTAGCTCTAAAACTTTCTTGCAGAGTCAAGGGAGCGTTCTATTGAAGTAAAACCACGAATGACTCTTTCTTTTCATACTACACAAAAATTTCCAACAATTTTTTGATGATATTATTAATTACTTCTGCAATATTTCAGGTTCAAATAGATATTACAACAAACTGACTACTAGTACATGACACAAAAGAACAATCATTTCTTCATGTTTATTGTGTAGAACTCAATTCAAAACAGATGATAGTTTCAAAGATACGGCAGTTTTAAATTACATTGTTAGTCCAGTCTCGAAACATTCTGGCGTGAGGAAAAAACCTCTGGCACGTTAGGGATTTTGGGCCTGCCACATTAACAGTTAAAAGGGATATATATGTATATATATATATATATATATATATATATATGTGTGTGTGTATGTATGTGTGTGCGTGTGTGTCTTTTATATATAATATATGAAGGGTTTGTTTGCAAAAACCGATAAGTCCCTTTTTGAAGATGAAGTATGATCTCTGTCATAAAGTACAAAATAATACCTTTTAAGTGATATATTGGTCACTAGATATAAAGGCATGTTTTTGAAGTTATGGTCAAAAGTAGCGAAAATTTTATTATTCTCTTTGTTTTTCTTGACCTTTAATTGCAAATGTACAAATATAAAAGAATACACTGCAAAAAGTCCGGTGTTAAATAGTGAACACCGAGCTGGTGTTAAATTTTCGGTGCTCATTTATGGTGTTAAATTAACATCCCCGGGTGTCATTTCCAAATTTTAAACTGTTTTTTTTTTTGAAGAGTTTCTTAGTAACTGCACTTCTTTTTGATTTTTAATTTAAACAAGACGATCAAGAATTTTACATTAGAATACTAGATTTTTGAAAAGATGTGAAAATAAATTTACACCAAAGTAACACCAGCTGGTGTGGTCTCTTATTGAAGCAGGACGGGTGTTAAACCATTGATATTAACACCAACAAATATCAAATCAACACCATGTGGTGTCATTTTTGAATTAACACCAGTACAGTGTCAAAATAACACCAGCTACAGTGTCAAATTAACACCACGAAGTGTCAGGTGAACACTTTTCAACACCATCACAGTGCATTTTTAACAGCTGTGGGTGTGGTCCTTTATTGAAGTTTGATCGGTGTTAGATTTAACACCCGTGGTGTTAAATCTAACACCGATGTTTTTACAGTGTATGAAAATATTTAAAAAGAATCGCAAATATCTCCATTTGGCAAATATGGACTTATCGGTTTTTGCAAACAAACTCTTCAGATATATATATATATATATATATATATATATATATATATTCATATTATAAATATATAATAACCCTGCTTGTGGTCAGCTGGCCGGTGAGTTATGATCTGTTGTCGAGTTAACTGTCGTGAGACAACACCGGTATTTTATTATGTGTTAATATTTGCCGTATTTGATCATATTTGGAATTAGAGTTATTGACTGACGGACTATGTGTGAGACATAGGACGTCACCTCGTCACTCTAAGTTCCAGTGACGCCATTTTATCGAACACCTCCTCATTCTTAGACCGCAGAGGTTCCCATTGATTTTGGCTAACATATCTGCTGGTGGCCAGCTGGCCGGTGAATCATGACCTGCTGTCGAGATCATTGTCGTAAAGCAACACCTTATTGAGAACGCACAAAGGCCTAGATAAACATGACACGCCTAGTGCTGCTGATCCTTTTAGCGACTTTTTAGTGTGCCGGGAGCCTACGATTCACCATCCCATTGTTCACGCGCGATGAGTGGACAATCCAAAACTCGGAGGTGAAAGATCGTCTCGCACCACTGCAATATGATCTGTCACACAGAGAAACTACCCCTCGGGAAGAGGCTGAATGCTTCGCATCTATTATGTCTGACTATTTTGCCTCCCACCAAGATGATTTTGTCGATGACAGGAATGCAAATCCGTATGTGTTTCATAAACCCAAAACTCTCGCAGAAGCCAGAAAGAAGAAAAACGCCCTTCGAAAGATTGCCTTCCGAAAAAATGCTACTGAAGAAGACAGAAAGAACTTCCGCTCTGCAGTAAAAACCGTTTCATTTCTTAAACAGAGAAACAATGAGAAAGTACGGGAAAAGGACGCCGCTTTTCAAGAAACTTAATCGGAATGACTTTTGGAACTTCTCTAAACGGGCTTGCAACGGGAAACTCGACCATCCTGACACAGAGCCAACCTTTACTGAAGAAATAGCAGATGAGTTTTTCTCAAATAGATACTCTAGTAAGGCTAACATTGATGTGACCCGTTTAAATTGGTTCCCATTTGTCCATGTTGACGACAGAGAACACACGCATTTTGAATTAGGACCAATTCTCCCAAAGCATGTGAAAAGTGTACTTTTAAGGAAAAAGTCTACATCCGCCCCAGGTCCAGACGGATTAATGTATATGGTTTATTTAAACGTTTTCCGACTGTACATCACTTCTTGGCCACACTATACACACGAATGTTGCTGGAAAGTCAAAATCCACCCGATACGTGGTCAAATTCAAAAGTTGTACTCATACACAAAACTGGTGATCCGGGATTTCCCGAAAATTTCCGAATGATTTCCCTAACATCTTGCATCAGTAAGATATCACCAAATCTTGGCAGACCGCCTTGTAACATATCTTGCTGCAAACAAGTTCATCGATGATTCTGTGCAGAAGGCTTTTGTGAAGAATGTTAACAGATGTATAGAACATAACCAGTTGCAACATGAAATCATTTTGCATGCGAAATCCAAAAAGAAAACGATTCACGTAACATTTTTGATCTTACTGATGCATTTGGCAGCATAAGTCATGATCTCATTGCTCGTTCTTTGAATCGATACAATGTACCCAGTTGTGTAGTAGACTACATCAATCGATTGTACGGCTGGCTTCAGGGATATGTCTCAGGTCCTTCTTGGGAATCAAAAACTTTTCACTTTCGAAAAGGTGTCTTTCAAGGTGACCCTCTATCCCCGGTTATATTTCTTGCCTGTTTCAACCCTCTACTGGAATATCTGACTTCAATTAAATCCAAGTATGGCTGTGACCTCAATGGACACAAGGTCATCACTACCCCTTATGTAGACGATTTTAATCTGATTTCGAATAATAAACGTCACCATCAAAGAATTATAGCAGAACTCAACTTCCACTGCCAGTCCATGGGTCTTTCACTGAAGCCTGCAAAATGCCGAAGTCTGTCAATTTGTAGCGGTACTCCAGGTGATATCTCATTCCGTATTGGTAATACAGAAATAGATTCACTGAAAGAAAGCCCACATCAGTTTTTAGGATCACGGATATTTTTCAGTGGAAAATTTAATGAAGTTTTTGATTATGTACAAAACGAAATTAGAGAAAAAATGCAGAACATCGACTGATTACTGGTCCGCCCGGAGTACAAAATTTCCATATAAATTATGTCCGGTATCTGTTACCTGCCATGAGATTCATGATGAGTGTCCATACTCTGAATAAATCGCATCTTGATGTATTAGACACTATGACAGACGGCTACCTAAAACAGTGGTTAGGAATCCCAAGTCGAGGGGCAAACATTGCAACCGTACATCTCCCGCAAGGGATGGCCATCCCGCGCTTTTCCGATATTTATTGGAAAGCCAATATTGTTCAGCTTATACCAGATCAAGACTAGCTGGTGACGACGTAGTTAACCACGCCCTAGACTCCACGCTGGAACGCGAGTCGAAGTGGACAACAAAGCAGTCCAGTGTAACCGTCTGTCACAGTGTCCACCAGAAAGCGGTAAGTGAGCTTAGAGTATACAGACCAATAGCTCCTGGACTTCAGTGAAGAAGACAATAAACAAAATACTAGAGGATGATGTTGTAAAATACTGGAAAGAAAAGATAGAGCCACTCCTTTGCCAAGGAAAATTTACAGAACTTTTACTGCTCGAGAGAGAAAACCTCACATGGAAATCCATTATGTTTAATCTCCCTCGAAATGTTTTAAAGTTTGCATTTAACGCGTGTATTGATTCCCTACCCTCTTATTCAAATCTATCCCGTTGGGGAAAGAGACTATTAAAGCAATAAGTGCCCCTTCTGTCCAAATACAACAGGGACCCTACACCACATTCTGTCACACTGTCCATCGATGTTAGAAAGGTATACTTGGCAACACAATAATGTTCTTAAGGTTATCCAGACCATTATAATGAGCACAGAAATTAACAATTTTGATGTTTATTGTGACGTAGGGGGCCACACGATTGCAGGAGGCACAGTACCCCCGCACATCCTGGTAACTAACCAACGCCCAGATCTTGTTGTCGTATGGCACGATCCCAAACAGATTATGGTAGTAGAGTTAACAGTTCCTTTTGAGAGCAACATAAAAGACGCTCACAAAAGGAAGATAGAGAGGTACAAAGATCTGGTTCGAGATCTGAATGAAACTGACTACGACACCTCATTTAAAGCGATTGAGGTCGGACAAAGGGGATTCATTGATGCTGAAAACAAAACTCGAATAAAGCAAATCCTCCCCAAGTGTAACTGTAACAAGAAACCAAAGGAGCTGTACAATGACCTAAGCAAGGCTGCACTTCTAGCTTCTTTTGTCATATTTTACAGCAGACACGAACAAACATGGTCTGATGATCGTATAATCAGGTTTTGTATACAGCACCAAAATCCCAATTGAAGGCCTGAATATAAGAACGACCAAAGTCCAATTTTTGGCCAAATTCAGTTTGACATAGGAAATTGTAGCTTATGCATGGACTCATCTTGTGTATAAATGATAAATCCTAATTACCCCCGGAAGTGCCTGAAATGAATGAGTTAAATCTTTTATCGATGTAAGAATGAAGGACTTGGGTCATTCTTACATTCATATAATAGTGCCCTCTCTCATCCTTCTCTCATCTCTATAGCAGAATATCATGTATAATAAAGAACGACCCAAGTCCATATGAATCAAAGAACGACCCAAGTCCACTACACAAAATGGCCTCTCAACAATTACTGTCAATGTTAATTGTCATAATAATATATGTTCTAATTTGTATATACAATGTTGCCTTCCCATCACAGTTAAATAGAATATTATTGGACAAATAAAAAAGATATGAAGTTTTTTTTTAGTTTACTCGAAATTGTCTTTCCATGGACTTGGGTCGTTCTTATATTCATATACTCAATTCAATATCTTATCAAAGATTAACATATTACTGATATTATGTTAATGTTGACAATGTTATTACTAACATTAGAAGTATTTGCACACATCACCTACACATATGATGTTGGAAAGTCAAATCCGTCCAACACATGGTCAAATTCAAAAGTTGTATTGATGCATAAATCTGATAATTTAAGTTTGTTTGAAAAAAAAAATGATTGATTTCCCTCACATTTTGTATAAGTGAGATATTTCATTAAATTTCACTAAAATATCTGGAATTTAGACAGGTTTGTTTCTTTTGCCTTGCGTGCACATCACCCACTGTAGATCGGATCTTAAAGTACCTACCTCAACACTGTAAAATTAGCCTGGATAAAAGGGAAAAGACGCCCAAGAGTTTTCCCTCATTCTCTCCTAAGCATTAATTCATTACTGCACGGTTTGATACAATAATATACATATCATGATTTTTCATTATGTTCTATATATATGTAATATATATATATATATTATATATATATATGTATATATTTACAAAAGCTAACGAACACAAAAGTATGCTTAATTCTTTGATGGATAATCCAGTGCACGTGTATATTCCTTCTTTAGAAAGGAATTTATCTGCATTCTTGAATAAACTTTCTTTACGAACATGAACAGTTATTGCTTTCCTCTGCTCTTTTCCAGGATTGTTTTGAATAACCATCGCTCTGTAAATACTCAAAAGAGCTAACATTAGAATATAATTGGCTTTGCTCTCTGTATTCCCCTATATTTTTAAGGGAAATTTGTGTCCATACATTACTAAAAACTACATTTGCCTATATACTTTGAAGTCAAATTTGTGTTGAAAGTACGACGGATGCAACTTTTTCATCCATTTTACTATTCGAAAATGATATCTTTCTTTCAATGGCCGTTTATTATGCCTTTGTTTATAAATTTTGCTGTAACTTGAGAATGCTTCAATATATTCTTCACATAAGTGGTACACAATGCAGAAGGAAGGATAGGTTATTGAGCTTTTTGAAATTATGGGCTTTAGTTTTTGAGTGATTGACAGCTGAACCCTGATTGGATAATAATGGTTGCCTTGACAACAGAAGAAAACTTTTTTTCTTTACAATAATCAATAAAAAGTGTTTTTTTTTCCAATTGCATCTATAAAAAAAAAAAAATCAAAGTTTGCAGCAGTAGGAGGCATTTGGGGGTTACCAATCACCTGGAGGCATCCGGTTGCCATGGTAACCATCATAACTTACAATGGATCCCACTGTATTGCTGACATCTTTAGCAACGTGTACATATGTAGTTTTATGCAGTTTTGATGAATTCTTCATGAAATAAATGCAAAAACTGTGATAAGTTTGTCATTTTCAGTGCCCCAATAGCGACAAGCGTCACCGACCCTAGCCTTAATTTCTAGCCGTTTTTATTTCGTCTTTAATTCTCTG
Organism: Diadema antillarum; assembly: GCF_040938485.1. NCBI lineage: Eukaryota > Metazoa > Echinodermata > Echinoidea > Diadematoida > Diadematidae > Diadema > Diadema antillarum. Next base: position 895,316 of record NW_027271259.1, on the reverse strand, counting down.
AGTTGCAGCTTGTGTATTGTGCAGAAGCCCGCAGTATTGCGCTAGGCCGAGTGAGGGCACATACCCAGTGATTGTGATTCGGGCGTCGCAATCACTGGGTATGCGCTCTCACTCGGCTTGCTTCAACTCGGAGAAATAAAGACGAAATAAAAAAGGCTAGAAACTACACTACACCGACCCCAGCTTGGCGTGAAAAGTTAGTTTGCAGGCAAAACCCTTGTTTGTCGAAGAGAAAGTATGTGTGCTCTAAGACTACTACACGCAGCACTGGCACACTGGCGCCTGTAGCAGTGCTAGATGTGCGTGTAATAGTCTTGGCGTGCGCAGACCCTTTTACGTTTATTCCAACAAATAATGATGAAAAGTGGCCAGTAAAATCTACTGACACCACAATTTGGAACCACATACTACCTGGGGATGTTTATGGAGGTCCCATCTACAACCCTGTCTGGTCAAACCTTTTCTGCGGGGTGGGTTGAACGAACTCCTTAATCAAGCCTCTTACAGGAATTAGCGCCTTGACTATTAATACCCTTTATGCAGACGATTAAACGTTATTACTAAAGTAAATAAAAAGTATATATAGATACACAAATCATCAGAATTCAACTCTCACTCTCAGTTCATGGGTTTGTCTCTATAGTATGAAAAATGTCAAAGGGGAGATAAACCCTAAGAGCAATGTAAATTGAGTGAAAGCAGCAACATTAGTAGAAAAACATCAGTGAAAGTTTGAAGAAAATCGGACAATTGATGCAAAAGTTATGAATTTTTAAAGTTTTGGTGTTGGAACCGCTGGAAGAGGAGACTACCAGAAGTTATGAAGTATGAGTGGACAACAATACAAAGGAAAATTATAAAGAAAATTCTACAAAAATCCATTTTCCATGAAAATTACAAATTCTGTCAACTTGATAGTGACATATGTTAAGGGTAGCAATTATTCCCCCTGCTTCCTGAAAGCGGTTAGTCAAGTGCTCTTTCATAATGCTAGAAAAATAAATTTTTGTTGAATTTCCTTTATATTTTCTTTGTATTGTTGTCCTCTCATACGTCATAACCTCTAGTAGTCTCCCCATCCAGCGGTTCCAACACCAAAACTTTAAAAATTCATAACTTTTGCATCGATTGTCCGATTTTCCTCAAACTTTCACTGATGTGTTCTACTAATGTTGCTGGTTTTACTCAATCCACATTGCTCTTTGGGTTTACCTTCCCTTTAAAGTTTGTTGATTAGTATAGTATAAGTGTAATATGTTATATTTGTATATGTAATATGGAATTAGATACATCAAAAGAAGGCTCATTACAGTTTCTAGGACCACGGATATTTTTTTTTCTCAGTGGGAAGGTAAATGGAGTTTTTGTTTTGTACAAAACGAAATCAGAAAAAAAAAAAGCAGAACATCGACTGATTATTGGTCCGCCCGGAGTGTGAAGTTTCTATAAACGTCCGACATATTTATTTCAAAGAATTCATATAAATGTTAAAATGATTGTTAGTGTTAAATATTATTGTTGATACTGGCACAATAATCTCATGGATGTTATTTGTGTTGTATGTTCAATGTGTACCTGCAATTATCTAAAGAGATAATTGACCTGGTTATGTATAAACATTTTCTTGAATAAAGAAATGATTCATTCATATATAGATGTATATAATATTGTAGCGAAAACGGTGCCTTGGCACTAAAATGCCGACCGAGCCAACCGTCCGTTTGATCGAAATATACGATCACTCTGTTTTTCACTGATAAACAGAGTTTATCAAGGAAAAACAGAGTTTATCAGTTGATAAACACAGTTTTTCTGATAAACTCATTTTATCAGTTGATAAGCAGAGTTTTTCACTTTTGATTAAAGCAGAGTTATTTATCCCTCCACAAGAGAGGGCGTTTTCACTGTTTGATGTTCTGCTCGTTGATGATACTCAGTAGTCGCTTGCAAGTATCGCTGCGCTAGCTAGTAGCTGACCGGCAGTGTTGCCAGATGGTGATTTCGGGAACCAAAAAAGGTGAAATTTGGTGATTTTTGAAGTTGTTTGGTGACAAAATTTTAGCCTGGTAACCAAATCAAAATTTGGTGATTTTTGGTAACTTTTTGGTGATTTTTAGACCCATAAAAAATAATCACACTAATTGAAAAAGAAAATGCATTTTGCCCAAAGTTTTCCCCTTATTTCCTGCAGAAACATAACATGTGCCCCCCCCCCCTTTTTTTTTTTTGGTCACAGCGACACACACAAACACTCATAGTCATATATCCATACACATCGTACACATTTTGCACTTAGTGTGTGTGACTACGGTGCGCCGAAAATTGCACCGAGACTCGCGCAGTGTTTGATAAAGGTTTATTGATATAATTTTGTCTTGAAATTGAAGCTTTACCTACGCTTTTCCAAATTTGGTGATTTTTGATGGCTTTTGGTGATTTTTTACAAGCCTTTTGGTGATTTTGCTCTGTTGGGACCTGGCAACGCTGCTGACCGGGCCGGGTGGCGGTCGCTTGCGATAGCTCTACAACACGCATATCACATTGCACACACATATCACCTTGTACGTCTGATACAATTACGCCGACATACTAGTATCAACTACTTCTAATTAACTAATCAGTTTAAAAAAACAGAACTAGACTCTACTGAAGTTCGGTCTAACAACTGTTACATGTTTTCATGTGGATTTGTAATGATCTTATCGTTGTAATTCGAAAGTGCACTCGAGATGCTCGAGTCAGCACTGAGAAGTCGATTGTGAATACACGTCCGCTTCATAAATCATAGCCAAATAGTAGTGGTACGGAGTAGGCCTACTGTGGTAGCGGTGTAAGTTACGAATACTAGTAGTGGTAATGTGGCATCAATTCCACAAGCCTATGGCTGTAGAAGTTGTGACTTGTAAAGTTGTACATTTCACGTGAACTACGCATGTACCTGCTATCCACGCTGGCTGCCTGCCCTGGCTAGGGCCAGGGAGGTGCCCTCCCACCTCCCTGCTACGGCTGACAATCACGATGCTCTCGGGGAGCTCCGCTAGCTGCCCGCATTATGTATTTCAAGCAAGGTTACGTAGGGCGCTCATGAACTGCGAATCGAATGTAAACGAAATAGCGAGCACGTACGTACGCACGCAGTGATCACATGTGATCATGTATGTAAATAATGTACAGTATGCGACTCCGTTCATCCTGTACAAATTGGCCAAGCCATAGAAATTTAATCAAGTCCACGCGCTTGCGCACTTCAAAATGTCAGATAAACTTATGTATAATTCATGTCCTGTAGCGTTTCCATGTATGAAGAAAATATATATATATTCGCGGCAGGGCGCGCCAAAATCTCCGAAAGCACCTCATCGGAGGGGACAGGAAACACAAGAGCAAGAACAGGATATAGTGCGATAAGTTGGCCTGCGACGTAAGACCATCACGCATCACACTCGCGTCATATACCTGTCCACTTCCCGGCAGCTCTATCGGGGACCCTATCCCTAAACCTAACCCTAATCCTAATCCTAACCCTAACCATCAAACCCTAACCCTAACCCTAACCCTAACCCTAACCCCAACCCTAACCCTAACCCTAACCATAACCATAACCAAAAACCCTAACCCAACGTTTTTCCCATAGGTTTAACACGCGCCATGCCCCAATCTGTGCCGTCTTAAAAAAAAACGCTTCCCGGCAGCTGCTCGCTTCCCGGCTGGCCCCGCGTACATATACAGTGCCGTGTATATATCACTAGCTGTAGATCTACGTACATGTACGTATTAACAGAGCAGACGGCTCTGCGTATTAAATGCTGCTAGCGCCCACTACCGAGAAGGTTTGAATAACTCTGCTTTTCTCTGATAAACTGAGTTTATCAAGTGATAAACAGAGTTCATCAGAAAAACCAGTGTGTTTATCAGTTGATAACTGATAAACAGAGTTTATCGGAAAAACTGTGTTTATCAGTTGATAAACAGAGTTTCCTGAAACACTGTTTTTCTCTGATAACAGTTTTTCTTGAAAATCAATGTTTATCAGTTGATTAACACAGTTTTTCTTATAATGTGTTTAACACTTGATAAACAGAGTTTATCAGTGAAAAACAGAGTTTCTCGACTTTATACACAGTCGGCCTGCCATGGACGCCCTTTTCACTCTGTTGCAAAAATCATTTTCTTTTCTCTTAACTAATCATGGCCCTTTTTATATTTTGTAATTTCAGTCTTTAAGCACATATATTAATGAGGTAGCTAATAGTACCTGTATGGAATTTTTATAGGCATGGTTATGAACTTCCCGTAAAATTTCCTTTATTCTCTACACAGAATTGCGCTATCCCTTTAAGTTCTTCACAGTTGAATTGAGATTATTTAAATCACACATCAACACCATTTTCAGTCCCATAATAGTCGGGTACCTAAGGGGGGGGGGGGGGTCACCGTGCATCCCCCCCCCCCCCCCCAGGACTCCTCGAAACTTACATTTTCAGGATCCTCATGACATACCAAAACATAGTCAAGATGTTAACAGGAACGAAAAGTGGCTGTTCTAGGTGAAATTTAATGTATTCTATTGTTTTTCATAATTTCTTATGTATTTCTTTGTTTTTCAACTTTTTCAACTTTTGTTTTCTCTTTGTTTTTCTATTGGAAATTGTCACTGACCACTTTTCTACCATAATTAGCACAAAACTAATCAATGAAAGTGATTAATTGTAAAAATAATCAGGTTTTCATGACCTTCATGACAGAGCACCTGTTTTCCATAGGATATGTACACAAAATCACAAAATTGTGCCCGTTTTGGGGGGACATTCCGTTACAATAATGGGCGTGACTTCGCAAAAGTATACGCAGATGTTGTAAATTTGGACTATAACTTATCACGCATATTAATTGACTAAAATAATTGTCTAACATGTGCAATATGGCCAACCTGTATACACACGTATACACACAATGCTAAATGTATGTGTCAAACCTCTGTATTTTTTAACCCTTAAACTGTAGCAATTATCGCTGCACTTCTCATTCATACTTTTTATCACTATTTAAATCTTCTCAAAAACCACTAATTAACAAATATTCATCAATACAGAAGACTGACTTAAAGGAACAGTTCAGATACTCTTTTAGAATACATAGCTTGATACATGTATAAGTCAGCATAAAATAACCACAACCACATTGTGTTACTGAATTGAAGACCTGAATATAAGAACAACCAAGTTCAATTTTTGGCTAAATTAAGCTTAACATGGGAAATTGTAGCTTATGGATGGACTCATCTTGTGTATAAATGATAAATCCTAATTACCCCCGGAAGTGCCTGAAATGAATGAGTTAAATCTTATACGAATGTAAGGATGAAGGACTTGGGTCATTCTTACATTCATATCATACCACCCTCTCTCATCCTTCTCTCATCTCTATAGTAGAATATCATGTACATGATTCAAAGAACGACCCAAGTCCATCACACAAAATGGCCTCTCCTCAATTAATGTAAATGTTAATAGTCATAATAATACATTTTCTAATTTGTATATACAATGTTGCCTTCCCATCACAGTTAAATAGAATATCATTGGACAAATAAAAAAGATATGAAGTTTTTTAAGTTTACTCGGAATGGTCTTCTATGGACTTGGGTCGTTCTTATATTCAGATACTCAATTGTTACTCGCAAAATTCGCTCTTGCCAATGAGAACAAATTCCTAATAAGACGCACTCTAAACTTACACAGAATATATTTTTCAATGACTCAGTAAACATTGTATATATGTTGATATTTTGATGAATAAACTTTATATATATATATATTGTAAACCATACGATTGAATTGTTTGTGAGAACTGTACTTTCGATGGACATTAGCTTTAGGGCCCACTTATCTTATCAGCTTATTGGTAATATGAGAATGCATTATCAAAAGACAGATAAGGCTATCAAGTGGTCACATCTTATTTGTGTGTGTGTGTGTGTGTGTGTGGTTTTTTTTTTTTTTTTGGTATTCCAAGGTTTTTTAATTCTTTGCTCGCTCCGCTTAACTTCGTTATGTAAGAAAACTTGCTGCAGCTACTTTTGTCAACCATTTTACCTTTAAATTGTTTATGAGTACCTTCGATGGGTATAAGATTTACGATCAACTCACCTTATCATCTTATCATTAATCCGATTATGAAAATGTATTACCGACAGACAGCCAATAAGGTCATGTAATTTGTTTTCTTTTACTTTTGTATCCAAAGGCTTCTTTTTATTTGCTCGCTCCCCATCTATTACTTGGCAAAATATGTAAGGAAACGTGCAGCGGCAGCACAACAACAACCTGAGGTTTCTATATCACAAAATAAACGGGCCATCGTGAGTAGTGTTGTTTATCAAACCTACCAAGGGCATATTATTATCCCTCAAAAAATCTACTTATACACAATAACTTCCCCTGTATGATATAAAACCTACAAAAGCAAAAACTAAACAAATGAAGATACATTCTTTGATAATAACAAGTGATCATTATCCCTCTAGATCCGTCTGTGTGGTTGATGTAAAATATCGTGATCACAGTCCTATATTTTTGTAGATCTGACAGTGATTCGTTTGTATCCTCTTGCATATTTCAAAATACCGAAATTCCAAATACAACGGTGGATAAAATATGTTAACATATTACCCATATACACCTAAAAACCAATACCCTGTATCTGTACGGTGTCCAAACGTTAGATTCCTATCGAGGGAAAATTGTTGCAAATAATAGAGAGCAAAATAAGGTGATTGCAACTGATTGACAAATTGCCCTACATCGACGTAAATGAGCACTAAATTGATCAGTGTTTTAGTAGTAGCCATGATAAAAAATCATGGGCGTACATACTCGAGCAGGATTCGAGCCTACGACCTTCTGATCACCGGACAGGCGTCATCTCCACAAGACCACCGAGCTTTCGCCCGACAGCAAGTGTTGGTTCTAATCCTTATAGCATGCAGCGGGTACTGCTTTGTTATTCAAATTCATGAAATTCTTCCGTCGAGATGTTTTCATTGCAACTGATTGACAAATTGCCCTACATCGACGTAAATAAGCACTGAATTGATCAGTGTTTTAGTAGTAGCCATGATAAAAAAATCATGGGCGTACATACTCGAGCAGGATTCGAACCTACGACCTCCTGATCACCGGACAGGCGTCATCTCCACTAGACCACCGAGCTTTCGCCCGACAGCAAGTGTTGGTTCTAATCCTTATTATAGCATGCAGCGGGTACTGCTTTGTTATTCAAATTCATGAAATTCTTCCGTCGAGATGTTTTCATTGCAAACATCTCGACGAAAGAATTTCATGAATTTGAATAAAATACGGTGATGTCGTTGAACACGTTATGTATGTATATAATGACATAAATATGAAGGGGTCAGTGCAATATAGTGTTAACCCACACTTTGGTGAAAAATGAGCTACATGCATTTACACCATCCTGAATCACTTCTCTATAATCCCTAAAGATCTCATCTTCAAATTTATGCAATAGGTGGGTTTTTTAATGCAGGCATCTCTTTGCCCCGAAAATTAATCACATCTTATAAACAGGAGTATAATGCTAAGCTACAATTTTCAAGATGGCGACCTCCATGGTAGCAGAAAGAAAGATGTCATAAAAATTTCTAAATCTGGACAGTGAGGAAACTTTTTAATCTACAAAAATGAGTGAGTCTGATTCATCATATAACTTGTACTCTTCTGCCAGTTATGAAAATGGAGATGTAAACATTAATGAATTTGTAAGCATTAAATCAGTATTTTTTTGTTAATTTCAGTACTGTTGGGGTTAGCACTATTTTCATGCTAATTCGACTGATCATGACATTTTTCGCCGGTTGTTATTGTAGCTTAACAGGAAAACACCACAATCACTAGTTTTAGGAGTATTTTAGCATTGTGCAGATGACCTATAAGAAAATTAATCAACGTTCATGATCTGTCCAATGCCAGCACCTTAAATTTTCATTAGTGGGTTAGCACTTTATTCATGCTGACATTTCGCATCCAAAGGAAAGCTTCCTCAAAATTAATTAATAGTAAATAACTGATGAAATGTATTGAGAATATAAATTTTCATTTGTTGTGTGTATTTTCTTTAATCGAAATGGCTAATTGCAATAAGTGTATTGTCTCTATATGATTTCTTTACCGATGCAAGTGTGATCTGGAAACGTTAATACGGGTAAAAAATGTACGGATAGCTGGATATTTGGACATGTGCCTTATCTGTTCTTACAGGGTTATATCACTAGTGTAACAATAACCGGAGGGCCAAACCCCAAAAAGTCGCTTACTTAACGAGTGAGTTGCACTCTCTCTACAAACTAAGTAGACCATGCTTATTTTCAAGTTTTTATTGTAACAAACAATATTCCACTGGTCTACCTCAAAAAATTTGTTGCGAAAGCCTCCAAATCCAAGATGGCGTCCAAGATGGCCGCCATATTTACTGAATTTGTTATTTGAAAGATAGAATTTGATTGAAACATCAGATTTCAACAAATTTGATGTCATATGAAAGAGAATAAAATTTTCTACAAGTTGATACCATTTTTGTGGATTATTGCGATTAGTGGATTGAGATTTTAAGGAAAAAACACTCATTTTTTGACATTTTTCTGAAAAAAGGAAAATCATGAAAATGCTTGATTCATCATAAATCAGAGAAAGACTGAAGGATTATCCTGAAACATCTCAAGAATTTTGTTTGACATATAATTAATATTTGGAGAAAATTAGGGGTCAGTACCGTTTTCGGTTCAGGAGTTATAATGTCTCAAACTTGAAAACTCACTATGTAAAAATGGCCACTTTAGTTTAAAAAAGCCTGCGCGCGCAAAGACTACTACACGCACCACTGGCACTGGCGCTTGTAGCAGTGCCAGTGGTGCGTGTAGTAGTCTTGGCAAACGCAAACTTTTTCTTTGACAAACAAGGGTTTGTGCCTGCAAACTAACTTTTCATACCAAGTGGTAGCTCAGGTGACGCTGATTGCTATTATTTCAAAGTAGATTGTTCTGAAGCAGATGAGATGAAGCAAAAAATATCTTTCAAATAGAGGTAGAAGCTTGAAATAACCTTGCTAGAGAAAGTTTAAAACAAAATTTGGATCAATCACTCAAAAAATTCAAGATTGCAGGCTATCAAAGCTGACATAGTGTATTGCGCCAAAGTAAATGTATCGCGCCAAAGTAAATGTATCATTTCGATTTTTATACAATTTTGTCTGTTTTGGTGTCTTTTTATATGGTTGTTATATATTCTGAACATTATAATGCTATTTCAAACCATCTTAGGTTTTTATGGAGACATTTTTCAGAATGCACCATGAATATTTCTCTAAAAAGTTAAAAAAAAATTAAATAAAAAATGTTTATGAAAACCATGCAGAAATTAAAATCTTTCCCATATAATCAATATTTGGAGGTCAGTATTGTATTTGGTTCAGGAGTTATAATGTCTCAAACTTGAAATCCCATTTTAAATAATATGTATTTGCACGCATCTGTTCCCAAAGACGTCACAGAGGGTCAAATCCAAGATCGTGCTTACTTTTCGAGTTCCACTCTCTCTATAAACAAAACCATACATAATATTAAGCACACTAAGCAATGTTCCGTAAGTACACCTCATTAGATTTGTTGCAAAAACCTCCAAAGTACAGATACGGTCCAATAGGGCCGCCATTTTTATTGAATTTAACATTTCAAACATAAAATTTGATAGAGACATTGGATTGCAACAAATTTGATGTCATATGAAGGAGAGCAAAACTTCCTAAAAGTTGATACCACTTTAGCTGTGTATTGTGATAAATGGGGGGGGGGGGTTGTTTGCTTCTCTTTTTTTTGGGGGGGGGGGAATCCATATTTTTATATTCTTTTGAAAAAAGGAAGAAATGTAAAAATGCATGATTTAGTATTTATCAAAGAAGAACTGAAGAATTATTTTGAAACCTGTGACTGAGATTGAGATTTACTAAGATTGAGACATAATTCATATTTCTGGAATTACAGGCAATATCATACACTGTTGACAAGTTAACATCTAAAACTCGAAAAAATTATATTCATGCATTATAAATTTTGCATACAATGTGTTTACATGGTCACATGTAATACTGTAATGGTCTAGTGACTTGCAAGTACCTGCAAACTAACTTTTCATGCCAAGTGGTAGGTGACGCTGGTCGCTATTACTGTAGCATTTCATCACAGTAGATTGTTCTGAGGCAGATAAGATTGAACAGAAAGTATTTTCCAAAAAGAGATAGGAGCTTGGAATTTGGCACAAATTTTTCCAATGTGTAATATTTAGCGATAAAAATAGTATCCACACAACATTCAAGATGGCCGTAATTAATCGAGGTTGTCGTTCAAGGCATTATTTACCATTAGTGCACGTAAACAAAAACCCAGCTTTACTTAAATCCCTCAAGCTAGTTCTAAACTGTGAGTTAGGGATAGAACAACAATGTACAAACTTAAATCAGTATATTTAATGCTAAATATTGTTAGATGTACTAAATAGATCTGATAAGAATGTTTTTTATATAATTCAAATTCAAATTCAAATTCAAATTCAAATTCAAATACTAAATTGTTAACGGTTATCATGGTTATGGTTTCTTGAAAAGAAATGGTGATATCTCCGTATGTTTTAGGCTTTATTATGATTTTTTTACATGGTAGAATGTTTTGTAATACAACTTACCTGCACATACAAATCGAATGTGATATCTCTCCCAATGGCAAACAATACCTTAAGTGTGTTGCGTCAAAGTTAAATCTCAACTTATAACTTATAATTTGATATATATTTTTAATCTTCTTATCTTTCTGTCTATTACATGTTTCTATACATCCGAACGATATTGTACTATAGTGTAAACCATATTGAGGGTCTTTTTTTGGGGGGTGGGGGGGGGGGGTTGGAGCTCATTCCTGTGTTTGGGTAAGGCCCAATCTTTGATAAAAAAAGAAATGCTTCTGTATCAAAGATACTATATGCTTTATTACTTGTATGTTACTCTGCTGTTGTAGACTGCGTGAATGATGATGGTATATGTGTAATAATGTCTGATCCGTAGATGTCCTTGAAAGCCCTTCTGATCCGAACCCCCCCCCAAAAAAAAAAAAAAAATTTCTCAACTTTGCTCTTAAATGTGTTGTGCGAAATTACTTTTCAGTATATTGTTCGAATAAAATTGTCCGAATTGATTATTCGTGCTGTATATTCACATTTACAAATAAGCATGCTGAAACTGTATTTACTGTTATCAGATTTTTCTTACATTGTTTTTGGGCTGATTTCATGTGGGTTATAGTGTCACAATTGATCTGAACTTATGCCATTGGTAGATGCTTTCCCATATTAGATATCAGGATCACTCGAGAGTGAAAATGTTCATTTTCATTTATTTCAGAGTGACCTCGGGGATCACTCGAAGAGTGACGAGTGATCCCTAAGGCAGGTCTCGACACTAATGTTGGTCCGGTGGCCCGGGGCCACCAAAAACGCACGTCGGGCCACCAAAATGTCAGAAATGAAGAATTTGGTGGCCTAATCGGGCCACCAAAAAAGGTCGGATATTTGCCTTTGGGCCACCAAAAATAAAAGTTACTGTGGAGCCCTGCCAAAGGTCACTCTAAAATGAGTGAAAATGAACATTTTCACTCAAAAGTCACTCCAATTTCACTCTAAATTCACCGTTTTCTGTTATTCACTCCTCACATCAAAAGTAAAAACTTCCACTCGATTTGTTTTTTCTTTTTCGGAGAGTAGAATATCACTGGATTTTTTTTTTCGGAGAGTAGAATATCACTGGTTTTAGAAATGTGTCCATAAAAACATAAGACGGTTTAAGATATCACAACAGACAAAATTGTATCAAAATCGAAATAATACATTTAATTTGGCGCAATACACTATGTCAACTTTGATGGCTGTCATCTTGATTTTTTTTGAGCGGTTGATCTAAATTGTGTCTTAAACTATCTATAACAAGATTGGTGCCAAGTTTCAAGCTACTACCTCTATTTGAAATTTTGTTTGCTTTATCTCATCTGCTTCAGAACAATCTACTTTGAAATAATAGCGATCAGTATCACCTGAGCTACCACTTGATATGAAAAGTTAGTTTGCAGGCACAAACCCTTGTTTGTCAAAGAAAAAGTCTGCATTTGCCAAGACTACTACACGCACCAGCGCCAGTGCCAGTGGTGCGTGTAGTAGTCTTGGCGCGCGCAGGCTTTTTTATGACCAACACGGTCTTGGTCACAACTAAAGTGGCCATTCTTACGTAGTGAGTTTTCAAGTTTGAGACATTATAACTCCTGAACCAAAAACGGTACTGACCCCTAATTTTCTCCAAATATTAATTATATGTCAAACAAAATTCTTGAGATGTTTCAAGATAATCCTTCAGTCTTTCTCTGATTTATGCTGAATCAAGCATTTTCATGATTTTCCTTTTTTCAGAAAAATATCAAAAAATGAGTGTTTTTTTCCTTAAAATCTCAATCCAGCTATCACAATAACCCACAAAAATGGTATCAACTTGTAGACAATTTTATTCTCTTTCATATGACATCACATTTGTTGAAATTTGATGTTTCAATCAAATTCTATCATTTAAATAACAAATTCAGTAAATATGGCGGCCATCTTGGACGCCATCTTGGATTTGGAGGCTTTCGCAACAAATATTTTGAGGTAGACCAGTGGAATATTGTTTGTTACAATAAAAACTTAAAAATAAGCATGGTCTACTTAGTTTGTAGAGAGAGTGCAACTCGACCTCTGTTTTTAGCTTTTGGCCCCCCGGTTAAATATTTGAAATTGTCATTGATTAATTTGTAACTTCTTTTGAATAAAATGCAATTTTGCAATGCTTTCACAGCCATATTTAGGGGATTAGCTATGGACAGTAGAAAATGAATGAAAACAAAATGCATTTTTGATATCGATTAATTTACCTCAAATTTTCAAAACAATTCCTGCCGCTGTCAATACAACTGTACTTCCCTGTAGTTTCTTACATAACCGAGACACGATACTTACATGTTTAAAATCCTTCTGAAGGATGTTACCTTTATGATATAACTACAAACATTATTTTTCAAATCTGAATAGAATATAATGCTGTCTTATAAAATTCATAGTTCAACGTTGTTGATACCTCTTCGGTTTCTCAGTTTCAATCAATAAACGTTGAAAGGAATCAAAGCGGATTTGAAGCATCAATGCTGATAGAATAGTGTTTTTTTAAACGTAATTTAGTTTTGAGTCAATAGTCCCTTTTTTTCCACGACTGAATTTACCTTTTAAACTCGGTAAATTTCCATGTTGGATAGAAAACTTCTTTGCTGTATTCTGTTACAAATATCAGAGTTATTCTTTCACATGAGGATTTTTTCAGGATTAATTTACTAAAAAAGAAAGTTTCCTTAAAATTACTTTGGAGATTTGTGATTGATTAAACTATTTAGAGCATAGGTTTTTCAGTTTTTCGAGTATGTTTTTGTCATCGTAACAGCTTTGACATGAGAACATTTTTTCTTGTTCCTAAATGATCTTCATGATCCAAATGTAATCTGAAAACGTGCGTATGGGGTAAAATGTATGTGTATTAACACACCAACTGGGTATGATAGGTATACATTGGCAGTTACCATCTATTTTGGTCTTATTCAGCACATTGTATTCCAGCATGTATGGTCTATCCGAATATGCGAAATTTATAAGTGTTCAGACTTCCAAAGAGATTTATTCCCACTTTTTAAAAATGTTCTTTTCATGGATTTTTTGCCTTAAGAGTTAGTCATTCATTTTGTGACAAGAACTTTCCTGGATAGTTTCACACAGACTGCATTTACCAACGATCATGGAGGATGGGGATTCATTGAGGCATGTACATAATTCTCATACAACACTATTTTTTTTATTGTAAATTCGTTGTCATACAAAGAAGGATTGTAGAGTACTATTGGTGATTTTGATGCCCTAAGCAAGAAAACCAATCTACCTGAACAAGGCCTTAATGTCTGCTTTGTGATATTTTTATTCCCGTTGTTAACAAAATACATGATAATCTGTGGAATAATTCTGATATGTACCATTTTACTTAAGATTAAGATGTAAAGTCCTCAATGAGATACAACCCCTCCCCCTCCCCCGCAACAAATCATATTATTCGTATAACACCGAATGCTTTGTCTTTTAAAAGTTGAATTGTTGAAATATTGTTTGATATTCACATTTCAAGATGTCTTTAAGCATATATGATTGATTCTGTGCGCGTGTGTGCGTCTGAAATATATGCAAAGTTTGTCCTCATAATTCACACAGATTATACCATACAGACAGTTAAAATCAAGTATATCTTGTTTTAATTTCACGTCACAAAGGAGGGAAACTCAGTATATTACATTTATTTTCCACTTTGAGCGAACATATATTATTTTGTGAGTTTTCAAAGAATAAAGAGTGTTTGTATACATGATGGATTTGGTTGCAATAAAGTGCTAAGCCACAAATTCAAAATGTGACATGAAAATCCTCTTGATTCCACCAAAATATCAATGTAGTAAATTTTTTCAAGACACTTTTCAGTCTTGAGTATGTAAAGGTTCATAAAAGAAAGAAATTGGCATTCTCGAGTCATTAACCTGATATATGGGTTTTTTCAAACTTTCAAAAGCAATTATCTTAAAATAAACACTGTGTGGGTTAGCACTATATTGCACCGACCCCTTATATATATATATATATATATATATATATATATATATATATATACAGAAGTATTGGAACAAGTTCACGCGATTGACTGCAGGTTCATCCGTATTTATTGCTACTCTGAGTTTCATGCAACCTCCATGAGGTGCAATCATCAGGCAATTGTCATTGTCGACCCTTAGGAAGTCGTATGTATTCGTCGAAAATTTGGTCTGAATAGATAGCACTGTTGGGCTGAAATGCATTTTCACCCTACTTCGTCATTTTATATATACATAAAAAATAAAGGGGTCGGTGCAATATAGTGCTAACCCACACAATGGCCATTTTTAGATAATCGCTGTTGAATGTTTGGAAAGTCCATACATTCTACATTAATAAAACATAAATGCATGCATTTTTTATCTTCTTATTGGTTGAATTCAAAAGTGATATTTTCACGGAGGGTAGAGTGAAGGATAAGGATCATGAAAATGCATGTAACTCAATTTTTTCTATATTGCACCGACCCCTTCATTATATATATATTTACAGCGTGTCCAAGAAAAAACAAAACCGAGTTTCCATGCACATTTTTACTATCGAAATCATTCATGTTCTTTATGAGATATACATCAATGGAAAGACAAACTTTTCTTCTTTCATTTAATATACAACTTAACGTTCATCGTTCATGCATGACTGAGTTAGTACAATGAACAGTGGTGCTACCAAATTTTCATTTGCACCCGCAAGTGGTGACTTGAAGGGAAATTTTCAGTCTTTTAACGTCACGTATTCGAAAAACAAAGTTCATAACCCAAATATTCATATTTTCTGCTTTCATATGAGACCCTACACGTCAAATATGAATAATGCATGATTGAAAAAAATTGCATGAAAATGTGCTCCATTTCTACCGATTCTTATACGGATAGTCGAAAAACGAGCATTCAGCTCTCCCGACTTAGCATTAGACAATAGGCTCATGCGCACCATTGAATTCAAACAAAACCGCAGTGCTACAGTGAATGTTGTAAGGGGGAGGGGTATTTAAAGAGAATGCTGTAGACGGAAAATCCTTTGTTGTCATTTATTTAGAATAAGCTATGAGATATAACCAAAAATTGAAGACTAATGTCGGGAGTATTTTCAGGCTGCAAGCAGTCCAATGGCTATGGGAAATCAACATTGCAACAATGATACACATTTTGATGATTTTGTACCTCAAACTTATTTCACTGTTTTCATTCCTCTCTACATTTCCCTCACGCGTGGTTAGCCCTTCATCACTGACAGGGTTTTGAAGTTTTTGAAGGGGGAGGTGAAGCAGAAAGAGAGAGTACATCACTTCTAACATTCAAAGGTACTAATGCAGGGCAGAAAGTCCTCCTTTTTTTTTTTGGGGGGGGGGGCTTGGAATTTTTTCGGTACGTTACTCCCACCCCACCTTCCCAAACATTCCGCTGATGAACACCCTTTGTTCTGTAGTTAGCTGCATGGTCAGGCAAGCTCATGATCATGTGCCAATTAACGACCCCATTCACAAACGAACCGTCTGTAACAATCCTTTTTACCCCTCCCTTCATGTTTGTGTAGATTCATTGAAGCATGAAGGCCATTGTTATCTGCCAAGTTGGGCAGGTGTCGAGAAAGCTAACTGGCTCCTTATTTATTATCTATCATTTATTAATTATTCATTATCTATCTATCTGGGTAAAATGGAAGCATATTTTCAAATTATTTTTTCTCGAACAGGCGTTGATCATTTTTTATACCTGAGATATCATATGAAAGGAAAAAGAATGGATATTAAGGCTATGATTTTATTTTTTGGAAAAGATTGCGGGAAAAGTCTAAAAACTTCATCCAAACTCGCTGTTTGCTCTTGCAAATGAAAATTTAGTAGCATTACTGTCTATTGTTCTAACTCAGTCATACACGATTTTTAAACAATGAGTTGTGCATTAAATGCACACATATAGTACAAATAATATATTCAACAATGATTTCCCCTAAACCTCAACTATGGAATTCTAGCTTGGGGTAATTCGTCCAAATTTTTGCTTGATTCGCTTTCCTTCTTCAAAAACGCGCCATCAGAATTATCAATTACGCCGGATATTTATCTCATACAAATGAATTTTTTCACTAGAATAAAATTTTGAAATTGATTGATTTGTTTCATTACAACCTGGGTATTTTCATGTATAATTACTCCACGAATGATCTTCCTGATGTTTTTCTTCACACGTTCAAAAGAAACTACTCAGTTCATAATTATCCCACCCGCCAACGGGACGCTTATCACCTTCCACGTACTCGTACAATTTTCGCGATGAAAACAGTTATGTATGCGGGACCGAAATACTGGAACGACCTCCCCCCTGAACCCAAAGGTTGTTTATCACTATCATCCTTCAAATGCAAATTAAGACAGTATTTATTGAATGATTACGCTACATCAGCTCATTGAAATTCTGTTTTGTGCTGTCCAGGACTATCCCGTTATACTGTACTCCAGGGTTGTTGTCATGTTAAACCAGACTATAAGAGCCCAGCTGTTTGCGCCCTTAAATTCTATCACTGTGTTTATGTATATTTTTCCTTCTTTAAAGATAGCTTGGACGAGGAAACAGCTGGTATTTCACATTCTCACTGCACTGCAACTGGTTGTTGAATGTCTTTTTTACTGGATTTACAGGTGCATGTGTTCCCTTCTTAATACACGCAATGTACACATTTCTAATACTGTCTAAACGGTATCAAGTCATATTGTATTGCCAGAACGACAATGGTTCATCCGCCTATATACAGCATGCGGCTTTTTCGACCCCTAACCTGCACTAGAGAAGAATTTGCTATATAACTGTATAATTGTATTTTTTTAATTGTTTTTCTCTTATGTTCCGGTCATTGTTGTATCCGTGCTCCCCTTCTCAATCTTAAACTCGTTTTTAACCGGGACCTACGTTCAACAAGCTCGCTTTTAAGTAGGTTCCTTCATATTTCATTAGCATTCATTCACAGATTCCAAACTTAACAGATCGACCACTATTATGTTTTACATATTTGCAATATTCTATGTATGTCATGTATTTCATGTAATTTTGTTATATTTGATGTAATTTTTCATCGAGAAATATGAAAATAGATTGAAATTGAAATTGAAATGAAAGAAGAAAAGTTTATCTTTCCATTGATGTATATCGCATACAAAAAATGTATGATTTCAATAGTAAAAAAGTGCAACGAAACCCGGTTTCGTGTTTTTTTTTTCTGGGACACGCTGTATATATATATATATATATATATATATATATATATATATGTATATATATATATATATATATATGTATATATATATACATGTATACGTTTGTTTGCTTTATCTTTTTTTCAGTGTCGTCGAGTATGTGGTTGAAAGAGATGGTTCATGCCTTGTTAAAGGAGTTTCTGTATAATAACGATATACATGTACAGTATGTTGGGTTGTTATAGGATAACTTACTGAAGTGTTTAATGTAAAAACTTCAGAAACAGCTAATTTGACATGCTAGGAAAAGGGAACTACCAAGGAGCTAGAATTAAAAATACAAAACAAAAAGCACAACAAAACATATATTCATAGTAATTGGAAAACGTTAATGTACAAAACACATGTGAATGTGAGTAACAGAATGAAGAAACACAATTGCATTTTGCACATATTATATACATATGCATAGTACTAACAAAATGAGGATGGGAATTGAAATAGAAGATCCCACTAAAAACCAAAGCGAGTATGAGGTCTCGGGTTAGGGTTAACCTTTGCTCAAATATATATATATATATATATATATACATGATATTATACACCTATTGTATGCATACTGTACAGACTCATATACATATATATATATATATATATATATATATATAAAATGTTTTTTTTTAATTATCAATTTATATATATAGATATATATATATATAATATGTTTATATTATATATATATATATATATATATATATATATGTTTGTGTGTGTGTGTGTGTGTGTGTTGCTGCGTGTGTCTGCTTGTGTATTCATGTGTCGTCCATGTCGTGCTACAGTTGTCAGAATATTGGCACATATTATTTTTGACACACTGCAGTCTGGAGAAAAAAGAAAGATGGTAGACAAGATGAACTTACATTCATTTAAAATACACATTATGACAATTGGGGAGATGACCAAAATACTACGAAAGTATAACAAACACACAAGTGACAGCTCAGATCTTGATGCTTCTGAAATTTAATATCTTTGAGTGATTTTTAGTACATGATCACTATGGAAGATTTTGAAGCTCGTTGCATAACGAACTCAAGAGAACCCATCGTTTTAAGTTCAAACTTATAGCCAGATATCGAACGATGTCGGAAACATATACATATATTAATGTGCATTTAATCCAGTTTACTTTGTTTAGTAGCCGCAGCAAGGGATTTATAGAACTGTTCATGAAAGTTACAATAATGTTTACAGTGCTGGTGAAATGCAGATAATGTATATATATATATATATATATATATATATATATATATGTTGATAAGGTAGTCCACGTGTTGGCAAGATAAAAAGATAAGTAACAAAGCTGCAACAAAGTTCATGCTGTATTCACCAACGGTTTATTTCTTCAGTGTGAAGAAATAAACCGTTGGTGAATACAGCATGAACTTTGTTGCAGCTTTGTTACTTATATATATATATATATATATATATATACATGTATATGGATTAGATAGAACAGTAGGCAGGACCAGCATTCATGGTATTGACACTGTCAATAACTACTATAGGTTTTTTTTTTATAACATTCATATTCATTTCCGGTCAGTTTCTTTTTGTTTGCGTTAATTGCTATTAATAACTGATACATGTCGCCAGAAGTTGCTTCAGATCAAAAGGTCACCTTGCAGATGTATTCTCTCTGAATTGTACACGAGCCATCATCCCAATCTCTTGCTCTGTCCGAATAGGACCCGGTGTACCACACTTTGGCGCAATCCTGGTATCCCCCACCGTTGTCCGGCTGGCCACGGCGCCAGTTGGTATACGGAGTTGTTGATTGATCGTTCCAAACCCACGTGCCTTCACTCCTGATGTCGTTGTAACCAATCCAGAAGCCCTAAAATGATTTTTTTTTTCACAAACATAGTCTGTTAGTTGATCACGATCAGCAAACATTAGGTAAGAAAGAGCAATGCAATTGATTCTTTTGCAATTAATCAGGTTCACCGACCTGACATATTAGCCAATCCCAACATTTACTGTTTATCTAGCTATATATGCTTCATGCACTTGAACTGCTGTTTGTCCACATTTTTATGCTGTTATGATTCTCTGGCAAATTACGAGCACCTGCTCACATGTATATGTACACTGGTTTTGCCCAGCTACTTGCCTAATTAACATGCCTGGAATGGTGGCTCAACTCATTGGGACGACATACTTAGTAGTCAGCTGTTATTTTGGCGCCCTTGTAATTACATCACATATTTCGTGGATGGTTAACAACATTTGGAAGATCGGTCTAAGATATCATGCATCATCTCCCATTAAAAAAAAATGGTATGGATCCTGCTAAAATTATTGAAATTCTGGTTTTTCTTTTCTCTTCGGTCTGTATAATGAAAGTTTCTTCAGAAATGTCACATTTTGAATTTTTGAAAAAAATATACCTTCCCCGGGTTGTACTTGTTGATGATCTGGAAACATTCCATATATTTTTTACGATTTTTTTTCTTCTATTTTTCTTCAGATTACTTGGGAAATGTTTAACAAAAGACCTTGGAATGCAGCTTCCTCTCGACTCAGCGTATTAAACTTGCATGTTTCTGTGAAATTAATGTTACTAACAAAAGGCATGGCGAGCACCTGATGTGTACTCCTTCGGCTTTCTTTGCCACTGTTCTACAGTCATATTGACTACTTTGCTACATGTCTTGTCTCGTCAAATTGTTGTTCCTTTGTTGTGTCTCCTATCAGGTCTATATCTTTGTTTATCAAACTCTCACCAGTGACATAGACTATAGTGTTTTTTCCTTTCGTTATGGCTCAAACCCTAAATTTACATTTTAATTTATTGAATAATGATGAAAGAAATGTAATTATTCAGTTCATAAAAGACATAATTGTATGAGTAATACATTTAAGTCATTTTTCATAGAGCTTATAATCCCAAATGGAATATTTGATTTATGTTATATACAGACGTCCAAATTCAAGCGTCAATGAGTTCATGTTTTATTTGCACGATTTATTAAATGATCCAATATTTGCAAATAAAGATTCGTACTTAAATGCAGATTTCAAAATTGGTTTGATGAAATACAACTCTTTGAATATATCACAAGAATTTATTAAATTATTAATGTCCGTCTATATTATTTTAGTGCCACTTTCATTGACAATATTTTTACTAAAAGAATTTCTCTTCCGGAATCAGGTGATATTATGTTATCAGATATACCCGATCATTATCCAATATGTGTAACTTCTGTTATGAAGAATAGATCAAATAATTCCGAAAATTATTTAGGTAAACGTATATTTCATTTATGAAGGAATGTCAAGAATTTTCAAGATAGTCTAGAAAATGTTGATTGGGCTTCTGCTTGTCAAACAGAAGATCCCACTTTATCATTTAATAATTTTGTGCAAATATTCAACATGAATTTAGGTATTCATATTCCAATACGTTAGATTAAAGAAAAGGATAAAAATTCCGAGACTTTTATCGCATTACAAAATCAATTCTAACATCGATTAAGAGAAAAAAAGTTTACAGGTATAAGCATAACCCTACTGAGCAAAATAGATTGAAATATGTTAATTATACGAATATTCTTACAAATGTTCTTCGAATACCAAAAAAAAAAAGAAGAAATATCATACAAATTAACTTGAGTTATTCAAGCATGATATGAGGAATACACGAAAAGTTATTAAAGGTGTTATGAATATATTGAAAATACTTCTAAAGTTTCAAAAATTAAATGGGTCATCAGTGAGAAGTCAATTGATGTATCTGAAATTTTTAATGAGTATTTCTCTTCAGTTGGAGCAAATTTAGCGCGGAATGTTCAACCGACGCAAATAACATTCAAAGACTTCTTAGGTCCGTCTTACCCCAATTCATTTTTTTTTGTATCAACTCATAGAGAAGAACTTTTCAAAATTGTATGTGATTTTTATGATAAGAAAAGTTCTGGTTTTGATGGAATTAATAACCGTTTACTGAAAAATTTTATTGTTTATGTCGTTGATCTCCTTGTCCACATCTTTTATCTTTCTTTTTCGACTGGTGCTGTATCCGACAATATGAAAATGGCTAAGTTTGTTCCAGTCTTTTAAAAAGGGGGTAAAAATGATGCTAATAATTAAATGCCAATTTCTTTACTCTCAAGTATGCCAAAGGTTTTAGAAAGAATTATAATTATATGTTAGAACATCTAGATTTTGCCAAGCAAATCATATATTTACAAGTTGGTTTTGGTGAATTTTTTTGAATTTTTGAAAACAAAAACCCTCCCCGGGTTGTACTTGTTGATTTTGGGAGCACTCTGGCACTGTGGTAGTTTAAAAGGGCCCTGAAATCCAAATGCATGTTGATTTGTGTTGAGTCATGATACCCTCAACATCACTTTTGCGGTGAAACGAATATCTGGAAACATTCCATATACAATGTATTTTTAACCATTTTTTCTTCTATTTTTCTTCAGATTACTTAGGAACGCCCCCCCCCCAACAAAAAAATACTTTCAAACCAATATTCTTGAGATGACCTTATGTGTAAGCGTTTTCACATCAGCCCGATGTTTCGAAATAGCGCGCTATTTTGCTGACTATTTTCTGCGAAAAATATCTCGAGCTTGGATTTTTTATCGAGCTGATGTGAAAAAGCCTTGTGAATCTTTGCAAAAGTACTGAAATGTTTTTAAAAAGACCTTGGAATGCACCTTCCCCTCGACTCAGCATAACTTGCATGTTTCTGTCATATTAATGTGACTAACAAAAGACATGGCGAGGGAAAATGCAAGTTATGCTGAGTCGAGGGGAAGGTGCATTCTAATGTCTTTTGTTAAACATTTCAGCACTTTAGCAATGATTGACAGATGATGTCATCTCAAGAATATGAATATTGATTTGTTTGGAAGGATTTTTTGTGGGCGTTCCCTAGTAATCTGTAGAAAAATAGTAGAAAAAATCATTAAAAATATATGGAATGTTTTTATATAGATATTCGTTTCACCGCAAAAGTGATGTTGAGGGTATTATAAATCAACACAGATCAACATGCATTTGGATTTCAGGGCCCCTTTAAACAGCAATATTGCCAACGTTCGCTCCGGTGTGAAAGACAGATCGATAGGTTGTTGTTTTTTGTGTGCGTTTCTTTTGTTTGTTTGTTTGTTTTTTTTTAAGATTAGCAACCATGCCACTTGTTTGTCACTATTTGGGAACTTTGAAGAGTTTTGCAAAAACCTGGGCGGCATCAGGTGATTATATGGATCTGACCCTAAAAGGAGCCAGGGTAAGCAAACATTCGATCCCCAGCTTTCTTAAAACCACCGTTGTTGTTGTTTTTTGTTCAAGTGAGGTTTCCAAAATATGGCAATGAATTTCTGCCAGAAAACAAGATAAAAAGTACTGCTGCCCCTGAAATATTGCTCTACTTGGTTGCTGCTACAGGTATCGTGCAACAGAAGATGGGACAAGGAAATCATCTCGACTTGCAAGATGACAAATTTACACAAAAAAAAAAAATATGTATAGCGAATAACGGGGAGAGTATAGGGACTTTTTTTCAACTTATGTGATGTTGACATATGCGAGATTTTCTGTGTCACAATTATGGACCTTTAAACTAACGGCTGCTGGGAAACACTGAAAGAGTTAGCAACTGTATATTCGTGATCAGCTCATGTGCTCATTAGTACGAATGGTCTTTCATTTTTTCCCCTCTCATTCAGTTTGGCAGTTCACTCGTTTTCATTAGTGACATGATGCATAAGCATAACGTAGAAACAAAATATATCATAATAAATTATATAGGGTACATGCAGGTAATATGAGACTGCAGGTAATATGGCACGCGTGACTTAAAAACCCTTATTACTCCACCTGAACCACTTCCAAAATGCATATAGCGCCATCTGTAGTTTTATATCATCACTGTGCTTAGTTCTTGATGATTTTCCTGCTCGCTGACTGAAAGTTTGGTGAGAATATCACCAAATACTGAAAAGATATGTAAAAATTACAGTATTTTTTAGCCTTGATATAAGATTTGGCATTTCACCAATTACACTGGTGTAAGTAAAGTTATTGTGTGTGAAATCAATTCTTTACATTTTACGGAAGCTCATTGAATGGTTTAACCAAAGAAAGTGTGTTTTGGTCTATATACTGTACTAAATATGTGTTGTATGGCTTCAAAGAGGACCAACAAGACCCAACAAGCTGCAGGTAATATGAGACGTCAATATGGCGGACAGGTTTTATTGACATCTCTCATTTCAAGTGACTTGCCCAATTAGATAGAAGCCAACATCAAAATACCTCATTTTCTTCTCTGAGTTTTTTATATTCAAAGTATAAAAAAAATGTATCACAAAGTACAACACACAGCTGTATGAACATGTATGTAAAGCAATATTTGTGTACTTTAGATAGGGTGCTTCCAAATTAATGCCACAATTAATTTGGTTTGCTATAATCTTCAGTTTAAGTGTTATTTTATATGTGTTAGATACTGTACACGATTACTTCAAACATATGAATTCACAATTTTCATAGTTTTAAACATAAAAGACTGGGGTCTCAACGTTTTGTGTGATATTTCCACGGTTTTTATTATTTTTTATCAATTTTCTTTTTGCAACTGAGCTAGGCCAGGCCTAGCTCAGTTGCAAAAAAACAAACAAATAAGAATGATAAAATAATAATAAAATGCCGATCAGGATTATCTTTTTTTCTTTGAACTTTTGTGCAACATTTGATACCAATTTTGTAAAAATAAAAGTAAAAGACCTTTGCGTAATAATCTCATGTCGGTAATGAAATCTCATGTCGGCGTCAAATTTGAGAATTTCTGAGATTTGTGTACAAACACACGGAAAATGGCGTTTCATGCTTAAAATCAATTTTTGGCTTAAAATTGTGTTATTTGTCTCAGTTTTAGATAATATTCATATGATATCTATTAAAATTAGATAGTCAAACAACACCAATAGAAAAAAAATCATGAATTTAAGACATAAGATTGTCATTTTAACATTGACACAATGTCTACCATGCACAGTCTCATATTACCTGCACATGCAGGTAATATGAGACTTCTGCGATGATGTCATAATTTGCATATTAACTGTCAACAAAAATATTTGATTGGTGCAAATGCTATATAAAAGGAAGGATGAATAGTTGCTAATTCCCCAAAACAAAGTTTGATGGGTTTCTCTTTATGCATCTTCATGCCAATTATGCAAATGAGCTTAATAGTCTCATATTACCTGCATGTACCCTATCTAGATATCAAGCTTTCTTGCTGTGAGGTCGATACATAGGCATACTGGTAAGTAGCATTTTCAGAGGTGACAACAGTGATCATTACGTATTGGTTTCACAGATGCGTATTTTAGTAAATTTTAAAACCAATTTTCTTGCTAAGATTTAAAATCAGTGACATTTTTTTTTTTCTGTCCATGAGCAAAGCAGAACTACGAACTGGCGTTTTGTACTGGCACTATTCGGATTTGTAATGTACTCCATGTAAGGCTTACGTCTCCAGTAGTTGCAACCGTGTTTCGCCAGTAATTGTAGAGGAAAGTGTTTTCCGCTTCACTCAGCACCGACGTCAAATGACCACCAAGACGGACACAGTGGTTCTCCGCATCCTGAAAGTTTTTCTTCGCTAAGAAGAGCCGATAGCAGGAGCCGTAGAACCCAGTCCAGTACTCCGGGCAGCACCCACACGCCTGACCGCCGACGGCCATGTAGGAGGCCAAGACCACGAGAAAAGCAATGGTAAGCTTCATGGTCTCAGGATTCGAGAAGCTAATTAGCTTTCTTCTGTATAGGACGAATATTACAACAGAGGGATAATTGCTAATCCAATTAGAATAAAAGACGTATATATGCAATTGCCAAGTACATGTGCTTGTCGTTTAATCTTCTTAAAATACAAGCAATCAAACACCCCACTGTCAACTAGAAAAGACACCCAAGGCAGATAATGAGAAGGGGAGGGATATGTTTTCTTTATCCGTTTATCTTTCGATCTTAATAGGAATACATTATGTTATCAGTAATGGTCTTTCACACATTACCGTCGTCGTTCGAAATAACAGACGATCACGGTGAAAATTACACCATGATAATGCCGAAATTAAGATAAAAAATAAAGAAGAACATTTTACATAGTAGTAATTATCCCTAAAGGAAATCTCGTCTTTTATGAAACGATCACATATATTGGAAGGAAGGGTTTATTTTGGTGATGGCTATCGTTCTTTCACACCAGTCAGAAACGTTACAGAAAAAAAAATCGCTACAAAATGTTTAATGATTATTATAACCATGCAACCTTTATGAGTCTTCCTTCTCATTTGTAGGAAAATTTAAGTTTGCTTCTCCATAGTTGACAAAGCCAACGTGACAAGGCAGGAGCATAATAACATGATATGAACAGAACTGAGACATTACAATGCTCTCATAAATGCATCGTCAAAACGTCTGTTTCAAAAGATCGTTTGTAGGCCTGCAGATTTGTAACAGTTTTCAGTTAACTCAGACTGAAAGAAAGGAAAAAGGGTATCTGGACACTGTGTACTGTCACCTCCCCTGTTAAATCCTAAATAATGTGCAGATATTAAACATATATTAAACTCAAAGTGCACTCGACGATTGCAACAAAATTCAACAAAATCCACAATTCTTCCGATCATGGCAATCAAGTATCAATACTCACGAAAACTCGGAAGACAGCCGTTCAGAAGGGTCAGTGGAATATGGAAAGATATGAAACACTGGATAGTTTTCAATTTTTATACAAATTTGTTCCAAACAGACCATGGAAGCCACACCCCTCCAGCGTCCATTTCATCATCCCATTCTCTCCAACTCTTTATCTCTCCCTCTGTCTCTCTTTCTCTATATTTGTCGTCTCAACTATTCTTATAGACGCTTTTCCTTGACAAATTTTTGTTTACTCCAAGCTATCACTTTCTCGTCTATAGCCTTTCATATTCCTACTAAGATTCTTACATTCAGGATGTTACCACAACAATAACAAAAAAAAAAGTCTCAAGGAAAGGAGATTAAAACTCCAACTCTTTATCTCTCCCTCTGTCTCTCTTTCTCTATTTTTGTCGTCTCAACTATTCTTATAGACGCTTTTCCTTGACAAATTTTTGTTTACTCCAAGCTATCACTTTCTCGTCTATAGCCTTTCATATTCCTACTAAGATTCTTACATTCAGGATGTTACCACAACAATAACAAAAAAAAAGTCTCAAGGAAAGGAGATTAAAACTTTGAAAATCACTTAATCTTAATACATGATCCGCTTGCCCTCAAGACGGCTCCGGTGTCCC
The DNA here is from genome assembly GCF_040938485.1 of Diadema antillarum. Classification (NCBI taxonomy): domain Eukaryota; kingdom Metazoa; phylum Echinodermata; class Echinoidea; order Diadematoida; family Diadematidae; genus Diadema; species Diadema antillarum. The sequence goes on along the minus strand of NW_027271259.1, from coordinate 867,933 downwards.
AAGGTTTCATAATATGATAGCCTTCTTTCTCAAATGGCTAGTCCTTCCAGTTTGTTTGAGACTCTGATGATTTTTGTTGTTGTTGTTGTTTTGAGGGGGTTGTTGTTATTGTTTTTCCTCTGAGGGGCCCACAATCTACAAGCTTTGTCTTCTTAGTGGGTCCCTCCATTTTTCAAATTTCGCATACTGTATAATTACTTCTAATCACTTGAATTATATGATAGTGTGTAATTATTATAAGGTGGTACAATCAGTGTACATACATTCTTTCATGTTATACTTTACGCACCTTAATTTCTGTTATCAAAAAATTGATGTTCATATCTTTTTTGTCGAAAAAAATGAAATAAAACATTGAATTGATTTCAACCTCTTTTCTTTACTTTCAAGGCTGTCAAAATAATGGATGGCGCTATTTTAGGTTGAGAAATCGTTAATTCTTAACTCCAGTGTGGCAAAGAAGCAGACGACGATGGTCTTGAAAATGTTGAATAACTTTACTAATATTTATTCACAGGAGGCCAGACACCATAAACGTGTCAGTAAGCATACTATGAACACTACCAGCGAGCCAAAAAGCCAGGGTTTGTCTTCCCTTCAATAACCATATGTTCATAAATCATGCTGTCACATCTCCATTTTCTTGTATCGGTGAGGACGCCTCCTGCTACTGTCAGGATTTTTTTTTCACAATTAGAACTTGACACTAGGATGAGACGATTTAACTGTTTTGTCATTGTTCCTCTCCTATTCTTGCTTAGCCATCTCCACTGCTTCCAAATTATCTTTCACTCCCTGAACCTATACTTGGCAGTTACTTTGCTCTTAAAAACATTGCAAATCTATAAGTACGAAACTTTGAATTTGTACAGTAGCGAGACCAATTTGCTCCGTTTTATTATGGAGCTACATGGTTTTATCAATGATTATACATTCCCAAGGAGATATGAGATTTGTTGGTCTAAAAAAAAAGAATTAAAACAAAGTTCAATTCTTTCATCATTAAGAAAGAAATATGAGTTGCAATGGATTTCAAACTATTGCATAATGTGATCTCTTCAATAGCTGCGTGTTCGTCTTGCAGATGTAGTCTACCCGAACTCCACACGAGCAATCGTCCCATGCAGTCCCTGGCTGTGTCCGCAGTGGGTCCGGTATACAACATTCTGCCGCAATCCTGGCCTCCTTTAGGCTGCGTTCACATAGAAGTATACTATTCGGGTATTCGGGGCTCGTTTTCGAGGGCACGCGAATAGCTTGAATCGAACGATAGGATTTCCTCACACCGGTTCACATAAGAGGGCACTATTCGAAAGTACCCGAATAGCTGCGAATAGTATAGCAAAGTGGGAATCGAACTTGTTCGATTTTCTTGCAGCGTATACCGTCTCTCGTTTATGAAATAATGGCAATTTTGGTCTGGATTTGCCCTTTAGCAAAAATAAGCATGTAGACTGACATTCTGATGCAGTTTAGAAATTGTTAATAAGATTTGCTGGGATGTAGGAGGAAGAAATCCTCACTGCATGGGATGGTGAGTTGACAGTGCGGGTGATGGTGTACTCGGTGCTCGAATAGCGAATAGAGAATAGAGAATACCGAGAATACCGAATACCGAATACCGTGTACTTCTATGTGAACGCAGCCTACGGTACACGGAGCTCTAGGAGTTGAATGAATGCTCCAAACCCACGTGTGTTGCGACACAAATTGTCGCCCTTTGAAACAGGCGACAAATTGCGCGTGGAGCTGACGACACAAATTGTTGCCCCTGCGCAACTTGTCGTCTGGCGACAATTTGTGCAGAGGGCTGACGGCACAAATTGTCGCCCGCCCTCGAAGCACATTTTGGGGGGTAATATCATTCTTGACATAGTCATTGAAATACCAACACATAACTTACATGGCTACATCCACGCAAACAAGCCCTGTAAAAAGTCACGGTGAGGTTTCAAGGAAATGTGTATGTGGGCGCGCATATGATAATTGGGTGTGTGTGTGTGTGTGTGTGTGTGTGTGTGTGTGTGTGTGTGTGTGTATTGCATATTATGGAAGAATGTGTGTTGAGTTGAGGTGGTTTATGTGCATTACGATGATTGATTTTGTTTTAGCGTTTGTTGGTGCTTATTTATAAATACTATGTATTTGTGGAATGCATATGGCAGTTCAAGGTGCTAAAATCAACTTACGATTGAGATATTATTTACGGTATGTCGAAATTACTCTAGTATTCGCTCATGCACAAAGCATGGCAAACTTATTCTGGGACAAATAATAGTGAAATGGAAGTTGAAGCTAAGACGGATGGAAGAAAATGACTGCAGTGGGGAAAAATGAACAAAGACAGATAACAGTCAGGGAGGGTACCTCCTTCGTATGCCTTTTCTCTCGGTCTCTCTCTCTCTCTCTCCTAGCCCGCCTCACCGTTGCAATTGACACACCCATACTATTTTGAAATCAACGCCGCTGTGAACTCTAAGCACGTGCTTATACACTTTGAAGGCATTTTAATTGCCACAGTAGACTTTTGCTCCTGCCTGCTGCTGAAGATTTATGTGATTAGACTTTCTTTTTAGTTTGATTGATATCTAATTGGAGTGCTCGTTTAGGGTCCGCACCTACAAATCATACACAACACATACCAAGTAGCCCCCTCCCCCCCCCCCCACACACACACACATACGCATAACTTACCAGTCATACCCACCCCACCCAAGCATAACACCGGAGCAACCACCCCCAACCACACTAGTCTGGCTTCCAGACCCTCTGCCCATGCTATTTCGCTATTCAGGATATTGACGCCATCAACGTCGGAAACTAGCATAGTTTAAGGTGGTTTTGTCCTTTCGGCAAAGGCGGCGACTTCGTCGCAGCGGAGTCCAGTTTGCAAAGGGTCTGGAAACCAGACTGCTGTAATCATGACTTATTAGTTTTTCGGGGGGGGGGGGGGATGATATCCACCTATTTTGATTTATATCCAAGGTTGTCAAATAAATAAAGAGGGCAAGCTGACCAATTGCAAGGTCCTTCCTGATTTAAGCGTAAAGGGACCCAATTTCTTGTGTTATTTTTAGTTGATATCAGAGGATAATACTTCGGTATAAAGAAAACCGTAAATTTCAAATAGAGGCACACTGCGTAATACTGTCACACGTCAACTGGTAGGCAGATTATTAGTGAGCACGCCATCTAGTGCTGTCAGTTGAATTTATTTTATCCCCAAAAAAAAGTATGTATATACCGTGTGCCTGCTTGTACGAGATCGATACGAGAATGTACGAGAATGATAAATCACTCGGACTCGGGTTTCTACGGGAGTGTCGTAATTTAATCTTGTCTTCTTTCGTCGCAACTCACTCCAATCCATTTCACTCCGTGAAAACTGTAACAGAGAATGATATAAACAAAGGCATATACAATCTAATTAATACCTGTGTTAACATACTGGCATAAATGAATGGCTCATTTCATGTGTATGCATAGAAAGATAAGGCGCTGTTTGTACCAATAAATGCATCTTATAAATTAACACTCAGTATCTGATTCTTTACTTGTGTGTCTTGTTCGCATTTATCTGACTCGAACCTCAACTCTATCTATATCGTTTCCATAGTAAACCTTTACTTTCTCTCAGAAAACTCTATCATTATCAGTGACACCGATATTGATGAATGAATGGGAATTTCTTGTCCCGATTTAACTCATATCAGTATGACTTGAATGAGCCCTTTAAACTGTCGCAATCCTTTACGTCCTTTGTTTGAACAAGTTTCTTATTAACCTTCATATGGTAATCCTTTATACTAAATCATGGCACGCATCTTTCACTCGAGATACCAATAAGTCAATATTACTTGTCTCTTTTTACATAGATGAATATTCATGATTTAGGAATCAGAGTTGCCAAGTAAGGGTAGCACCAAATGTTTCAGCATTGGCAGCTGAAAATGTTATAAAAATAAAATAAACCTGTAACAGCACCATAAATTGCCTTTGAAGACCAAACTTCATTACAGCCTTCATAATTCTTCTCAAGTTTAGTTACAGTACTTTCAGTGCTGTTTTACTTGGCAGCCTTGACATGTACAATCTAAACAAATAGCTGTATGTGACTTTGGCTTGACCTTGAGCCTGATTCATTTGACATTCAACTTTCATACATACACAAACGTGTTCTCCTATTGAAGAAGAAACTTTCAACTATCTAGGTTTTACCAACCAAAACTGCAAGTGCTTGTTGCATAATCGTGTTCTTACACTGAACCTAAATTTCTGTAATGTACAATGTACATAAGCGTACTTCGGTACTTCGGTCAAGCGAAGCACACACGCATTCTGCGGTACACATTCTGTCACTGACTACGGTAACATTGCACAAATGATAGCCAAATTTATACATCTTTAGAAACATATTTTCAACAAATACTTTAGAAAGGAGTAAATTACTGACCTCCGTGCCTATATTTATCGCTTTGGATTTACCAGGATTCAGGATTCTCAAGATAATCCTGGATTTTCTCGTTGCAAACAGGGCGAGTCGTTCATTGCGACATCACGAATTTCAGTCTCCGTAGATGGCGCTGTGAATTATGCGTATCTCGTAATTTGCGAGATAATTAAATTGATCAAACTTTACATACCGGGTGTCCCAAAAAAAAAAAGCGGAACGGTAGATTTTCAGTACCTTGCGGTCTAAGAGTTATATATCTCTTGACATCGTTAGAAAGAGCATCTTCCGCAGAAGACTATGATACCAAAATCAGTTAATTTGGATATACTTTTTATTCTATGTCAATTTCTGAAAATGCAGTCATTGTCAAATTTCGCCGGATTTTTGCGACTTATGAGATAATGATTTGAGTGAGACACGCGATCCATACGATGAATATTGTGTAAGCTCGGTGATCCATGTCAACAAAAGATACAGCTTTCACATTGGGAACGGGCCAGGAAAAAAAAGTGTGTGTGTGTGTGTGTGTGTGTGTGTGTGTGTGTGTGTGTGTGTGTGCGCGCGCTCCCAATATGAAAACGTTATCTTTTGTTGACCTGGATCAACGAGCTTACACAATTCACCGTATGGAACGCGTGTCGCGCCCAAATTATTATCTCATAAGTCGCAAAAAATTGAAAATGACTGTATTTACAGAAATTGGCGTAGAATAAAAAGTGTTCAACCAAATTTAATGATTTTGGTGTCATGGTCTTTTGCGGAAGATGCTCTTTCTAATGATGTCAAAAAATATATCACTTTTAGAACGCAAGGTACTGAAAATCCACCGTTCCGCTTTTTTGGGGACGCCCGGTATATGTTGATTAGGGATTGTGTATAATAAAGAAAGGAACTAATGCTAATGCAATTTTAGTAAGGAACAAACTAGAAAATGTCAGGGTTAGCATGATATTTTAGTTCATAACATGGGCCCCGAAAATGAATAAACTCTGCCTTAGAGATTGCCTCAACAACAATTCTTTTATACTTTTGGATCTGTCACAAATTGAACTTTATAATCCAGTTGCTTAATCAAATGGCAGTATGATCAACCCCTCCCCCGCCGTGAAACAAAGAAAAAATTACTCTCAATTTATTGTTAAACATGATCTATTTTGAAGGACTTTTGAATACGAATGGAGCTTTCACGTACTGCGTCTCAGATATTTTTGCTCCAGTGTCATAACGCAACGTTTCTGCACAACATTTGATACAATCAGTCATTTTTTTTTTCATTATTGGTTTCTGACTTTATTTGACGTAATCAATTAAATGTAGCAGCGATGCCTGTCATTTGAAGGTGGAAAAGAGTTTTGGAACATTGACTAGAATAATATGGGAGTGGCAAAAATATGATTCTGTTGTCGTGGTTGTTGTACGTCGAATAATAAGTATTACACTTTTTGTAACATGCAATATCCCCGTGCACATGGCACCGGGCACAGCTTCAAAGGGAAACCTTGGAATACGATTCAAAATTGAGGACAGTCGAATTGAGGGTATGTATACAGAAAAACCACTTCATCCCTTGCCGGGTTGAATACAATTGATTTTATAATGCGATATTTTAAGATTTTACACTCCAGCGAAAGTTCTTGTTCGAAATCTTTGCTGTGTATGGCTGTATCTCCAGATAATTGAACTTAATATGCCAGTCTCTGTTTGAACAACTCAATGTTGTAGAATATGAATACTTATTAAAAGTCTTTTAACCCCCCTCATTTCTAGATATATTTATCTATCTCTCTCTCTGTCTCTCTCTCTGTCTCTCTCTGTCTCTCTCTCTGTCTGTATTTGTCATCTCAACTATTTTTGGACGTTTTTTCCTTGACCACTTCTTCTTTTCACGGAGCTATCACTTTTTCTTGTATAACCTATTACATTCCTCTGATAAAACTTAGATTCAGGATGTGTACCATAACACTAAACAATTTCAGGGAAAGGAGATCCAAACTAGCTCAATCACTGAATTGAAAATCACTTACACTCTTGCCCATGCAGGGGCGGATCCAGGAATTCCGTGAAAGTGGGGGAAATGATAGCTTTACATTCTTTTCTTTTTTCTTTTATTTCAACGAAAATCGAAGGAGGGGCGCGCCGGGAGCGCTCCCCATCTGGATTCGCCACGCTTGCCTTCAACATGGTGTCATATTTGGGCCTTCTTTCTCAAGTGGCTAACCCGTCTAGTTTGCTTGGGACTCCGATCATATATATATATATATTTTTTTTTTTTGCGTTGTTGATTGTTTTTTGTGACTGATATCCTCCTCTCTTTTATCATTTCCAAGGCTGTCAACATAATAAAAAACGGGTAGGTTGACAAATCGTTAAGGTAATATCTGATCTAAACCCCATTCCTGAATCTTAATTGTACATAAAGTTTATGCTGTAGCTTCTCAGTTTTCTGGCAAGCAGAATAGATGAGGACGCCCCCTGTTGCAGTCAGATTTTTTTTTCCTGTCTTATTTTAATTGGAATTTGACACCAAGATGAAACGATTTGATAAATTAAGCGATTTAACATATTTGCCATTATTCTCTCTCCAGTTCTTGCTTAACCATCTCCACTGCTTTAAACTCACCTTTCACTCCCTGAGATAGTTGGCGGTTACTTTAACTCTTGATAACACTGCAAATCTAATTTGTGATGAAGCGAGTCATTTATGATTCCCAAGGAGATAAGAAAATATTGAATAACAAAAACAAAGACTCAAGTCCAACTCTTTCATCATTCAGAAGGAGATCTAAGTTGCAATGGACTTCAAACTATTGCATATAGAGAACTATTGCATATAGTGAAGTCTTCGATAGCTGTGTGTTTGTTAGGTCCTCAAGACATTTTTCTATTATTGCTTTGCTTTTGTTTTGTCTTTTGTTATGTTGTATAGTTCTTGTTATTTTTATGTTGTGCTTGTTTCTAATTATGAACCTAATTTTGAACCTACATCCTACAAGCATTGCTTTTTAGTAGGTTCCTCATATTTACACATAATTTTATTACATGTCCTTATACATTTGTAAAATTATGTCTAAAATTGAATGTTGTGTTATACATATTTTACTCCGAAATCAAATGGACTATTGAAACCTGAATATGGAATGTTGAATATGGAAGTTGAATAAAAAATAACAAAAAATTATCCTGCAATTCATTTCTTAACTCTATGAATCCCCAGCTTTCTTGGCCCCTCCATGCAGGCCCAAGTGGGGAAGGGACGCATTGTGACCTATATATAGCTTCTATACTACTTGATGTATTTATCGTCATATTAGGCACATGGTTTGGTCAACTCATACTCTATAATATGACCCACATTTGAAATCTCGCAAGGTCACCAATTGATGGCGGTATTCACCAAAATATAAAGAAATACAATTTGAATATGCTGAAATCATGTTTTTTATTTATAACTACTTTACGCTAGTATAGGTCTTTATTTAAAACCATTGATTTTCATACTTGCCACAAATGAAATCAAGGCATACTTCACCATTTGTTTATATGGTTGACATTTCTCAAGACCAACACATGATGAGGGCGCTATTCGCTACAAAATATTTGTGAGTTTAGAAGACTTACAATGTATTGTTTGGTAGAGGTATATAATGGGTATTACATTCCATAACATATACTGCAAAGCTTTGTTGGCAGATTTATTATGATATACACATGATACAGCAGGCAAAATTTCTGCGAAAAAAAAATGACACAAAATGAAATGGTAGTCTTTCGAAATATAATGTTTTGTCACTTCTTTCTATCATATCTATTGTTGTTCCGTACGGGACATGAAAAATAAAGGAAGCAATAAGAACACCATTTTAGTGTTGGTGACATCCATAATCATTTCATATGTTGGTCCTTCGGCAAATTACAGCAAAGAAAACCCCATTTCATCCTTTATCATTATTGTTTACTTAAACTGGAATAGAAAAACAAGCAAAGACTGACGGACATGGTCGTCAGTTTCAGTTTGCGAAGGCAGCCAGCAATATTAGACAGAGCTAAATTACGTATCAAAATGTTTGCAATAGTACTTGAGGAAAAAATCACCAAATTTGGTTGAAATTGGGTCAGGGGGCGTAGGAGTGGCAATGATTGTAGGGGGCAAAATGCCCCCCCCCCCCCCGGACTTTTATAGAGGTGCGGTGTAGTTGAAAACTGACTATATTTCAACGGCTCATTTCTCTTCTTTCCTTTTTTTTTTTTCTAATTTAGGGGGGTCGGCCTCTAAAAGAAAAAAGTCGAAGGTTTCTATATCCTTCCTCAGCCTCATTTTCATTCTGAGTCACATGCTTTGATTTTTTAATCTAAATGCCAACGATTGTTTTATTCTGCCCATAATTTCATTTTGAAGTCTAACGTTCATATATTCTTTGAATCAAGGTGGAGAATAAACTTGAAACGTGAATCTTGAACAAGCGTGGCAGTGGTTCGTCCTGGAATAGTAATGCACGTACAATATTGTGAGGGCAATCAGTGATGCAATAATCTATTACAAGTATCGTACTTTGAGATAGTTCGTTTGTGGGGGCGCCCTCAAAGAAATTTTACAGTCATGTAATCTCTCTCTCTCTCTCTCTCTCTCTGTGTGTGTGTATATTATGTATATATATATATATATATATATATATATATGATATATTATATGATATATACGCTACATGATATGTATTATATTATGTATGTAAGTATAATATAATACGTACGTTACATTATGTTTAAGTGTGTGTCCGTGTGTATTATGTGTCATTTAGTTAGTATGTCGTGCTACCGCTGACAGAATATTGGCACATTATTATTGCACACTGCAGTCTTAAGAAAAATTAGTAGACAAGATGAACACACATTCATTTAAAGCACACACACACGGACAGTTGAGAGAATGACCATTGTTCATTATGATTCATTATGAAAATATATAAACATACAAGTGACGGCTCAATTGAATGATAATTCTCGAATTTAATATCTTTGATGGTTTTTTTTTATTTTAGTACATGATCACTATGTAGGATTATGAAGCTCGTTGCACAAAGAGTATCCATCGTGATAAATTAAACGATGTCAGAAAACTACTTAATGTGTATTAAATCCAGTTCACTGTGTTTAGTTTTTTTTTTCTTTTGAAAGGGCAGTAAGGGAATTATAGAATTGTGATTAAAGTTATAGAATATGGTTATAGTGCAATAGAAAAAAAAAGTTTCAGGGTGAGATTTTTTTTTTTCATAAAGGAGGGAAATATGGTCTTGGTTAGAGTAACTGACATGACAGACTTTATAGGTATGAAATGAAATTTTGAGTGGAAGAATTAGGATTAGAAAAAAAATACTGTAAGTAACACAATAAGCGGCCCCATTACTGACACTATCAATAACTAGCTTCTTTTTTTCAATGATAAATCATGTTAATTTCTTGTAGGTTTCCTTGTATTTGCGTAAATTGCTATCAATAACTGATACATAACGTTACAATGAAGTTTGCTCCAGATCAATAGGTCAGCTTGCAGATGTATTCTCTCACAGCTCCACACGAGCCATCGTCCCAGTCTCTGGCTGTGTCCGAAGTGGTCCCAGTGTACCACATTTTGCCGCAATCCTGGCTTCCCCGATAGTTGTCAGGCTGTCTCTGGCGCCAGTTGGTATACGGAGCTCTAGGAGTGGAATGATCGCTCCAGACCCACGTCCCTTCGGTTCTGATGTCGTTGTAACCAATCCAGAACCCCTAAATGAATGTGTATTCAAATTAGGATAGTCTGTTGTTGGTCATGACCAGCAGACAATAGCTCCGAAAGATCAATGCAATTGAAAATCATAATTGTAATCGCTATAAACCACTGAAATCCACGTCTAAAACCCTCACTATATACGAGTCACGCCTACATGGTCCCTATCTTATAGGGACCCTTGGGACATGCACTTCTAATGAAAGTTCAAAACTGAACATCAGTTGAGTTGATGTTTTGAATTTTCAACTGCTTTGATATTAAGAAGGAAACTTGCTACGTGTTCTGATGTAGAATCATCAATTTTCGAACCGATATGTAATGTTAGTTGGAGAAATATTTTACACTAAATGGCTCAAATATCAACGGAATATACACCAAGTTTTATACGCTGGTGTCGTTCGAAATTCACACACAATGTAAAAGCTGCATTTACGCCATGTTCCCGGCGGCCACGGAAGCCCCGTTTGCCCGTAGTGCGGCGTCGGCAGATGAGGCATTCTCCTGTTTCTCCCCCTTCACATTCTAGTCTTGTTCGTTCCAGTCCTCGCCCCGGTGTACATTCAATCTGTCAATAGGTATCAGACGCTGTTCTCACGGCGTCTGGTCAGGCTAAACTATCAATGTTTTTGCGTCGTGTCCCGCTACGGACCGCCTCCAAGTTTTGTTACGGCCTATTACGTTTCTATTATGTTTCGATGCGTTCACTCCAAGATTCCTCATTAGCACCGGGACTGCCAGTTTAAAAACCTGACACGGCATCCACAGCAATCACGACCTGCCACATTTGCCTGTATAACGTCCCACCGCGTTGTTTCACGTCCATCCCGTTTTGTATACGGTGCATGGCCTGTAACGTGGCTACCGTGGTTGCGGGAACATGGTGTAAACGCAGATTATAGCAGTAAGATTTTCGTAAACGTCACTGTTACGACCAAAATCGCACTGAGAACGATCGCACTATAGGAACCAATGTAAACTAGTGTCCAGGCAGTTTATTAACAATGATTTCAAGTCCAAAAATGATGTTCAATTCAATTCAACTCAATCAGATTATTTCTATTCTTTTTTTTTCAATAAAACGTAACACAAAGTGAGCACTAGTGAACAAGAGGCTAATATTTCGGACAGTGATTTGCTGCTCTGTCAATGTGGGACAGATATTTCGTTATTGAAACACGATATCGATGATTATGGTTCATAAAGAGTTGTTTGCGAAATCTTTGTAAATCTTTCTAATTTCTAATTTTCTAAGCCTACTCGCTCTATCTATCATCCCGTTTCATCACTAGGCATGTGTGTGTGTTTTTTTTTTCTTGCAATATCACTTATATTCAGATTTTCCTTGCAAAGCATTTTTTTTTCATCATAACCAAAACTGTAAACAATCATAAACAGAGAATGACGATCGGAAAAACAAAATGTTTGTGTGATTTTTTGATAAATGTAATGGAAATAAAACCTACATTATATTTAGCGTTAAGATGTATTACATCTAGGATGTATATTACACTTAGAGTTGTTATTACATTGAGGGTTGACTTGTATTACATTTAGGGTTGTCTCCGGTTCCAACATTTAGGGTGATATTGTCTCTGGTTATTACATTTAGCGTGAAAAAAAAATATTACATTCAGGGTTGTTATTACATTTAGGGTTGAGTTGTATTATGTTTAGGGTCGTTATTACATTTAGCGTTAAAATGTATTACATTAAGCATGGCTCGACACTAACTTTTTTGTTTGGTGGCCCGATGGGGCCACCAAAATCCCAAATTTCCATTTTTTGGTTGCCCGAGAGAAAAATTTGGTGTCCCGAAAAAACAACAATAAAAAACGTTAAAAGTCCTTTTTTTTTTAATGAGTCAAATATTTAAGTTTTATGATAATAAGAATAAGAAGTTGGACATATCTACTCATAAATAAACTTCAACAAACTTGCAACACTCACTCTCAGGCACTCATTCAGTCCTTTTCATCCGTCCTTTAAACAAATTTAACTGCTAATTTCCGGCGCAAAAAGTTACGAATTTATTGACATACTTTTCAACAACTTTTGGTGGCCCGAGGCGGACCACCAAATTTGCCCTTTTTTGAAATTTGGTGGCCCGACTTTCATTTTTGGTGGCCCCGGGCCAGCGGGCCACCGTTAGTGTCGAGCCCTGCATTAAGGGTGGATGTTACCTTTAGGGTTAAAAATTATAAAATTAAGGGTGAATATTACATATAGGATTAAAAATCATAACTTTAGGGTTGATATTACATTTAGGATGGTCTCCGGTTATTACATTTACGGTTAAAATGTATTAGGGTGGATATTATACATTTAGGATCGATATAACATTTAGCGTTAATATTACATTTGGGAGTGATACACTTGGGACTTCCAGAGCCTTCCAGATACCCTGAATTCCTGTTTTGTCATGTGCATAACATCATACCATAACTGTAGGCGGTTTATTCTTGAAGCAGTTTTATTATGAATACTTTTCACATTTTGTATAGTCAACAATACGGCCCGTCGATGAGCCGAGGACGTCGAGGTAAGTGGTCTATGGCGAGGGTACAGAGGAAGCGGTTGGTATGTGATCATTTAAAATCATGAATTGAATACCAGATGATTCACATACTTAGTTTGTACCGTTTATGCACGCTATACAAAATGACACTTTTCTTTTTCCATCAATTTAATGCCAATTATTTTTAATTTACTGCCTTTAGATATCCAAAAAAAAAAAATCTTGCGAGATATCATTTTGTTATAATAAGTGTATTATTGCAATTACCCATTATGAAACCATTTTATCAAATAAAGTGTTTTTAAGCAAATCCGAGAGATAATCTAAGACTGATTTAATATTCGCGCGTGGAGGTCTGTATACTACACCTTTAATTATGTTTTTGCTGCCAGGAACTGTAAGTTCAGAAAAAATTAAGAGACACAATCGAATCAGTCATGCTGTTAAGCTCATCGCGAACTACACAATCATAATAGGAGACTGTTAGACATGTCTCACGTGATCCTAATCAGACGATCTTGCCCCATTCGATCACCGCCCGACATGTCTGACACTGACCCGATAGTCGACCAACACAGATCGGATTCATCGGACTGCAATCCGATACACTACGGTGGGTGGCCGAAATCAATAGAAGAGATGAGAAAATCTCTGTTGAATAGGAGTCTCTTAGGCAGCTCCATATATTTGTGTGGGATATTTTTGGGGGGTTTTTTGTTTTGTTTTTTGTGCTCTTCACCTGTTCCAATCAATTTCTCTGAAATTCTCGAAGCAGTCCCTTCCATTCATAATCTATACTGTTGAAAAGAAAATAATGTTATATAATTATAACAACTTACATCCCCTGTAGGAGTTGAAATCGTGTTTCGCCAGTAATTGTACAGGAAAGTGTTTTCCGCCTCGCTCAGCACCGACGTCAAATGACCACCGAGTTCGACGCAGTGGTTCTCCGCTTCCTGAAAGTTTTTCCTCGCTAAGAAGAGCCGATAGCAGGAGCCATGAAACCCAGTCCAGTACTCCGGACAGCACCCACACGCCTGGCCACCACTGGCCATGTAGGACGCCAGGACCACGAGAAAAGCAATCGTCAGCTTCATGGTTCAGGATTCGAGAAGCTTCTTTAGACAGCTTTCTTCTGTAGAATGAATGTTACAACCGAGGGAAAATTTGAAGTACTAATCTAATTAGAATAAAAGAAATACAGGATATTACCCAGTACACGTCATGATTGGCGAAAAACTTCTCCCATCAGAAAACAAGAACAACAAAAAAATACGGGCAATCAAACACCCATCTGTTAACTAAAAAAAAAAGACACCTCACCTCAAGAGATAAGGAATGAGAGGGGATCCACCTGTTTTTTGTTTGTTTTTTTTTTGTATCCGTTTGTCTTATAATATACAGACATATTTTATAATTAATGGTAATGTTGATACTCGAATTAATTGTTATCGTTCGTAATAACAGACGATCACGATGAAAATCACACGATGATAATGCAGAAGTTAGCATTTAAAAATAAAGAAACGCATTTAACATAGTTCTGTTACTCCCTATAATGGAAATATCGTCTTTTCCATAGCAGTCAGATGATCATGCAACCTTCACATGTTTTCCTTCTCATTAATTTTGTAGGAAAACTTATGCTTGCTTTGCCAAAAATGACAAAACCAAAGTAAAAAGCAGAAACATAATACGAACAGGATTGTGGCATAACTATGCTCTCATCTGCAATTCCAAAACGTTTATTTCAAAAGATCTTTCGTAAGCGTAAAGATCTGGTACAATTTTCAGTTCACTCAGGCTGAAAGAAAGAAAAATGGGGGGGGGGGCGGAATTGAACATTGTGCGTAGAGTCACTTTCCCCATTGATACTTTCTTAATAATCTGACACAGCGCCTTCTGGCATTAGACACAAAGCATTCAACCAATCACAAATAATACAAGCAAGTCCACAATTCTTCCGATCATGGTGATCAAGTATTAATACTCACAAAAACTCTGATGGCAGCCGTTCAGAAAGATCAGTTGTGCAGGAAAATGAAACCCCGGATAGTTTTCAATCTTCTTTTATACAAACTTGTTCCAATCAAACCACGAAATCCACACCCCTCCAGCGTCAATCTCATCATCCCATATTTTTTCCGTCTCTCTCTCCCTCCATTTCTCCCTCCCCTTTCTCTCTCTCTCTCTCTCTCTCTCTCTCTCTCTTTGTCCCTCTATTTGTCATCTCAACCATTTTCTGACGTTTTTCCTTGACCACTCCTTCTTTTCACGGAGCTATCGCTTTCTCTTGTATAACCTATTATATTCCTATGATAAAACTTAGATTCAGGATGTGTACCATAACACAAAACAATTTCAGGAAAAGGAGATCCAAACTAGGTCAATCACTGAATTGAAAATCACTTACACTCTTGCCCAGGGGCGGATCCAGGAATTCCATAAAAGTGGTAGAAGGGGTGGCTTCACATTTTTTTTTTCTTTTATTTCATCGAAAATTGAAGAAGGGGCGCGCCGGGTGCGCTCCCCACCTCGATTCGCCACTCTTGCCTTCAACATGGTGTCATATTTTGGCCTTCTTTCTCAAGTGGCTAACCCATCCAATTTGCTGGGGACTCTGATCATTATTTTGTGTTGTTGTTGATTGTTTTTTGTGACTGATATCCTCCTCTTTTTTATTATTTCCAAGGCTGTCAACATGATAAAAGACGGGTAGGTTGACAAATCGTCAAGGTCCTTCCTGATTTAGGCATAAACAGATAAAGAGACCCTATTCCTGAACCTCAGTTGTACATAGTTTATGTTGTGACATCTCAATTTTCTGGCAAGCAGAATGGATGAGAACGCACCCTTTTGCTGCCAGTTTTTTCTTTTCTTTTCTTAATTAGAATTTGACACCAATACGAAACGATTTCTCTCCAGTTCTTGCTTAACCATCTCCACTGCTTCCAACTCACCTTTCACTCCCTGAGTTAGTTGGCAGTTACTTTAACTCTTGATAACACTGCAAATCTAATTTGTGCTGAAGCGAGTCCTCTATGTTCTGTTTTATCAATGATTATAGATTCCCAAGGAGATATGAGATTTGTTGGCCTAAAAATATCGAATAACAAAAACAAAGACTTAAGTCCAACTCTTTCATCATTCAGAAGGAGATCTAAGTTGCAGTGGACTTCAGACTATTGCATAAATTATGAATTCTTCGATAGTTGTGTGTTTGTTAGGTCCTCAAGACATTTACTTTTATATTGCTTTGCTTCTGCGTTGTCTTCTGTTATATTGTACTCCTTGTTATCTTTATGTTGTGCTTGTTTTTTAATTATCCTGCAATTCCTTTTTGAAACCTATAAACCCCAAGCTTTTTTGACCCCTTAATGCAGACCCAAGCGGGGAAGGGACGCATTGTGCCCCTTATATAACTTCTTCATCATTTGATGTTTAACCGTCATATGGTTAGAGCAACTCGTACTCTATTATGATGTGATTATGATCCACATTTGAAATTTCACAAGGTCACCAAATGATGGCGCTATTTACCAGAATATAAAGAAATACAATTTGAAAATGCTGAAATCATGTTTTTTTCTTTATAACTACTTTACGCCAGTATAGTTCTTTATTTAAGACCAATGATTTTCATACTTGCCAGAAATGAAAGCAAGGCAAACTTCACCATTTGTTTATATGGTGGACATTTCTCAAGACCAACACATGATGAGGGCGCTATTCGCTACGATGTCAGAAGACATACGATGTATTGTTTGGGATAGGTATATCATAGGTATTACATTCCATATCTCCATGATATTACAATGTTTAGTTGGCGGATTTATAATGATAAACAAATAATACAGCAAGCAAAATTTCTGTGAAAATTTAAAATGACACAAAATAAAATGGTAGTCTTTGGACATGTTGGAAAATAATGTTTTGTCACTTATTTCTATCACATCTGCTGTTTTTCCGTATATAGGACAGGAAAATAAAGGAAATAATAAGAAACGTTGAGTGATGTTCCGGATGGAGCTTTTCAACTGTGATACCGTGAAACCGTGAAATGATCGATGTCTTGATTATCCGCAAATTTGTCATAATCTTTATCATTACAGTAAACAGATGCTCTGATAACTGGTTGTATTATTAGCTCATTCCTTTTAATTTCTTCTCCATTTGTAATCAATGCTTGATATGCGTCTTTTCTTCGATGTTTATCTACGAAAAAATGGAGTCGCTAAAGTCTAATATTACAAGGACGTATATATGTAGCAATTTATTTGTATAAATAGTATATATATAGCATATATATGATACAAACCTGCACTCGGAACTTTTGTTGAGTCTGAGTTCAGTCTTCATTGAGATTTTAATTATTGTGCATCACTTTCTACCATACCCCTATTCTCCAAAAGTGTTGCTTAAGCTGTATACGTATCAGCGCTCTCCTTGACAATGTCGGATTTCCCATCATGCATGCAGGACGCACACATTTTTAGTCTCTGAATCTTGTTAGATTTTGAGCTTTTTAATCCCTGAGTTTGGATATTATTTCCAGTGTTTCACTTTTTTGAATGTTTATAGCAGCTGTTAGTGTGTGTTTTGAAATATTTTAGCGTCATAGGAGGATTTTATAGCCGTTTTTAAAATTTGGCCTTGTTCACGAAGCACGAGGCACGAGGCCTGCACCCTTGCCATAGGTTGTACACGCGACCGAGAGCCGACCGACTCAGCAACCGCACTACACACACGTGTACCACGTATAGTCCTGTATTGACAGCATCCCTCATACACAAGTACAACAAGTGTTGATCCAGCCTGCAGATACACGAGGTGACATCAGCTGTGAATCCAACAAGCAACATGGCTGCTGTTTCCAACGTTACCTCCCCAAAGCCGCGCTGGCTTTGCTGCTGCTTTGGAATCTTCATTGCCCTACT
The DNA here is from genome assembly GCF_040938485.1 of Diadema antillarum. Lineage (NCBI taxonomy): Eukaryota > Metazoa > Echinodermata > Echinoidea > Diadematoida > Diadematidae > Diadema > Diadema antillarum. Next base: position 850,261 of record NW_027271259.1, on the reverse strand, counting down.
GTTTAGGATCAGCAACACAAGCCAACTCAAGGTTGCAGAACTACATTTTGTGGACCACTGGACTACTCCTATTTCTGACTCTGACAACCCTAGTTTGCTGACTTCGGTGAGTCTGTTCCATGTTGCACGCTTTACGACCACAAATTCGATTTGTAGACCGTTTTATATTGCCCAGAAGACAAGCTTGAATAGATATCATCCAATTAGTATTGCATTACTTCTTATGTTGGCTGGCGATGTAGCATCCAACCCTGGGCCCACTTATAAGCCAAAATTTCCATGCCACCTATGTGGAAAAGCTGCCAAATGGGGACAAGAATGTCTGCAATGTGACTCTTGCCAAGATTGGTTTCATGTAAAGTGCTTAGGAATGAATAGACATACTTATAAGATTTTAGAGGAACACTCTTCATACTCATGGGTATGCTGCACTTGTGGACTACCAAACTTCGCGTCCTCCCTCTTTGAATCCTTAGACTTGTTTAGCGATTATAATATTTATGAGTCATTAATGAGCACACATCCAGATGATAACTCTCACTCAACCATTGACTTCAGTAAACCGACTAGGACCTCCAGCCCAGTCGGAAAGTCTACCCCCATACTCAGGAACAACTGTCAAGGGAAATATCAACCCAACGCTGAAAATGTCAAACCGAAATTAAGTCAAAGGGTTCGTTCTTTGAAAATGTTGAACGTAAATTGTCAAAGTCTACGTGCTAAACTTCCCAGTTTTCAATGTTTGGTGCAAGAAGAAGACCCTGATGTGACCGTGGGTACTGAATCTTGGTTAAACTCCAACATAGGAACAGGAGAGATTTTTTCACCCAACTTTCAAGTGTTTCGTAAAGACCGTAATTTGGCTGGTGACACTCATGGGGGTGTCTTCATTGCAGTCAAAGACACACTGATTGCCCAGGATGAACATGACTTAGATGAGGAGGATTGTGAAATGAAATGGATTAGTATACATGTGAAGGGAATTGCACCTATTTTTATTGGTGCCTTCTACCGGTCCCAGAAGACAGGAAATGAATATATGCACTTTCTGGAAACCTCAATCGAGAAGATTCCCAAAAATGCCTCCATCTGGTTACTAGGCGACTTCAACATGCCAGATGTTGATTGGAACTCTACCAGCTTGCCATCAAAATCCCGGGCCTAGCAAGCTGATGATAGATATTGCATTAGATCACAATCTCCATCAGGTTGTTGACAAACCGACCAGAGATCAAAGCATACTGGATCTTTGTTTTACCAATAACCCAGCTTTCATAGACAGATTGGAAGTCAAAGCAGGTATTAGTGATCATGATATTGTTATTGTGGAAGCATCAATTAAACTCAAAAGGGTAAAAAAACCAAGACGAAAAGTTTTCATTTACACTCAAGCAGACTACAATGAAGTATCTAAGGATCTTGATGCATTAAATTCTCAGTTTACGGATGATGTTGTGGCCAACTCAGATGTCGACAAATTGTGGCAACAATTCACAACCACCCTACTTCGTTCTATGGACAAGAACATTCCACATAAGATGACATCCTCTAAACCAAATCTGCCTTGGATTAATGTCTCTTTGAAGAGATCCATTAGAAAAAAACGGAAACTGTATGACCGGGCCAGAAAGTCAGGCGATTTTGCACTTTGGGATGAGTTCAAAATTCTACGGAGGAAAGTTGATAGGCAGATTAGAAAATCTCGTCGTGATTATGTTAGGGATATAGGGTCAAGTCTTCAAAACAAGAACACGAAACCTTTTTGGAATTATGTTAAAGCTATACGCAGAGAAGCCACTGGTGTCTGCTCACTGTCATCTATGGGAAAGATTGTCTCAAGTGCCAAGGAAAAGGCGGAAGTGCTTAATCAACAGTTTTGTTTGAATTTCACAAATGAAGACATTTCCTCCATCCCAGACCTGGGTGAGAGTACGGTTCCTGACATGCCTGATGTTATCATAACCGTATCAGGGGTAGAAAAACTCCTCAGAAACCTCCAAGCCCACAAGGCTACAGGTCCCGATAACCTACCAGCCCGTATACTCAAAGAATGCGCTTCAAGTGCTGCCCCAATACTCCAGAAGATATACCAAAAGTCTTTGAATTCCGGATCGCTTCCCAAGGAATGGCTAAGCGCTTATGTCACACCAATCTTCAAGAAGGGCGATCGGTCCTTACCATCCAACTACCGCCCTGTGTCACTTACTTGCATTGCATGTAAACAACTTGAACACATCCTCCATAGCAACATTATGAGTCATCTGGATAAGCACTCCCTTCTTAGTAACAGCCAACATGGGTTTAGAAAAGGGAGATCCTGCGAAACCCAGCTGGCAGGATTAACTGATGACCTGGCACAAATTCTTGACGCAAAGGGGCAAGCTGATCTCTGTATATTAGATTTCAGCAAAGCATTCGATACTGTACCTCATCATCGCCTGTTGGCCAAGCTTGACCACCTTGGTATTCGCGGATCGACAAATGACTGGATTCAAAACTTTTTTAACAAATCGTTCCCAGAAAGTACTGGTTGAAGGCCAGTGCTCGTCTAGCCAACCAGTGATTTCAGGAGTGCCGCAAGGGACGGTCTTGGGTCCACTACTGTTTCTTATGTACGTTAATGATCTTCCATCTTGCGTCCTATCGAAAGTTAGACTGTTTGCAGATGACTTGGTTCTCTATAGACATATTCTCTCTCCAATGGACTGTGATATTCTTCAACAAGACATCTCAGCACTGTGTGATTGGCAGTCACAATGGCAGATGAAGTTCAATAGTTCAAAATGTCATATTATGAGAATAACACACAAGAGAAGCCCTCACCACCACAAGTATGTCATGAATGACTCCGTCCTACAGGAAGTGAAACATCATCCTTACCTAGGCATTGATCTGACAGATAACCTTACCTGGTCAAGACACATCAATCAGACAATCTCTGGCGCAAACAAGATCTTGGGTCTCCTGCGCCGCAACCTCTGGAGCTGCACTAAATCTACCAAAGAAATAGCTTATAAAACCCTTGTACGCCCTAAACTAGAGTATTGTTGTGCTATCTGGGACCCTCATCAAGTCACCCACATCACCAACTTAGAGAAAGTCCAAACAAGATCTGCTAGGTTTGTCACCAACGACTTCAGGAAAACCAGCAGTGTTACAGACATGCTCCAAGATCTAAAGTGGGACTGTCTTCAAAGACGACGCACAATTGCCAGGCTTTCACTGATCTATAAAGAAACTCATCGTTTAATCCCGTCAAACATAAATCATCTTAAAAGGAATGTCAGAAGTGGACCAGCAACCAGGTTAAATCAACCCTTGAATTACAACACTATTCAGACCAACAAAGATTGTTACCACCATTCACTTTATCCAAGGACAATCCCAATTTGGAACACACTGCCAGCTGAAATAAAATCTGCAACCAATATTGATATCTTTAAATCTCGTTTGTCCAAAATGAGATTTTAAAGTGCTGCAACTGTATGCATGAGGGACTGCACGTTTATAGCCCAGCAGCGGCGGTTGGTGCAGTACTGACAAGACAAGACAAGACAACGCAGCTCCAGGGAAACGCACTACGCGCATGACGCGCATATCATTGTTATGTTATGTTGTTATGATTCATGTTTATCATTGTCCATCATTGTCTTTGCACCGACGAAGGTCTGAGGCAGACCGAAAATTTTGTAATAAAAAAACTTCTCGTTGGATCCATGGCGTACTTGAGACTCTTTCTTCTAATAATTATATATATATATATATATATATATATATATATATATAATACACTCAGCAAAAAAAGTAAGTTCCCCCTAGCATTTGTGGATATATCTCAAAAAGTATTCAACCGATTTTCATAATTCAAACGGAAATGGATAAAGAATGTTATTACTCATAACATGAGTGGCAAATCATTGCCACCAGATATCATTATTGGTGTGAAAAATGCATTTCATGTCAAAATGCATGGAAACAAAAGTTGCACTTTAGTGATTTGCAATGACTTTTACACAAATAATCAAACAATCACTCATGATTCTGAACATTTAAGCATGGGTTATTGCATATTTCTCTATCTCTTTCTTTTCATGAGCATATAGTGAAGTATTTGATAATTGATATGTCCACCACCCGCAATGACCAGCCGCCATCTCCTCCTCAAGCTGTTAACTAAAGTTTGTACTTGGCGCTGCTCAATGTTGGTCCATGCTCTCTGCAAGATGCGCTGAAATTCTTGCAGTGAAGCGTCGTCTTTCAACTTCTTGCTCGCTTTCCACTTAATGATATCCCAAAGATTCTCTACTGGATTACAGTCAGGGGATCTTGCAGGCCACTCCATACGTTCGATGCCATTTCCCTCAGCAAACTGATCTACAACTTGAGGGCATGATGCAAAATGCCCACAGGCACATTAATGTGATCAACCTGAATTGGAATTACAAATCACATGGCTTCTACCAATATTTTCAAATTGAGAAGGCCTATATTGTTCAAAAAGTATGCATAACATCTGTTTAATACGGAAGCACATTGTACCTGAAGAAATTCCTGAGAATTACACAATTTAAAAAGATCATTTGATAACTTACATAGGAAATGTACACAATATGCTCTCTATGGCCTAAAGTGCAACTTTTTTTCCCATGCATTTTGACATAAAATGCGATTTTTTTTTACACCAATAATGATATCTGGTGGCAATGATATGCCATTCATGTTATGAGTAATGAAATTCCCTATCCATTCCCGTTCGAATTATGAACATCCGTACAATACTTTTTGAGATATATCCAAAACTGTTAGGGGGGAACTTACTTTTTTTGCTGAGTGTATATATATATATATATATTTCTATGTATATTATATATACATATATATAATATATTATACGATATAGGCTACATATATGTAATTATAATATATATTATATTATATACATATAATATGTATATATATATATACATATACAATAACATATACTGAAGTGTGTGTCCGTGTGTATTATGTGTCATTTAGTTAGTATGTCGTGTTACCGCTGGCAGAATATTGGCACATTATTATTGCACACTGCAGTCTTGAGAAAAATTTGTAGACAAGATGAACACACATTCATTTCAAGCACACACACTCTGACAGTTGAGAGAATGACCATTGTTCATTATGATTCATTATGAAAATATATAAACATACGAGTGACGGCTCAATTGAATGATAATTCTCTAAATTAATGTCTTTGAGTTCGTTTTAGTACATGATTAATATGGAGGATTATGAAGATCGTTGTCATCGTGATGAATTAAACGAAGTCAGAAAACTACTTAATGTGTATTAAATCCAGTTCACTGTGTTTAGTATTCTTTTTTTGAAAGGGCGGCAAGGGAATTATAGAATTGTGATTAAAATTAGAATATGGTTATAGTGCAATAGAAAACAGTTTCAGGTTGAAAGATATTTTTTCATAAAGGAGGGAAATATGGTCTTGGTTAGAGTAACTGACATGACAGACATTATAGGTATAAAATGAAATTTTGAGTGGAAGAATTAGGATAAGAAAAAAAAACTGTAAGTAACACAATAAGTGGCACCATTACTGACACTATCAATAACAAGGAAAAGTAGAAATTACGCGGTGCGTAATATATATCCCCGCCGGAAGTTTAAATGTTTGGACTGGCATCAATGAGTTTGTTGCAGCTAAAGATATATATATATATATATATATAAGTAAACGAATCAGTAGAAGAAGAACGCCGTAAAAAATAATAATAAATCCTAGATCTTGAAGATCTTAAAAACGGAGCATAGCTCTCAAATACTGAAAGGCAAGGTCACACTCTTCATCAGTGCCCATGGTGTGACAAAAGATCTTAATCAAACCCGTTTCTGAAACAGACATGAAAACACGTCTGATCATGGGCAGACGGATTTTGAAACTCACCTTTCAAAGAAGTCACAGCGCTAAACAGATGGAGGTAGCGCACAGTGTCCATAGTGACGCATCCAATGACGCGTAGTCATGACTGCAAGATGACATGGCAAATCTCCGGCTCCAAAACAGTGAATCTGAAAAGGGCCTCATCGCCAACAGTCGGAAGAGTAGCAGAAAAAGTACACAGTACAGAAACGTAATAAGAAAATTGGTCTGCTCGGCATCTTGATGATAATAAGTAAACGAATCAGTAGAAGAAGAACGCCGTAAAAAATAATAATAAATCCTAGATCTTGAAGATCTTAAAAACGGAGCATAGCTCTCAAATACTGAAAGGCAAGGTCACACTCTTCATCAGTGCCCATGGTGTGACAAAAGATCTTAATCAAACCCGTTTCTGAAACAGACATGAAAACACGTCTGATCATGGGCAGACGGATTTTGAAACTCACCTTTCAAAGAAGTCACCGCGCTAAACAGATGGAGGTAGCGCACAGTGTCCATAGTGACGCATCCAATGACGCGTAGTCATGACTGCAAGATGACATGGCAAATCTCCGGCTCCAAAACAGTGAATCTGAAAAGGGCCTCATCGCCAACAGTCGGAAGAGTAGCAGAAAAAGTACACAGTACAGAAACGTAATAAGAAAATTGGTCTGCTCGGCATCTTGATGATAATAAGTAAACGAATCAGTAGAAGAAGAACGCCGTAAAAAATAATAATAAATCCTAGATCTTGAAGATCTTAAAAACGGAGCATAGCTCTCAAATACTGAAAGGCAAGGTCACACTCTTCATCAGTGCCCATGGTGTGACAAAAGATCTTAATCAAACCCGTTTCTGAAACAGACATGAAAACACGTCTGATCATGGGCAGACGGATTTTGAAACTCACCTTTCAAAGAAGTCACCGCGCTAAACAGATGGAGGTAGCGCACAGTGTCCATAGTGACGCATCCAATGACGCGTAGTCATGACTGCAAGATGACATGGCAAATCTCCGGCTCCAAAACAGTGAATCTGAAAAGGGCCTCATCGCCAACAGTCGGAAGAGTAGCAGAAAAAGTACACAGTACAGAAACGTAATAAGAAAATTGGTCTGCTCGGCATCTTGATGATAATAAGTAAACGAATCAGTAGAAGAAGAACGCCGTAAAAAATAATAATAAATCCTAGATCTTGAAGATCTTAAAAACGGAGCATAGCTCTCAAATACTGAAAGGCAAGGTCACACTCTTCATCAGTGCCCATGGTGTGACAAAAGATCTTAATCAAACCCGTTTCTGAAACAGACATGAAAACACGTCTGATCATGGGCAGACGGATTTTGAAACTCACCTTTCAAAGAAGTCACCGCGCTAAACAGATGGAGGTAGCGCACAGTGTCCATAGTGACGCATCCAATGACGCGTAGTCATGACTGCAAGATGACATGGCAAATCTCCGGCTCCAAAACAGTGAATCTGAAAAGGGCCTCATCGCCAACAGTCGGAAGAGTAGCAGAAAAAGTACACAGTACAGAAACGTAATAAGAAAATTGGTCTGCTCGGCATCTTGATGATAATAAGTAAACGAATCAGTAGAAGAAGAACGCCGTAAAAAATAATAATAAATCCTAGATCTTGAAGATCTTAAAAACGGAGCATAGCTCTCAAATACTGAAAGGCAAGGTCACACTCTTCATCAGTGCCCATGGTGTGACAAAAGATCTTAATCAAACCCGTTTCTGAAACAGACATGAAAACACGTCTGATCATGGGCAGACGGATTTTGAAACTCACCTTTCAAAGAAGTCACAGCGCTAAACAGATGGAGGTAGCGCACAGTGTCCATAGTGACGCATCCAATGACGCGTAGTCATGACTGCAAGATGACATGGCAAATCTCCGGCTCCAAAACAGTGAATCTGAAAAGGGCCTCATCGCCAACAGTCGGAAGAGTAGCAGAAAAAGTACACAGTACAGAAACGTAATAAGAAAATTGGTCTGCTCGGCATCTTGATGATAATAAGTAAACGAATCAGTAGAAGAAGAACGCCGTAAAAAATAATAATAAATCCTAGATCTTGAAGATCTTAAAAACGGAGCATAGCTCTCAAATACTGAAAGGCAAGGTCACACTCTTCATCAGTGCCCATGGTGTGACAAAAGATCTTAATCAAACCCGTTTCTGAAACAGACATGAAAACACGTCTGATCATGCCCATGATCAGACGTGTTTTCATGTCTGTTTCAGAAACGGGTTTGATTAAGATCTTTTGTCACACCATGGGCACTGATGAAGAGTGTGACCTTGCCTTTCAGTATTTGAGAGCTATGCTCCGTTTTTAAGATCTTCAAGATCTAGGATTTATTATTATTTTTTACGGCGTTCTTCTTCTACTGATTCGTTTACTTATTATCATCAAGATGCCGAGCAGACCAATTTTCTTATTACGTTTCTGTACTGTGTACTTTTTCTGCTACTCTTCCGACTGTTGGCGATGAGGCCCTTTTCAGATTCACTGTTTTGGAGCCGGAGATTTGCCATGTCATCTTGCAGTCATGACTACGCGTCATTGGATGCGTCACTATGGACACTGTGCGCTACCTCCATCTGTTTAGCGCGGTGACTTCTTTGAAAGGTGAGTTTCAAAATCCGTCTGCCCATGATCAGACGTGTTTTCATGTCTGTTTCAGAAACGGGTTTGATTAAGATCTTTTGTCACACCATGGGCACTGATGAAGAGTGTGACCTTGCCTTTCAGTATTTGAGAGCTATGCTCCGTTTTTAAGATCTTCAAGATCTAGGATTTATTATTATTTTTTACGGCGTTCTTCTTCTACTGATTCGTTTACTTATTATCATCAAGATGCCGAGCAGACCAATTTTCTTATTACGTTTCTGTACTGTGTACTTTTTCTGCTACTCTTCCGACTGTTGGCGATGAGGCCCTTTTCAGATTCACTGTTTTGGAGCCGGAGATTTGCCATGTCATCTTGCAGTCATGACTACGCGTCATTGGATGCGTCACTATGGACACTGTGCGCTACCTCCATCTGTTTAGCGCGGTGACTTCTTTGAAAGGTGAGTTTCAAAATCCGTCTGCCCATGATCAGACGTGTTTTCATGTCTGTTTCAGAAACGGGTTTGATTAAGATCTTTTGTCACACCATGGGCACTGATGAAGAGTGTGACCTTGCCTTTCAGTATTTGAGAGCTATGCTCCGTTTTTAAGATCTTCAAGATCTAGGATTTATTATTATTTTTTACGGCGTTCTTCTTCTACTGATTCGTTTACTTATTATCATCAAGATGCCGAGCAGACCAATTTTCTTATTACGTTTCTATATATATATATATATATATATATATATATATATCATTTAAGTAGTACAATTTTGTGATTACCGTACAGTGTCAGAACAAGCAATTGATATTCAGTTATAATAAAGTGGAAAGGTACACGTCTCCAATGGAGCTATATCCTGCAATAAAAAGAATGCTTTTTACAAGGTAAGTGAAGTTATGTAATAAATTGTATAATCTGTGGAGAGAAATAGGAGAAAAGTTGTTAATTGGATAGGATTGAAGTTGAAGTTAGATACCATAAAAAAAAACCTTTATAAGTGGATATACACTTACTGTGGTAAGAGTATAAACTGGAGTTTCTGTTATTAACAATTTTAAAAATTACACACTAACTCAGTTATATTCTTCTTGTTTATAGTAAATACAATATTAGCAGGTTGTGAAGCCATTTAGTATTGTTTGCTTAGAAAGCTGTATGTTAATGCACGCATATAAAAGGGTTTTGTCTGTATACATTTAAACAGGGATAAAATTATAATGTGTTGATACAATGTTTACCTACGGGATAGGGCCACTTGGTAGTCTATGGATGATAGGTCGCTGTGGTCCAGACAATGCAGTGGTCACTGTATGGGATTGGGGATACTCCATACTGGCCCTGGGGTGTGTTGGTGAAGATCAAATCCAGTACTCCTCCACGTTGGTGAGTAGGTGTGCTGATAAGTTGGTTGAAGCCATGGCTGTGAAATACTGTCTCCAGTTGTTGTTTGGCCGAAAGATCCATATCAAAATCTCCCATGATGTATGTAGAGTACTGTGTAACAGGTGCATTGCTTAGGAAGTTGTCGATATGACTTGTATAACCTTGTAATGGTCAAGGTGGCCTATAGACAATGACTATGAGCCAGGAGTGATTGTCTACATTCACAATGCATCGGAGACACTGGAGATGAGGAGCTGGAACTTGAAGCTGCTTTATTGAAGCAGTTGTGCTTTGTACAAGAAGTACAAGAAGTTCAAGACCATGCTGAGTGTGATGATGAACAACTTGCCATTTGTCACCAGGTGGAGCTAGGCTGGAGGAAGATGGTGATGTATGTGTTTCTGACAGGCCTAGTATGGTACACTTTGATATAAGTGGATCCTTTATTACAATGTATATGCCTGTAATGGGACTTCCATGATCTCATATTAAGATGAGCAATAGCCAGTTCTGTGTGATTCTCCAGCAATTGGTGCTGCCACTTGAATATAATTGAGTTGCGCATTCGGACAGTTTCTTGCAGTGCAGCATTGTTGACCTTGATTTTGTCTGGAGTAAAATTTATGAGCTTTGCACCTTGACGAGTTGTGGCCCGACTTATGATTGTGTAGGTGAGACCAGGTTTGTCATTGTCAAAAATATCTTGCAATGCTAGTGTTAAAATGCTCTAGTGTACTCCCTCCAACCATGGAGGTTTCGTCAATAATGATGACTTTGAGATTTTGGTACATGGCTCGCATTGTGTTGAGTTTTTCATCACTTGACTTGCGATACTGAAAAACTCCACGTTGGCGAACTGGCAGGTTTAAAGCTGAATGCAGTGTTGTGCCATTGATGTTAGCAGCAGCCTTTCCTGTTGATGCGGTGAGTTACACTGTTGGTTGATCAGGATTTTGGCCAGGCTGTCGCAAGGCACGGATGGCACCTTGGTAAATAGCATGAATGAGATGACTCTTTCCTACACCTGCTCCACCAGATAAGAAAATGTAGAATCGCGGTCTGGATGAATATCTGTCAAAGTTGAATGGCAAATATTTGTGCTCCACTGGAATAAGTAACAAACTAATTTGTACTGTTGATCATTCAGAGAAGATATGAGGTCAGAGTATTGTGAATCTGGTGAGAATGTAGTGGAAGCATGTACTGTATAACTTCCAGAGGCAGGTTTGTCACTTGGAACTTGATCATACTCCAGTAAACCTGGGTCCAAACCTGCAAACTGTGGGTCGATGAGCGGTCTCTTGTTGCTCAAGTTCTGGGTTAGCCCAGAGACCCTCATCCAAGTCAATGTCTTCTACTGCATTCTCAACATGTTCATGGAAAGGCTCAAATGCTTGGATATAGTTGGCAGTATTTGATCCGAGACCTCTTTGTACTTGGAGGTCCATGATCCATCAGCATGGAGTAGACTTTCTTCCTGGCGCCATGGATAATATAGCAACAACAGTCTGAAATGAAACAACTCTGGATCTTTGTTCTTTGACAGACTATGGTAGCGAAGAACACATGGTTTTAGTCTTTTGTACATAATACCAAGGTTATTCTTTAGGTGAACTTTCTTTGTGGTGATACTTTCATCAACTTCAAGTTGTTCTTCTTGGTTTTCAGTTGTGTCACTGTTAGGTCGTGTCACATAATTTGCACAGAAATAGGCCAAGGGTGCATCCTCTAAACTGTCGGGCCTGGCAGCATACTTGTCGAGCATCCGTGTTCTTTGTTCTTTTGGGCCAGCTGGTATGAAGGTCACCTTGGTATTAGATCGCCTTAGTGCGAGAGAAAGGACACGAGCTATAGCTTCATGTTCTGACACCTCACGACATTTGAGAAATACTTGTCCAATATGATGCAGTTTGTTTTGAATGTTTATGTCATCTGCTTCCTTGCATGCCTTTTTCATCAGTTCACTCATTGTTCGTTCAGGTTTGTACTTGTAGGATGTCAAGTATGCAATACATGCCCAGACATTGGTGATGTACTTGATGTCCATGTTTGCTTGTAGAGCTTTGAGAATGACAGACTTGTAGTTATTAACACAGGTATCTGATGTTGTGCGTTGCATTACAATTGTCTCACGTTTGAAAGCAACATGAATTGATGCATAATAGTCATTTTCATTGACATTTGCTTGTCTGAGCAATTCACTTTCTGTTGGAGGCTGAGTTGGATCCATCTGGGCAAGAGCAGTGAGAACTTTTTTCAGTACATCTGTGGCTCTTTTGACATCTTTTGGATTACATAGTATCCTTTTCAGCTGGACGACAAATCATTGTTTTGCTTGATGGTGGCCATGGAAAATGAAAGCGACATGTAACTCCTAGTTTTTTCTTGAATGTTCTGGTGCGATGATGAATTTGTCGTGTTTTGACAAGATGATGCCATTCTGAGTCTTCTTCCTCAGCTGGGATGGAGCATGTCACATATTTGTCTATAAACTGTGTGACTTCTTCATCACATTCTTGGTCCAGTCGTGGTGCATCTTTCACATTGCATCTCCTTACGTATGTCATAATTGAGGATCTGTCCAACAGGATGAACACTACTGAGGAGGACTTCATCCCACAGCTGTTCAAAGATGTAGTCAATTTGTCTGGCAGCAGTTACTGGCTTTGTTTGAAGCCACTTCCTCTTTGTCTGCCAGTCCATTTGTTTGATGTCATCTTCACTGAAATGCTGTCCATACTGTTTGCCTATACACTTTTACTTCTGTCCAGTGAAATTCTGCCGCAGAGCCCGTAATGAAGAATGTGTAAGGTCCATAGAGCTTGATCTTAGCTAACATATCCAACTGCATGTTTCTCCAGTATTGGGGTGTCCCTCTGATTGTCTTAAAGGTTGTGAACATTTCATCATTGGAAATGAGTTGATGGACAGTCTGTGGATCTTTAAGTTTGCCTGCAGTGATATCTTGCTGGTGCCTTTTCATTTTGGATATGTTAATGGTACTCTTTAATCGTTCACTCTCAAGCCAGTGAAGTCATGGAAGATGCATTCTGTAGCTGTTGCAAATCGATCATCAGCATTTTGTAACCTGGCATTTAAATATTTGGCAGGTGTTACCTTTCTCGGTCTGTTGTCATTAAAATGTCCTTTTCCAACAGCAAACAGCTTTGGAAATGCCATAGGTTCCCAGTTTGGCTCAGAAGTAGCACTCACAGGTATCTGTCCCTCAGTTGGTGCAATGTCTAGTATTTGTTCAGTGGACAATGATGGTCCATGTGTTGGTTGCAGACATGTCACTGCATTTAGTTACCGTTTGTTGTGTAATTGTTGAACTTCAGCTGGTGTTTCCTTTTCAACTTCATCCTCACTGTCTGTGAGGGTGTCATTGGGGCATTGTGATGACTGCTGGCCTAACCCAGTTTGATGTGAAGTTCTAGAATTAATTGTATGTTCTTGCGTACTTGTGGACGGTTGAGAATTTGGGTTGACTGGTTGTGTCAGAAGCTCCCAGAGGTATGGATCTGACTGTTGCGATACATTTTTCCATGATGTATCTACAGTGACATATTTGTAGAAGGGGTTGCTTTGCTTGAGTTTGAGTAATGCAGCATTGACATATGTTTGTCGGATGAACTGTTTGTGGACAGCACATTTATCACTACGTCTTCTCTTTTAGGGCGAGTGTTATGATATTATCATTGTTGGTGCATCTTGGTAGCATTTTGCAGACTTTGGATAGATCGGCTGGCACAAGAAGAACATGACCCTTCAAACCATGCTGGACTCCTTTAGTATGAGATACAATGTGCATATTAATGGAATGATTTTTGCAACCAAAAGGCATTCTAGGATTGACAGTTCTTTCAGCTCTTTTGGAATATCCACTAACAACAAATTGTTCTAGTGACATTGGGCAGGCATGTTTTGCAGATCAATGAGAATGTTGTTGAAATGCATTTCCGCAGAATGTTTGGTGGACACCTTCCATAATTGGATAATTTTACTTGCACCATGGATCGCCTAAATAAAAGTCTGAAACAGGCACATGTGTAAGTGGGTCCTTCGGCGATGGCTCTCTTGTATTCTTGAAAAACTGTTTCAACTGATTTTACATGAGAAGTTTTGCAAGATCTAATTTGCTGAAGTCTCTGTTGAGTAGATTTCTTTTCTTTGGCTACATACTCAGTACATGTTCGTTTTGTCTTCATCCTGCTTTTGTTTATTTGATGTTCTTTTGCTTTATACTGATCATGTGTCCGTATCTTTCTCATTCTAGATTTATTTGCTTCCTGCTCTCTAGCTGTGTATTCACTGTCTGTGCGTCTTCTTTGTTTACTTGCTTTATTTGCTTGCTGCTCCTTTGCTGTGTATTCCTCATCTGTACGTCTCCTTTCCATTCTTGCTTTATTTGCTTGCTGTTCCTTTGTTGCGTATTCTTTATCTGTGCATCCCCTTTTCATTCTTGTTCTATCTCTTTGCTGCTCCTTTGCTGCATACTCATCATCTGCACGTCTCCTTTCCTTTCTTTTTCTATTTGCTTGCTTCTCCTTTGTTGCATACTCATCATCTGCACGTCTCCTTTTCATTCTTTTTGTATTTGCTTGCTGCTCCTTTGTTGCGTACTCATCATCTGTACGTCTCCTTTTCATTCTTGTTCTATTGGCTTGCTGCTCCTTTGCTGTGTAATTAACATCTGTGCGTGCTGTCTTCATTCTCATTTTATTTGATCCTACTCTTTTGATGTATATTCATTATCAGCTCGTTTCATCCTTTTACGTTGTCTGTCTTTCTCACGTTCCTTGGCTCTGTACTCGTATCATGATCACTGCGTATCGTTTTCCTTCTCATTTTATTTGCCTCTTGTTCTCTTGCTTTGTACGAAGCTTCAAATCTTTGTTTGAGCATGCCTTCAATATACTGAATGTGGATGATCTCTTTTCCATTGTTGCGCATTCCTTCAGTGTGCTTACTGTGGATGGTCTCTTTGTCATGTTTGTTTTTTGATCCATGTTTACCAGCTCTACTGGTCTTTCTGAAAATCACTTTTGCAAAATCAAACGTTGGATCCTGTTGTTCCTGTTTTTTGTTCTGCTTGGGAGTTCATTTTCTTTGCTTATGGTCTGTTTAAATTCTTCATTTTGTTGCTTTTGTTGGGTAAGCTGTGCGTTCTTTGCTAAAGTCTGTGTTGCATTGGTTTCCCTGTTGTTATCGTTAAACTGAGTGCACTTCAGCGGACATCTTTCATTTTGCTTTTGATGCTCTAGATTTCCTTGGTCAAGAGTGATGTCTGGCTTTTGACAAAGTCCAAGTCGAGCTCGAAGCACCTGTGACTTTTTCGATCGTCGAGGCATCTTACATTTTTCAAATGCTAAACATCAGGACTGCAAAGCTCAAGATGACAGCTCAAAGTGATCAATGATCTGTAAGAATAAGAATATAAAATAAGGGACAAAACTGAGGTTGTGGTCCATTACCTGTAAATTAAACAACAACAAAAAATCATGTTAGTGCATGCAGAACTTGAGAACCCAACTGTGTATGTCTGAAAACAAACAGTAAAAACAAACAAAACAACAGTCAATAAAAAAGGAATGTTAGTGCATGCAAAACTTGTAAATGACAACTTTGTTGTCTTTTTTTTTTTGGTAAATTACAACTTTGTTGTCTTTTTTACAAATGCTAAACATCAGGACTGCAAAGCTCAAGATGACAGCTCAAAGTGATCAATGATCTGTAAGGTTAAGAATATGAAATAAGGGACAAAACTGAGGTTGTGGTCCATTACCTGTAAATTGAACAACCTATAAACAAAACAACAGTCAATAAAAACAATAAAAAAGAATGCTAGTGCATGGAAAACTCATAAATGACACCTTTATATGCCTCAAAACTGATAGTCAAACAAAACAAAACAAAACAAAAAAACAAGTAACAAGTTTGACAAAACTTGCAGAATTTGATAACACCAACAATGCATGCATTGTGATCCTTCAGCCATTCTGCACTCGGCTACATTCTAAGGTGAGTGCAGCCTGTTGCCCGGCACCGCGACTGGGACGCAGATCACACATCATACTGTTAATCACAGCTGTTACTGACTGTTATTATGAATTGTTTTATAAACAACAACAACAAATGATTTTGAAGGCACACTTTTGGTGGGCTCAGACTGATGTTGCACATATCAACATGGATGTCGTTCAGCTAAAGATAAACAATGTCTGATTTGAAAATAAATGGCTGTGAATAATACGAAGAGTGCCAATGATTGTAGAATCAACCCTGGTTAGAAAAAAAAGGAAATTGGTTAAGCAAACAGAATCGAAACTGGCCAAAGAATGGTGTCACGAGAGGAGTGACAGACGCTCTCCTCCACTGAAGTCAATTTGCATGGAATTTGTAAATAAGCACTTAAGCATGTAAATTGATGCATACTGTTTAACATGTTAATAGAAGACATTTCAGACCGCTCTCGGTAGAGCCACGGTAGTGCTATGTGTGGCAAGGAGCGGGAGTATGACATCAGGCCGTGAAGGGGACGTCACGCCGTGGTGCTGTCTCCGTGACACAGTGTATGAGAATGGCCACTCGGTAACGGTGACAGAGGCCGCCACCCCAGTCAGTATTAACTAGAGACACCCACAGATAGTGGGTTTCCGGGTTTCCCGAAGAGTCAACGACCCACTGGTACTGCAAGAGGCAGGCACATAAAAGGCGTCGACTGTCGATCAGCTCCGAGGCAGTAAGGGAGCATAGACTGTCGACTGAACTTCATTCCTGGATGCTGAGGAGACATCGCGAAGACGTCCGTCGGGAGAGCGACCACGCGACCGGCAATCGCGACGAGTTGCTACGACAAACCACGCGACAGTCCATACCAGCACCAGCGTAACGGGGCCATGTCATCGACTTACACCGTCATCGTCATATACGTCACCGACCCATCTCGTCATACATCATCGTCATAAGCTATTCATCCGTCGACTGCCATAATCGAGGTGAAATAATTCCACTTGGAGTTAAACATAAAATTCTAAGAGCCAGAAAGCCACTGAGCAGGAAGAATTTATGTTCGTTTTTTTTTTCCTTTTTATAAGTTGCTGTAAAACCAGAAGTCACAGTTATAGACAATTAAAATATTTGAGTTAACTGAATGCACATGGTTTCCTCCGTTTCGTCTTGTATGAGTTACAGCCTGCCAACAGTTCTCAGAGGTTATGAAAATTTCTTTGTTCCGTTTATTTCCAAATAAAAGGATGGAAAACGGAATCGAAATCGGGTTAGAAATGGCGAAGGAGTAGCATTTTGTAGCAAAATGTACAATATAGGTAAAAAATCAAGGTCAAAGGTCAAAGAAGTCAAAGGTCAAAATTCTGTGTAGAAGTTTTGAAGACCTCATCTAGTGCCGTCACATAAAGCAAACGGAATCACAATCGGGTTAGAAATGGCGAAGGAGTAGCATTTTGTAGCCAATGTACAATAAGGTCAAAAATCAAGGTCAAAGGTCAAAGAAGTCAAAGGTCAAAATTCTGTGTAGAAGTTTTGAAGCCCTCACCTAGTGCCATCACATAAAGCAAACGGAATCGAAATCGGGTTAGAAATGGCGGAGTAGCATTTTGTAGCCATTGTACAATAAGGTCAAAAATCAAGGTCAAAGAAGTCAAAGGTCATAAATTCTGTGTAGAAATGTTGAAGCTTTCACCTAGTGCCATCACATAAAGCAAACGGAATCGAAATCGGGTTAGAAATGGCGAAGGAGTAGCATTGTGTATCAAAATGTACAATATAGGTCAAAAATCAAGGTCAAAGGTCAAAGAAGTCAAAGGTCAAAATTCTGTGTAGAAGTTTTGAAGCCCTCACCTAGTGCCATCACATAAAGCAAACGGAATCGAAATCGGGTCAGAAATGGCGAAGGAGTAGCATTTTGTAGCAAAATGTACGATATAGGTCAAAGGTCACAACTGAAATTCTGTGTACAGGTTTCAAAGCTCCCATGTAGTGCTATCATATAAAGCAAACAGAATAAAAATTGGCTCATAAATGACAGAGAAGTAGCAAATTGAACATTTTGATCACACACGGACGCACACACATACACACCTACACACGGACACACACACGTGGTACAGAGCCCGTTTCATGGTCCCCTGCTCGAACTAGTTCGGCGGGGACAACTACCACTGAATTAGCTTCTTTTTTTCAATGATAAATCATATTCATTCTGGTCAGTTTGGTCTTGTTTGCGTTCATCACTATCAATAACTGATGCATGACGTCATGCCGTCAAAACACACTGTAGATCGAAAGGTCAACTTGCAGATGTAACCTCCCGTAACTCCACACGCGCCATGGTCCCAGTCTCTGGCTGTGTCCGAATAATTCCCAGTGTACCACATTCTTCCGCAATCCTGGCCTCCATAAACGTTGTCCGGCTGATACTGAGGACAGTTGGTATACGGAGCTCGAGGAGTGCTATGGTCGCTCCAGACCCTCCTCCTTCAGTCCTGATATCTAACAACTTCGATAGGAGGATTTAAAATTACTACTTGAAGAGTTTGTTCGCAAAAACCGATAAGTCCATATTTGCCACATGGAGATATTTGCGATTAAAGGTCAAGAAAAATACAAAGAATGATAAGAAAATTTTTGCTTCTTTTGACCATAACTTCAAAAATGTACCTGTGTAGTGACCAATATATCATTTAAAAGGTATTATTTTGTTCTTTATGACAGAGACCGTACTTCGAAATCTTCAAAAATGGACTTATCGGTTTTTTAGAATAAACTCTTCACTTACACTGATAAAGAATCGTTTATTTCAAATGTAGGTGACTTCTGTTTAAAAAAAAAAGACTGAGTCAGATAAGGCTAAAATATCAACCGAAAATGCATCTAGTTTGTACGCGTGAGTCATACGAAATTCACGCACATTGTTACCAGTGGCATTAAACGTCATAATGTGTGAGAACAGTGTTACTATCAGGTTTACTATGCGCCAAAGAGAAGGGACTGGGGTCGGGGTATAGGTGGCAGGATTATAGGTAGCGGTTGATAGGCCTCGTGATCAGTTGAATTATTTTACTGAAAATCACTGGAAATCGAGAATAGAGTAGCAGATGATTTAATCATTTTATCCAAGTTGGACAACATATGAGACTCCCCTTTTTTGCAGCCATTACTCATTAATTCTAAGTGAAGATCGAGTCAGTGAAATGTGAAATGTTTTTCTTTCTTTCTTTTTATGCGCTACTGCTTCACCTTAAGTTCGCCGCTATACGGAGAAGCCTTAGGAATACATTTATATCCCTAATCGTATCAATGAAGTCGTCTCCCCATCAAGTTGATTACACCTTTTCAACTCGTAACGAGTCAACCAAGATTGGAACGCCATTCATAATCTATGCAGTGATAAATGTTAAATCAGTACAGTTTTCTCCGGGGATTACTCCAGGGTTACAACAATATTGGGCATGGTCTGATATAAAACGAAAAAATCAGTACAATACAATGATAATTTCCATCAGCTGTCCATAGCGCTCTTACAAACTATAAACTCCATCAGAATGCTTTACATCATAAGATTATCATGATGTATATCATGCATCATGCATGTCATCATATCTATTTCTTTTGAGTAATCTTGCTTATATCAATGTAAAAATTATTGATTTTGTTGCAAGTGCACAAATAGAACAAATAAACAACACGAACAATCAAACAAATAATCTATAGCGCAGGTGCCGCATATTCTGATGCGCTGCAATGTAAACTAGAAATGTTGATATGTGACTAATGCATGATTCTCCTATTAGGTATATAGTACATGTGGACTACATGTGATTACATTTTCACAAAATTGGCAAAATATCAAAATGACATTTTTGTCAAAAATGTGTTGAATGTTCACCTTCCTTGACCTAGGTTTAACTGGATGAAGAGGAGAGCATGTATTTGGGGATATTAGGACTTTAACTTGATTCGACCCTTTCATAAGTTTATGCATTGAGTAATTTTCAAGCTATGGAGAAAAAGTGCAATTTCGGTATTGAATAGTAAATTCTTACCATTTACATCTGGCCTTCGACCCTAACATTCATAAGAGAATCACGGTCAGGCAGAACATGCATATATATGTACTAAGTTCCAAGGTAACTTGATCCACTTTCGAAACATGGAGGAAGAAGTAATTTCAGTACTTTCACTTGATCTTTGACCTTTTTGGCAAAAAGAAAAAAAAAACTTCCCAGAGAATCGCTATTGGGTTATACATGCATACACCAAGTTAAAAAAAAAACCCTGTTGGCATTGCATAAATATGAGGGAAAAAGTAAAATTTTGAAATGTTGCCCTTGACCTTTCACCCCAGAGCTTTGACCCCATGAACCCCAAATTCCCTGAATAATCACTGCCAGTCAGTACACGATGCATATATACTATGGTCCATGAAGATCCCTAGAACAATTTCCAAGATAAGAAGAAAAAAGTGAAATTTTCACATTTTACTTGACCTTCTGACCTTTGACCTCATGACCCCAAACTGTCACCAGAGAATCTTAATTGGGTAATACATGCATACACTAAGTTTCAAGAAAATATCTTCAAACATGGCACAGATATGGGGGAAAAAGTGAAATTTTAAACATTTGACCTTGAACTTTTGACCTTTGACCTTGAGCATGTGCTCCTAAAAGTTGATAAGCACAACTTCACCCCTAATAAACATACATGCCAAGTTTCATCAGGATACCTCAAAAGGTGTTTAGTTACGCTGTCCACAAAATTCATTACGGACTGACGGAAGGACGGAAGGACGAACGGAAGGACGGACAACCCGAAAACATAATGTCTCCAGCACCACTTCGTGGTAGAGGCATAAAAACAACAACTTCCAACAGCTTAATTTTTCTTTGAGTTAAATATCCCCCAAAAATAAGAATATAAAAGCAAAAGGAACTCGTTGAAATGAATTCTTTGATAGAATATAGATATATATAGTATACAGAAAACAGAACTTAATAGAACTTTTGAAAATCACGTCTGCTTTGTGCATTTTTCACTGTCCGATGTGATTGAAAGTATGAAAAAGTTGAAATAGGTTTTGCATTCAAAATGTCTATTCTTTGACCCATGTACCACCTATAGCTTACCCATGCAGGAGTTTGAACAGTATTTCGCCAGTAATTGTAGAGGAAATTGTTTTCCGCCTCGCTCAGCACCGATGTCAAATGACCACCAAGACGGACGCAGTGGTTCTCTGCTTCCTGCCAGGTTTTCTTCGCTAATAAGAGCGGATAGCAGGAGCCACGGAACCTTATAGTCCAGGGGTGGTATTCTGAGACCGTTTTATCTCTGTTGTAAGTCTGTTGTAACAAATCGGTATTCTGAACACCGTTTTATCTCTGTTGTAACTTCTGTTGTAACTTCTGTTGTAACTTGTGTTTTATCTTGCGCACTCTTTGCCCGCGCATACCATTGTCTTAAAGCATGCGCACGCGCGTAACAGTGGGCGCAAACCTGAACACCCATTAGATTACACGGTATTCTGAAAACTGTTTTATCTTCTGTTGTAAGTCATGCCCCGTGTAAATTTATGCTTCTGAGATAAAACAGGGTGGAAGGTGTTTTAACTCCGTTGTAACTTTCGTTTTGGTAGATAGTGAGATAATTCATTAACTCAATATTGTGGTATGCGAGTTCAAAATAAACAAGATATACGAAAAGAAATAAAAACAATGTATGCGCAGAAAGGCAAAAGATATAGCAGTTTGACAAAATGTAAACTCATTCCACAATACAAAATTTGGTAACAGTAACATATTGCAAGTACATACGCGTAGTATAATTATGCACATAGATAAAACACAAACAGAAAGGTTACCGGCATCATCGGCAGTTTGTTTTAAGCACTATTCATTTCAAACATATCTTTCAAAATATTAAACATTCTTTTATATGATTTCACTATCTTCACCAATAAGAATTCATTATCAGTACCTTTGGGTGTTTGAAAAATATTTATTGCTGAGGATGGCGCGAATCTTGAGAAAAGTATTAGAAGTCTAAGGTTCCATGATAGAACTTGACGTGATATTGATCTGCATGAGATATCTTCTGAAGATAGTGACAACAACAACAACAACAATAATAACAATGATAATAATAAAATAACAATGATAATGACATGGCATTGCAATGGCTCAACTTAATTTAGAAGCGTCTAGCTCCCCATAAACCATGAAATTTGCGTTCCTCAATATATGAACGCCAGATATCTTATTTTTTCAACAAAATTTCAAATAAAAAGACTCAATTTCAGATAGTTTTGCGAATCCCCTACCGCACCAACTATCCGTCAAAACCGGTAAGAAGGTATAATGTTGTAACTTTATTTCATCTCTGGCTCTCTTTACCTGCGCATGCCATTGTCCTATTTGTGCGCACGCCAGAGAATGAGCGCTTGTTAAAACGCGCAGAGTTAAGCAAGGCGCATTTGCCCAAGGGAGCAATCTTATTGGTTGAAATGTCTTAGATGCTACTTCTAACGATATTTCCTATTGGATATGATTATTGCGATGGGCGTGGTTATCATGACTTACAACACCGTTAAAACAGTTTTCAGAATACCGATTTACAACTGTTTTAGCGGTGTTGTAACTCACAGACTTACAACACAAGTTACAACACAAGTTACAACAGAGATAAAACGGTGTTCAGAATACCACCCCAGGGGTGGTATTCTGAACACCATTTTATCTCTGTTGTAACTTCTGTTGTAACTTGTGTTGTAAGTCCGTGAGTTATAACACCGCTAAGACAGTTGTAAATCGGTATTCTGAAAACTGTTTTAACGGTGTTGTAAGTTGTGAAAGCCACGCCCACCCAGATAATCATATCCAATGGGAAATATTGTTAGAAGTAGCATCTAAGACATTTTAACCAATAAGATTGCTCCCTTGGGCAAATGCGCCTTGCTGAATTTTGCGCGTTTTAACAAGCGCTCATTCTCTGGCGTGCGCACTAATAGGACAATGGCATGCGCAGGTAAAGAGAGCTAGAGATAAAACAAAGTTACCACAGAAGCTTGATCATGTATGCCTTCTTGCCGGCTTTGACGTTTGTAGTTGGTGCGGCAGGGGGATTCGAAAGCCATCTCAGATTGAGTCTTTTTATTTGATTTTTTTTTTTTACAAAATGATAAGATATTTGGCGTTCATGAGAGGAATCCCAATCTCATGGTTTTTAGGAAACTAGATACTACTTAAT
Source organism: Diadema antillarum (assembly GCF_040938485.1). Lineage (NCBI taxonomy): Eukaryota > Metazoa > Echinodermata > Echinoidea > Diadematoida > Diadematidae > Diadema > Diadema antillarum. Next base: position 827,072 of record NW_027271259.1, on the reverse strand, counting down.
TATAAGAGGCCCTTGCAATGCCATGTTATTATTATTACTATTATCATTATTATTATTATTATTATCATTATTTGTACAGGATTGTCCATGAGGGATGGGAAACTATCACGCTGATTGTGTTGTGTTAACTATTCATTGTTTGTAAATGTCACTCACGGCATTCAGAAGATTAATTGACTTCGGGATAGGCCTATTTGGGAAAAATTCAATATCCAATGTCTGCTTTTTGACATTTCTCTTAACACAAGCACTTGAGATTTTTTTTGAAACACCCAAAGGTACTGAAAAATGAATTCTTATTGGTGAACATAGTGAAATCATGTAAAAAAAAGGTTTAATATTTTGAAAGATGAATAATCATAAATGGTACCATAGAAAGAGTTAAATGACTTTTACTTTTTTATATATAACAATTAAGTATAATGATTGAGAGGGAACTTTCTAAAAGAAGTTTTTTTGGTATGGTATAGGAAGTTTTTTATTTATGGGTTGGTCTTTTAGTGATTAAAAAAAACTGTCGACGGTGCCGGTAACCTTTTCGTTAATTTGTGTGTGTGTGTGTGTGTGTGTGTGTGTGTATGTATGTGTGTGTTTTACCTATATGCACATTGTGCTACAGTATACTTGCTAGGTTACTGTTACCAAATTTTGTATAGTGGAATGAGTTTACATTTTGCCACACTGCTTTATCTTTTGCCATTTGTACATGCATTGTTTTCATATTTTGTACATCTTTTTTATTTTGAACTCGCATAACACAATATTGAGTGAATAAATCATCTCACTATCTAGTAAAAGTTAAAATGAAAGTTACAACAGAGTTAAAACACCTTTCACCCTGTTTTATCTCAGAAGCATAAATTTGCACGGGGCATGACTTACAACAGAAGATAAAATAGTTTTCAGAATACCGTGTAATCTAATGGGTGTTCAGGTTTGCGCTCACTGTTACGCGCGTGCGCATACCCTAAGACAATGGTATGCGCAGGCAAAGAGTGCGCAAGATAAAACACAAGTTACAACAGAAGTTACAACAGAAGTTACAACAGAGATAAAACGGTGTTCAGAATACCGATTTGTTACAACAGACTTACAACAGAGATAAAACGGTCTCAGAATACCACCCCAGTAATCCGGACAGCAGGAGCCACGGAACCCAGTCCTGGGGTGGTATTCTGAACACCGTTTTATCTCTGTTGTAACTTGTGTTGTATATAATTTGTGTTGTAAGTCTGTGAGTTACAACACCGCTAAAACAGTTGTAAATCGGTATTCTGAAAACTGCTTTAACGGTGTTGTAAGTCATGATAACCACTCCCATCGCAATGATCATATCCAATAGGAAATATTGTTAGAAATAGCATCTAAGACATTTCAACCAATAAGATTGCTCCCTTGGGCAAATGCGCCTTGCTTAGATCTGCGCGTTTTAACAAGCGCTCATTCTCTGGCGTGCGCACAAATAGGACAATGGCATGCGCAGGTAAAGAGAGCCAGAGATAAAATAAAGTTACAACAGAAGCTTGATCATTATGCCTTCTTACCGGTTTTGACGTATAGTTGGTGCGGTAGGGGATTCACAAAGCTATCTCAGATTGAGTCTTTTTATTTGAAATTGTGTTTGAAAAATAAGAAGATATCTGGCGTTCATAAGAGGAACCCAAATTTCATGGTTTATGGGGAACTAGACGCTTCTAAATTAAGTTAAGCCCTTGCAATGCCATGTTATTATTATTGTTATTATTATTATCATTATCATTATTATTGTTGTTGTTGTTGTCACTATCTTCACAAGCTTTCTCTTGGAGATCAATATCACGTCAAGTTCCATCATGAAACCTTAGACTTCTAATACTTTTCTCAGGGTTCGCGCCATCCCCAGCAATAAATATTTTTGAAACACCCAAAGGTACTGATAATGAATCCTTATTGGTGAAGATAGTGAAATCATATAAAAAAAATTTTTTTAATATCTTGAAAGATATTTTTGAAGTGAATAGTGCTTAAAACAAACTGCCGACGGTGCCGGTAACCTTTCTGTTCATGTGTTTGTGTTTTTATCTCTATGCATGATTATGCAACGCGTATGTATTTGCAATGTTACTGTTAATTACCAAATTTTGTATTGTGGAATGAGTTTACATTTTGTCAAACTGCTATATCTTTTGCTTTTCTGTGCATACATTGCTTTTATTTTTTGTATATCTTTTTTATTTTGAACTCGCATACCACAATATTGAGATGATGAATTATCTCACTATCTAACATAAGTTAAAACGAAAGTTACAACGGAGTTAAAACACCTTCCACCCTGTTTTATCTCAGAAGCATAAATTTGCACGGGGCATGACTTACAACAGAAGATAAAACAGTTTTCAGAATACCGTGTAATCTAATGGGTGTTCAGGTTTGCGCCCACTGTTACGCGCGTGCGCATACCCTAAAACAATGGTATGCGCAGGCAAAGAGTGCGCAAGATAAAACACTAGTTACAACAGAAGTTACAACAGAGATAAAACGGTGTTCAGAATACCGATTTGTTACAACAGACTTACAACAGAGATAAAACGGTCTCAGAATACCACCCCAGTACTCCGGCCACTAGATAAACGCCTGGGGTGGTATTCTGAACACCGTTTTATCTCTGTTGTAACTTCTGTTGTAACTTCTGTTGTAAGTCTGTGAGTTACAACACCGCTAAAACAGTCGTAAATCGGTATTCTGAGAACCGTTTTAACCATGTTGTAAGTCCTGAAAGCCACACCCACCCAAATAATCATATCCAATAGGAAATTTTGTTAGAAGTAGCATCTAAGACGTTTTAACCAATAAGATTTCTCCCTTGGGCAAATGCGCCTTGCTTAACTCTGCGCATTTTAACAAGCGCTCATTCTCTGGCGTGCGCACAAATATGACAATGGCATGCGCAGGTAAAGAGAGCCAGAGATATACAGCAGAAGCTTGATCATTATGCCTTCTTTCCAGTTTTGACGTATAGTTGGTGCGGTACGGGGATTCGAAAAGCTATCTCAAATTGAGTCTTTTTACTTTAAATTTTGTTTAAAAAATAATAAGATATTTGGCGTTCGTGAGAGGAATCCGAATTTCATGGTTTATGGGGAACTATACGCTTTATAGGCCCTTGCAATGCATTATTATTATTATTATCATCATTATCATTATTATTATCATTATTATTACTAATATTATCATTATCATTATTTTGGCACAGGATTGTCCATTAGAAGGATATAGGAAAAACAATCACGCTTATTGTGTTTTGTTAACTATTAATGTTTATTAAGGGCACTCAGAGCATTCAGAAGATTAATTGACTTCTTGATATTTGTGAAAAATTTAATATCCAATGTCAGCTTTTTCAAATTTCTCGTAGAACAAGTACTTGCGAAATATTTTTGAAACACCCAAAGGTACTGAAAATGCCGAATTCTCATAGGTGAAGATAGTGAGATCACGTAAAAAGAAAAAAAAAATGTTTGATATTTTGAAAGATGAATGATCATAAACGGTACCATAAATAGAGTTGAATGACTTTTACTTGTTTATATCCAGTATCAATTAAATATAATTCAGAGGAAACTTTCTAAAAGAAGGTATTTGGCATGGTATATAGGAAGTTTTGTATTTATGAGTTTGTGTTTTCGTGCTTGAAACAAACTGCCGGTAACCTTTCTGTTCATTTGTTTGTTGTTCTATCTATTGATATGCATATTATGCTACGCGAATATACTTGCAATGTTACTGTTACCAAATTTTGTATTGTGGAACGAGTTTACATTTTGTCAAACTGCTTTATCTTTTGCCTTTCTGTACATACATTGCTTTTATTTTTTTGTGTATCTTTTTTTATTTTGAACTCGCGTACCACAATGTTGAGTTAATGAATTACCTCACTATCTAACATAAGTTAAAACGAAAGTTACAACAGAGATAAAACACCTTCCTCCCTGTTTTATCTCAGAAGCATGAATTTGCACGGACCATGACTTACAACAGAAGATAAAACAGTTTTCAGAATACCGTGTAATCTAATGGGTGTTCAGGTTTGCGCCCAGTTGTACGCGCGTGCGCATACCCTATAAGGACAATGGTATGCGCAGGCAAAGGGAGCGCAAGATAAAACACAAGTTACAACACAAGTTACAACACAAGTTACAACAGAGATAAAACGGTGTTCAGAATACCGATTTGCTATAACAGACTTACAACAGAGATAAAACGGTCTCAACCACCCCTGGCCACCAACGGCCATGTAGGACGCCAGGACCACGATAAAAGCAATGGTCAGCTTCATGGTTTTAGGTTTCGAGAAACTTCTTAGATTTCTTCTGTAGGATGAATAATACAACAGAGGGAAATTTAAAATACTAATCAAATTAAGAATAAAGATACACAGCATATTCCGAGGTAGGCCTACATGGATTCTGTTTAGCGTGAATCTTATCCTAGAAGAAGAAAAGAAATATTCGAACAATCAAATCCACATTTCTCAACAAAATAATAGACACCTCAAGGTATGTTTCAAGCAAATAAGGGATGCTTGGGAAGGAACTTTTTTATATGTTTGCCTTATAGGCATATGCTATCATTAATGGTACGGGTCATACTCTCGTTATTGCTATATTGTGAGGACAATCACGATGAAAATCACAAGATAATAATGCAGAAAAAAACGACTAAAGATACAGCAGAGCCTTCTGTATTATAATAATACTCCCTAATGGAAATATTGTCTTTTATCAAACGAAAGTGAAACGTTATGAATTGAAAGGAATGGTCGAGAGTGGCGATGACTTGTTCATTCCATAGCCGTCAGAAGCGTTACAAAACATCGCTACACAATTTTAATGATCATTCGAACCATGTAACCTTTAAGAGACCTCCTCATTCTTACGAAAATTTAAGTTTGCTTCTCCATAGTTGACAAAGCCAACCTGATAATAACATATTACGAATAGGATTGAGGCACAACGGTGCTCTAATCTCCAAAACGTATGTTTCAAAAGATCTATTTGTTACAATTCTCTGTTCACTCAGACTGAAAGAAAAAATGAAAATGAGTATCTGAACACTTTGCAGAGACACTTTCCCGTTGAATCTATCTTACTAATCTGATAATGAATAGTTATCTTTACAGCGCCCCTTTGATAGTAGACTCAAAGCGTTCAAACAATTACAACAAAATGCAACAAAATCAACATTTCTTCCGATCATGGCGAAGAAGTACTATATGATACTCATAAAAATTCTTTCACGACAGCCTTTCAGAAGGTATTGAAGACAATCTTCAGGAGTGCCAGTTGTATGGAAGTTTGCAATCTTTTTTTATACAAAGTTTTTCCAATCAGACCATGAAATCTACACCCCTCCAGCGTCAATTTAATCCTCCCACCCATTCTTTCTCTCTCTTTGCCTGTACTTGTCGTTTAAACGGTTATTTATGATCCTTTTCCTAGAACAGCTGTATTTTTCAGCACGATAAAAAATTATATTCCTATTAGGAACCTCAGATTCAGATGTTGGGCTGGTATACCACGAAACCATCTCAGGGGAGGAATTACCCCTCTTGCCCTCAACGTGGTTTTTTAATCTGGCCTGAATTCTTTCTGAAGTTACCATGTGTAAAACAAGTTTGTTTGGGGACTGCGATCAGTATCATTTCTTTCTTTCTTTCTTTCTTTGGGGTGTTTTTTTTTTTTTGTTCTTTTTAATGATGTCCACTTCTTTGCTATAATTTCTAAGGCTGTCAAAATGATAAATGACGAATACTTTGACAAATTGTTCTTTCTGACTTAAGCATTAAAAGATAGCCCATTCCTGAATTTAGTTGTATAATTTATAGTTCGTGACGTCACATCTCAATTTTCTGTTAAGCAGAATGGGTGAGGACGCCCCGTGTTTATTCTCAGAATTATTTTTCCTCAATTAGAACTTGAAATCAGGATGAAACGATTTTCTGTTTTGTCACTGTTCTCTCTTCTATTTTTGCTTAGCCATCTCTACTGCTTCCAAATCATCTTTACTCCGTAAAATAGTTGATAGCACTGCAACAAATCCATACGTTTTGCACTCTAAATTTGTGCAGTAGCGAGTCCTATATGTTCCATTTTATTAATGATTATAGATTCCTTCGAGCATAAGACTTGTTGGTCTAAATCTATGGAATATTGAAAACAAAGACTTTAATCAAAGTCCAACTCTTTCATCATTCAGGAAACTTAAGTTGCAGTTGATTTCAAACTATTGCATGAATGTGAAGTCTTCGATTGTTGTGTGTTTAAAAATGCTCTCAAGTCATTTTTCTTATATTGCTTTGTTTTTGCTTTGTCTACTGTTATATTGTAGTCCTTGTTATATTCATGTTGTGCTTGTTTCTAATCATCCTGCAATTCTCGCTATCGCCAATGACGTAAAAAGTACCCGGATGTTGATTTAAGCGTCATTTACGGTGCATTATGGGATAGTCCGGTAGCAAAGTCACTTCCGTTCGTACGCGCGTGATACGTGACTAATGCTATTTACACACACAACCGACTGTATTCTACGTGTACTTCCTGTTTTCTTGACTTGAATTACAGCTTTAATATGATTTGAAATTTCTCCATTTTGTAAGAAATTGCTGTTAATACGACTATTGGTTGTTGCTGCGAAGCTGCCATGTGTTGTTCGAACTACAATAAATGACAAAAATCTGCAGAAATAGGACCCTTACTGGCACGCTGTGTACGTAAACTACAGTACATGTAGGTTGCGATTAACTCTGCGTGCAACAAGTGCAGTGTCGGTGTCACAGGCGATCCGTTCCGGTCAGTCGATAAGTTCCGCCGGAACTAATCGGCGGACTTTGGCCAGTATATCGGATCCCCCGGATCCAATCGGCGGGATTTTTGCCTCACCGCCGATAACATTCCCCACTGCCGATTCGATCCGGGTCTCTACCGTACAATTTATACAAAGTGGTAATGGGGAAACACCCCTTCAGTAGAATGCACTCTTCCAGTCTCCCTCTACAGCCCATGAACTTCTCCAAATCTCTCTAACCAGCCAACCGAGCGAAGTTGCCGATTTAAGACTCGGGACTACAAAGCGATTCCTTTTTTTTTTCTCCATTATTTCTTTCGTCGTCATGGTGGCCATAGTACAGTCACAGAACTCTACTCTGTAGAGTTCTGTGGGTACAGTACATGCACGATGTGACGTTGGTCATGCCAACCTCTCTCTGATTTGAATCACTTTGAACAGAATAACCGAATGAGTTACTGTAATCGGGATGTTAGGCATGCTTCATGTTAACTACTGTAATACAAGGAGCTTCATAATAAATATACGTATGAGCTTATATAACAATATAACAACTAATATAATTGCCAACGTCTATACACGTATGTTTGTTTGGCTTTTTTTTTTATTTTTTCAGTTGTAACAACTATAAATGACGGGATAAATTTTGTTTTTGTGTGTTCAGTTGTCTTTATTCTATCTTTTGTCAGTGTGTATTTGCATATGAATGTGTGTGTGCATGTGTGTGTGTGTGTTGTTGTTGTTTTTTAAGGGGGGGCGGTCTATGATCTCTACACAGAGATTACTTCAAATAGGCAAGGAATTCTAATATACCGTGTAGTTTTGGTTGAGATGGGTGATTGAAAATTTAACGTTTTTGCAAGATAATTAGAAAGCACATTTGAAATAGAGAGCATACGATTCTAAGAGAAATTGAAAGCACATCATATAAAATCGGTTTGGACTGAAAAAATACAAGTGTAGGGGGCAGATAAGGTGGGTCCATCCTTTGATTAGGGCCTCTTTGTTTATACAGTGCGTATCAAAAAACCGCAACAAGATTTGATTTCAAATTTGTGAAGATTGTGTTAACTTTACACCAAAGTGAATAGCAACATCTTAAAACCACATACTATCTCCTCTTTAAAATGATATCTTATTTATGCATACACGGTCATGGATGGCTGAGTAATTATTCTTTTAAGACAATGGGTCAAACGGGACTTGGGACCAAGTTTCAGTGAGTGAGACCAGCATAAATCCTTTTCAATTCTCCTTTTTTTTTTGAATGTTCAGACTGGTGAGACATACCTATAGGGCCCTTCTGAATAATGATAGTAATAATTGATAAGTTATTCCATAAGGTGGGAGCAGCATGGCCAAAGGCACGTGTGCCCCATACTGTAGTGAATCTTGAATTATAAAAGAACCGGAGTTGGATGAGCGTAAAGATCTAACAGGGATGTAATTATGGAGTAAGTCAATGTTATACTGAGGAGCAGTGCCCTGAATTTCGTACTAATTTAGAGTCCTCAGTTTGTTGGTATAAATTGTTATCTATAAGGCCGTCACTATATCTCGATTAGAATTGTAAGATTTAATAAGCAAAAAATGACAAGAATTCCATGTTTTGTAAGCTCAAATACAAAAATTTTCGGCTCTCTCGCTGCGCTCGCTCACCAAAATTTATCAAAAAATAGATAAAAAGCAAACGTGGTGATGACGCGGAAATATACTAATTTCGGCTCGCTTGCACGTACTAATTTAGAGTATTTTTTTCAAGTCCTCACTTTGTTGGTATAAATCGTTATCTATAAGGCCGTCACTATAATATCTTGATTAGAATTGTAAGATTTAATAAGCAAAAAATGACAAGAATTCCATGTTCTCTAAGCTCAATTACAAAACTTTTTCGGCTCGCTCGCTGCGCTCGCTCGCCAAAATTTATCTAAATTTATTACATTTAAATCACCCTCAAAAGACTCACTTTAAGTGCTTGAAAAAGCATATCATGTGGACTTTTTTTAAAGTCCTTACCGGGATGGGGTTGGGATTGAACACTTTTTCAGAAATTAGGGGCGCAATTTTCGCGCTTGCCCCGGGTGCCGTTTTCCCTAGATACGCCACTGGTCCGATGTCTCCTTTCTGGCCTCCCTTTATCTGGGTCTCTCTATTATCCGGACGAGATCTCGCCATGATTTTTGTTCTTGTTTTGGATTTTCTTTTTTCTTTTTTCTTTTCAATCTAATAATTACGGCCTTCACAAACTCACATCGATCAGATATTATTCTCGACATGAGTAACATACATTCACATCAAATTTAAATCTAAATATCACTGCATTCAGATATTCCTACCCCAAAATCACCACAAGAATAATACGGCACAGAGAATTTCTCATTAAATCAGGATACGGTACAGGCGATCGTCCATAGAGCAAAATAATGTTTATTTTCAGAAAATTCTGAACGTAGACCAGCTAACGAGGACGGGACATGTTCATGTTATGCGTGTAGCTACCATTATTGATAGGCAGCTGCATGTATTAAACATTGAGTCTCCAATATCCGACTAATCTCTTATCCGGATGGAAGTCGGTCCCGACATGTCCGGATAGGAGAGGTCGAAATGTACATGTACCTTAACGATAGCCACAGACCAAAGAGTCGAGAGGAAAATCATCATCTTTATGGTGTAGATTATCATTGCACGTCCATTTCGGATCTTTGCTTCACATCAATAAAGAACGGCAATTTCGGCTTTATTGATGTTTGCTGTTCACAATGATCTTGTGTATTTTATTTCATGTTCTATTCAGGAAATGAATGATAGCTCGATCACAATAATGGTTCACATTTTAATATATTTTCCCTTTTTTTATCATATAGGCATACCCCACTTTTCTTATTTGGTACCCTTAAATCGCCTGGTCGTACCTTCTATCCGTTCTCCGTTTCTTTTTCACAAACACTGATTACTCGGGGCTTACAGCCAAACAAGCTTGCTTTTATGTAGGTCCCGTCATACTTCTCTTTGTTCAACCCAATTTCGATTTTGACCAGTTATCATTTCAATTGCTGTCTTATTACTATGTATATTGTTTGTCTTTGCACATTGTTTACAAGGTAAAAGAACTTGTATTATATTTTCTGTTGTAATATTCATAGATGAGAAGTATGAAAATAAATAAATTGAAGTGAATTTATTTTATTTAATATCAGGATAAGAAATGTAATCCCAACTATAGACATTTCAATTTACATAATTACTTTAAATCAATACAACATTGTTATCAAGGGGGGGGGGGGGACTGTGAATTGAAAAACACTAAATTCTTATGTGACTTGTATTACCGAAGCAAAATTCAGTGGAAATAGAGGATTATGCTAAAAACAAGGCAAGTGTCGTAATGTGTCTCGCCCACAAACGTACAACACCTTTTTTTTTTGTTCACAAATGGACCTAGGATCAAAAGTTAGGAGTCATGATTAAATGCACAGTACATTGGACCCTAAAGGTTCATTGACCCCCGCCTGTGACCTTTGACCTTGTGGTGACCATCAACTCCCCAAGGTACATCTACCATCCAAGTTTGGTCACAAATAGACTTACGGATCAAAAGCTATGGTCCATAATCGAAACGCACCCTAAAAACTTAACATTAGGCCCTAAAAGTTCATTGACCCCTGCCTGTGGCCTTTAACCTTGAGGTGACCTTCATACTTGATAAAAGGTAAAATTTTGTATGACCACACTTCCCTCCAAGTTTGATTCAAATTGAAGCCCAGAGTACAGAGTTATTCAAGTTTTTGTAGCGTTACGGATAGACGACGGACGGGCGCCGCAGGCGATCCCTTATTAGCGCTTAGTCTCCCCTCACCTCCGGTGGGCTCGACAAAAACCAGAGCTTGTGCTTCGCAGTCTCCTCATAAACAATTATAACTGACATGCAATTGCTGAACTAACAAGACTAAGCAAATTGCCTTAAAAAGAAAGAAATAACAAAATGAAACTTTATTACTATACATCTCAGATATTGCGGCTTGGAAAAATAGCGTAAACAGGTACGCAGACGATTAAATTACAATACATACAGTGACATAATCATGTGAGTGTCTCTGTGTAAAAGAGTGATAGAGAAAATGGAATGAATGATTGTTAAATTTTATCATCAGCTCTACAGACACAATTAATCTACACCAACTCTCCAGATCGAAACATCTCTCCCTCTCTTCTCACTTTGCGACACAGAATGAAGATCTCTGCTTCCACGCGACTACACGACCCAACAAAATACACAGAGTTGCCATGACATTGAATTAAAGCGCACGGATGCAATTTATTTCGATTCGCTTGCTACTTGCTTACGTCCCATGGTGAAACAGTCATGACCATGTATAGACGTTTAAAAGAAAAAAGAAGTTCACAAAAAGTTACAAGACTAAAAAGAAAAAGAAAAAGAAAATCATTATCCATGAGGACGCCCTTTAATTCAGCATTCAGTGGTAAGGCTGTATACACTGTACTACTAGTGCGTTCCGAACACATCAACTGCAAGTGTGTGTTAAATATACCCACGTAGTATTGTACATGAAGAGTACAGGTATGCGTTAAATAATGTAAACGCCTTGCAATGATGCTGTATACTGCGAAAACAATAATATCTATACTGTTGGTTTATATGATTCACTGCTCTAATTGCACAAAGAAAACTAATATCTTCCAAAAGATAATTTCGGTACTACGATAAAAGAATTATCAGAGTATTGATAATTATGTGCAACTTACGTTTAACTTCCGAGAGGGAAAAAAACACAGAACTTGTGAAAACATCCAAAGTACTTGTTGGCAAAAATCATCATTGAAATGATCATTGAATACTATACCATTATAAATCAACGCTGCATTGAAATAGAATTTGAATCAAAGCTGGCGAAGCACTCGGATTTTACTACAAGTTTGTCGTCTGTGCTGCATCTAATCTTTTCAAAATTTGCGAACGCAAACTGTTGTCAACATAAGTGGGGATATGAAATAGCGCAAAAAAAGAAAGAGCGAGTGCGAAATGATCAACTACGATAAAATCTCGAAAAACTGAATAATGAAATCTATCATAATACATGTAGAGGTATTTACAAGATCAAGAATTCTTTCATTGCGTTTTTCTTTTCGTCCTATTATTGTTCTGCATGAATCAAAAACTTTCTTTCTTATCATTATTTGTTCGAATTTTGCAGAATTATCTGTGATTAGCTGAATTTCTGGCTAATTCTTCTTTCAGCAACTTCTCTAAGAAGATCGCAGTTGAAAGTTTAGTCTATTTTGAGCAAAGGTTTTTTTTTTTTTTTCAGGCATTCAGCACATTCAATGAATTGAACCAGTTCCATGTAATGCAATCTGTGGCAGTTACTATTGGCTGTTACTCCGTCGCACACCTCAGGAATGTTGCTGACCGTTTGTGTATATCATACTTGTGACATATTTCACCATTTTCTGATTTTATCTACGATTGGGGGAAAGAAAAGGGTCTCGCCACGCATCAATAAAGCTCTAATGGACAAGAAAATTATTTCTAGAAATCATGTAATAAATCAACGACTATACGTGAAGGCACATGCTAAGATTGTACATCACAAAGAATGCTCGATACACCAGGAATATGACCAGATTACACTTTTGAATATCGGCATGCAAAAAAAAAAGAATAATAAATAAAAATATCCATGTATAATACTTTGAGATGAATGCATCGTTTGTCAGTATTCTATACTGTTTCGTTGGTCTTGTGTTAAAGTAGATATTCAAAGAGATCATTAAATTCTGCAATTTAGGCATCATTAGAAAGCTCAGAAGACATAGAAGGCAATGGAATTTTGTTACCTCACTTTCGCGTTACTAGAAAGAAGTAAACGCTCACGAAAAACTGCGGTTTTCTGGAGCCTGATAAGGGCCAATTCGTCAGGAAAGATGCCCGTTTCGCCTGACGTCACGCACTGGATTTGCGGACTCTGCCCGGTGAATGTGTGTACAATGTTAACGGAGGCACAACCTGATTCTTTTGCATTTTATTTCCTTATGTACAGGTCGAATTGAATGAAATATAACTTTTCATGGTTAAATAGTAATGAAGAAACATTTCTCTCTCGATTTTTTTTTTTGTAATTCTTACATATATTTTCGTCAGTATTCAGGAATTTAAGCTACTTAGGTAATCTTATTTTTCTTACGTGTTGTACTGTTACTAGTTATTACGTTCAAGTTTCGCTGGTCATATAAAGCGTTTAATTGGAAATCATGAGGATGTCCGTGACAGGATTGATAATCTAAGACATGGTGATGTTGACAATAACAAGCAGACTTACGAAAAATGGCGAATATCAAAGTAGGAGAGATTTTAAAACGAGGATCGATATACAACTTGAGCAGCCCAGTCTCGTAGCTCGCGATCGCTCGCATGCAATATGTACTTGTATTAATCCGCGGTGAAGTGGCTCTACTGCTCCGATCCGCATTGGTAGCCGCTCGCCGCACCACCATCCTCACTGCCTGCATGCCTGGGCCCTTTTTCATAAAGCTGTTCGTAAAGTTACGAACAACTTACGAGCGACTGGTGATCAGTTCTCTGATGTGCTATACTTATCAGAATTTCCATAATTCAGCACAAGAACTGATCACCAGTCGCTCGTAAGTTGTTCGTAACTTTACGAACAGCTTTATGAAACACCCCCCTGGCCTGTTACGTGAAGCCAAGTCATGGAAGTACTTTCATTGGCGTAGGAATATAGACGTGAACTACTCGTACTTGCCATACTTTGCATAACCACATGTGTTTGTTTACGTTTGCGCCCGATACTGTAATACTGTACGACTTGCGAGATTCTAACCAGGGAGGTGGGAAGAAAAGGAGTGGAATCTCGACATCGACAAGGTTCGGTGTTTTCACAAATATTACATCACTGCTTCACCAGCGTACACACGCTCGTAAAACTTCCGTAATTGACATCTGCTATGATAGCTATCAGGCCATTGCGCCTGCCTAGTTAGTGACCTCAAACCGGTCAGACAAAGGAGGTACTGCGAGCTTTGAATGCTGTGAAGTCCTATCTAGACCGTGGTAAGGTCTAATATCAGGGCGGACATAAGCACTTCCCGATTGCTCGGGCAAGTGAAAATCAAAGTCGTACAAGACTGTTCTGAACAAGGAGAAAAATGTTTGCCCGAATCGGGCAGGCAAACAATTTTGAAGCCACCTTCTTTCTCCACGTTTTCCCTTCAACAAACCCATGAAATCATGCACACGCAAGCCCAAAACTAACAACTGTTTAGCGATGTCACGATTTCAACAACTGTCGAACACTGACTTACTTGAAGAAGCCCGGGTATTGCATTACGATACCACATCAACGCTCATCGATATCGAACAAAGTTCGTTTTTATTCCAATACGATGCGTGTCTGAATAATTTTCTGAATAATTTTCAGCTGCCTACAGGTGAGTCGGGGAGTCACTGGTTGTGCGTGCTCCATGTGGATACAGAGCACAGTGCGTGATTCAAGATAAAAATGCATTGTAACACAAATCGATGACTCGCGGTCAAAAGTGAAAACTACGGAAGCTTAAAGGTGCCAACGAGATGACGAGATAAGAAGACGAGAAGACAGGCTAAATACCGAGAAGCCGAGTTATTGGAACACGTCGACTTGTTTAGGTCAAGAAGACATGAAGCCGAGTTGTTGAGTCGATTTGTTTTGGACGAGAAGACGAGATGATGAGCTGCCGAAACTCGGCAAGTCGACTTGCTTTGAACAAAAATGCAAGATGACGAGTTCTTGGAGCTCGGAAAGTCGACTTGTTTGGGACAAGAAGACATAACGTGTTGTTGAAACTCGGAATATCGACTTGCTTGGGACAAAAAGTCAAGATGACAGGTTGTTGAAACTCAGCAAGTCGACTTGTTTGGGACAAAAAGACATGATAACGAGTTGTTGAAACTCGGAAAGTCGACTTGTTTGGGACAAGAAGACATGATAACGAGTTGTTGAAACTCGGAATGTCGACTTGCTTGGGACAAGAAGTCAAGATGACAAGTTGATGAAACTCGGCAAGTCGACTTGTTTGGGACAAAAAGACATAATAACGAGTTGTTGAAACTCGGTAAGTTGACTTGTTTGGGACAAGAAGACATGATAACAAGTTGTTGGAACTCGACAAGTCGACTTGTATGGGACAAGAAGACAAAACGATGAGTTGTTGGAACTTAACAAGTCGAGTTGCCACGTTCCAACAACTCATCATCTTGACTTCTTGTTCCAACCAAGACCACTTGCCGGGTTCAAAGAAATCGAAATCTTTGTCTTCTTGTCCCAAACAAGTCAATTTTCCAGCCAAACAAGTCGACTCTCTGATCGAGTTCTAACAACTCTTCATCTTGTTCTGAACAAGTCGACTTGCCGAGTTTCAATAACAAATTGTCATCTTGACTTCTCGTCCCAAACAAATTGACTATCTCAGTTTCAACAACTTATTATCATGTCTTCTTATCCCAAAACAAGTCCACTTGCCAAGTTCCAGCAACTCCACATCTTGTCTTCTTGTCCAAAATAAGTTGACTTGCCGAGTTTCAACAACTCGGCATCTTGTTTTCTTGGTCTAAACAAAGCGAC
Organism: Diadema antillarum; assembly: GCF_040938485.1. Classification (NCBI taxonomy): domain Eukaryota; kingdom Metazoa; phylum Echinodermata; class Echinoidea; order Diadematoida; family Diadematidae; genus Diadema; species Diadema antillarum. The sequence continues at coordinate 811,608 of NW_027271259.1, read as the reverse complement.
TTGCCGAGTTTTAACAACTTGTCATCTTGACTTCTTGTCCCAAACAAGTCGACTTGCCGAGTTTCAAAAACTCATCATCATGTCTTCCTGTCCCAAACAAGTCAACTTTTCAAGTTCCTAAAACTCAACATCTTGTCTTCTTTTCCAAAATAAGTTGACTTGCCGAGTTTCAACAACTCGGCATCTTGTTTTCTTGTTCTAAACAAGTCGATTTGCCGAGTTTCACGAACTTGTCATTTTGACTTCTTGTCCCGAATAAGTCGACTTGTCGAGTTCCAACAACTCATTATCATGTCTTCTTGACCTAAATAAGTCGACTTGCCGAGTCCCAGAAACTCGGCTTCTCGGTATTTAAATTGTCTTCTCGTCTTCTTATCTCGTCATCTGGTTGGCACTTTTAAGCTTCCGTAGGTGGCAGTCTTCTAACACGGAAAAAAACTGCCACCGATCGTGGCGCCTAGCGGACGCTGTAGATTGCGTCCACTGTTCGTAGTCTCGCCGCATCAGATGTATCGCTTGGCAAAGACAATTATCTCGCTGCATCATACGTTAGCGTTTAGCTTAACAGCAAATTAATTCTCGGCCTAGATTATAGGCTATGCAATAATCCATCATGCTGAAATCAATATCACCACATTTCTTTTTGTTTGTTTTTTGTTACTACATCTTTTTCTTGGGAGAATTTCAGGGGGGATATTTGTACAGGCCATCCCTCCCTCCTTCAAAAGTGGGGGGATATATCCCCCATCCCCCCCCCCCCCGGGATTTACGCCCATAGTCTCCCTTAACCATAACTGTAGAGGGTTTAGTCTCGAACCAAATGTTGTTCACATTCTTTATGATTTACAGTTATACATATTGACTATAAGTGTACTGAGTAACTTTTTTTTTTTACACTGGCTGTTTCTATTCCTAACTCACATTACAGAACTGTTTTGAAGCACCAAATCTGGTTTTTGTTTCATGTGCAAATGGTAAACAATGCCTTTAAGAATCAATTGATCAGTTTATAATACAGTGTGTATCAGAAAAATGCAACAAGATTTGATTTCAAATTTGTGAAGATTGTTTTAACTTTACACCAAAGTGAGTAGCAACATCTTAAAACCACATATCTCCCCTTTCCAATGATATCTTATTTATTCATACACGGTCATGGATGGCAGAGTAATCATTCTTTTTGGACAATGGGTCAAATTGGACATGGGATCAAGTTTAGACACTGCAGGAATCAGTGCACCTTATTAGAAATTAACTAAACAAATGGAATAATGAAATTAATAATCACAACTTAGCATTGTCTTCTTTCGGATATCTCTTTTTAACATTACATCCCATGCCCCTCAACATGGCCACCATTGCTTTCCACACAGAGATTAGCTCGATCTTTTCTCCATTTCACGCACAACCCTGCAAATCATTGGGGCTTGGTGGCGGAGAGCTTCAAACTCATCAGTGATTCTTTGTCTCAGAGTTGCAATGTCAGGTGGAGGGGTAATGAACACTTTGCTCTTGAGATAACCTTAAGGATAAAAGTCACAACAAGTCAGATCCGGAGATCGTGGTGGCCACTCCACATCATGATACAAGGCAATCACCCGATTTCCAAATACCTCAGCCAATCTGTTTCTTACTGCAACTAGTCGATGGGCTGGTGTGCCATCCTGTGCCCACCATAGGCCTCTGAACACACCCCTTTGTTGCACAGGAAAATTTTCCATTAATTCAGGAATCACATGTTCATCTAAAATTTGTAAGCATCCATTTCCGTTCATGTTCTTTTCAAAGAAGAAGGGTCCTAGGTACGTCTCACCTGTCTGAACATTCCAAATAAAAAAAAAAAGAGAATTGAAAAGGCCAAATGCTGGTCTTACTAACTGAAACTTCATCCCAAGTCCAATTTGACCCATTATCCAAAAAGAATGATTACTCAGCCATCCATGACCGTGGAAGAATAAATAAGATATCATTGAAAAGAGGAGATATGTGGCTTTAAGATGGTGCTACTCACTTTGGTGTAAAGTTAACACAACCTTCACAAATTTGACATGAAATCTTATTGCGGGTTGATTTTTATTTTATATACCGCACTTAAAACCACTGATAAATGAAATGTCTCCATGAAACAAATTACAATCGACAGTATAAAACTCACTAATTTCACCCTCAGGGGAGATTTCTATGACAAATTGAAGGTAATCTGTATTAGTTCTCAGACTGTATTTCGACCACTCGACCTCAAACTACTTAGAATGCAATCACGTTGTACTGTCGTATTTACACACTGTTCTAACATCAGGATTTTAACTGCTTTCTACACTCAGCAAAAAAAAAATAGGAATATGAAAACTTTTTTCGAGTTCATATTTTTCATGAAAAATATGGAAGAAATGTATCATATACCATAAGAAAGGTAATGTAATTGGCTATTGAGCTAATAGGTCAATATAAATGGAAACTTTGCGCATAAGTGAACACATTCTTTTTTCTCCTCAAAGGCACAAAAGTAAAAATTGCAAAAAGTGACATTTTGTCTTTCATTTGCAAATGCCCTTCAAGATGACAATGATACCAAAAAAAAAATAGTTCAACACAATAAGAGACATGAATGAAATAATAACAATAATTGTTCGTTCTCTTTATCTCTTCATAATATCAAACAACATCAAAGTGAGAAACTAAAAAAAGGAAAAATTAGAAATGTTGTCAACTCAAACATCAAATGAAAAAAAAAAGGTGAGGACACAAACATGATTAAATGAACAGAATATCTTTATGTCATTCTTTGATTTAGTAATTTGGGCATTCATGAGACAAATTCACAAACAAAAAATTACAATTTTCCTAATTTGAGAAATCCCTTCAAATCTCTACTATTTCTGTTATTATTGCTTCTTCTCTCACTTGATTTGAATTTGTTTTTGACAGAAGATTCTTCATTTTCCTCCATAATTTTTTGTCTTTATTGATCTTTTTGGCTTTTGGCTTTTGCAAGGAATATCATAGAGATCATAGCTTTTTTATTATTTTGCAACTTTATTCATCTTTTTTATTGTGTGAAATTTGTCTTTTGTTCTTATAATTACATGGAAGAGCACTTACGTATGAATGACAACTTGTTCAGTTTTGCAACTGTTGTGCCTTGGAAGAACCGATGTGTTGGCTCAGTGAGTAGAATGGCTGCCCTCACAATCGGGAGGTCATGGGTTCAAACCCCGGCCGCGTCATACCAAAAGACGTTAAAAGATGGGAGTTGCTGCTACCTTCTTTGCCGTTCAACAGTTGAAAAGGTTAGAGTAACGTCGATCTGGCGCTAATCAGTGGCTGCCGGATCCACGATCAATTGGGTAAAATGAATTTCCATTCTTGGACAATAAAATTTGGAGTTTATATCCAAACAATTATTATTATTAAAAAGAAAAATATGAAGGTGTTCAGTCATACGTAAAGTTTTTCATTTTTTTATTGACCTACCAGGTTTATAGCCAATTAAACCACCTTTCATATGGAATATGATACATCAGCTTTTAGCCAAATATCTATGAGAAATATAAACTTGAAAAAAGTGGTAACTTTCTCTTTTCGCTGAGTGTATGATAAACTTTAACCGTTTTCATCTCATCAGAATTTCAAACTTTTTGGCTTGAATGGATGGAACACTGTATGTTCCCTGTCCTGCCTAGAATATGATTATCAAATACATGCAGTAATCTACTGGAAAAAGGCGTCTTTGATATATTGGTATTGCACATTTCATGAGACGGGATGAAGTAGTCACCTGGGACACGGCGTCTTTGATATATTGGTATTGCGCATTTCATGAGAAGGGACTGAAGGAAGGAAGCAAATCACAAAGCATAAAGACCCATATTCATAGGTATAAATAGTGATGGAATCCGCGTCAGTATAGGCCTACAAACACAGGACATAGTCATATAGTGGATAGGTAAGAATTGGATGCGCGAGTTTATAACTTTAGAACTGTTTCCACGAGCGCAGCGAGTGGGTTTTAGACTGTTCCAAAGTTAAACGAGAGCATCCAATTTTCATTGATCCTGTGCATCATTTGTGTCATAAAATGGGCCCGTAAATTCATGAAATACAACCATTTTTTCCCATCATGCGTCCGGTACACCTACAACACTATACAAGACTTGAGACATGCGTTCGGATCTTACCGGACGTGGATCAGTAAAAACCAATGCATCACGATTGACCAATCAGATTGCAGAGATTCTAAACCCAGTTTTTAATAATTCATATAAAGTTATCTATTCCAATGACATTCTGCATATACATAGTTTTACGTTTAGTGAGACTATACATTCACAACATGATAGAAAACCTTATACTCTGAGGTTTTCCCAGCCAATTATAGTATAATATTACGTTTACCAAACTTGGCTTACCCATGCAGGAGTTGGAACCGTATTTCGCCAGTAATTGTAGAGGAAAGTGTTTTCCGCCTCACTCAGCACCGACGTCAAATGACCACTGAACTGGACGCAGTGGTTCTCCGCTTGCTGCCAGGTTTTTTTCGCTAAGAAGAGTCGATAGCAGGAGCCTTGGAACCCAGTCCAGAACCAGGGACAGCACCCACACGCCTGGCCACCAACGGCCATGTAGGATGCCAGGACCACAAGAAAAGCAATGGTCAGCTTCATGGTTTCAGGATTCGAGGAGGTAATTAGCTTTCTTCTGTAGAATGAATAATACAACAGAGGGGAACATTTATCAAATTAAGAATAAAGACACATAGCATATTCTCAAGTAGGCCTACATGTGCTTGGCGTAACTTGTCCTAAAAGAAGAAGAAAAAAAACCTAAAATAGACACCTCAGGGCATGTTACAAGCAAATACGGACTGATGGGGGAAGGGAATATTTTATTTGTTTGTCTTATAGGCATAAAAGTTATAATGTTATCATGTAATGTATCATTAATGGTAATGGTCATACTCTCGTTATTGCTATTTTGCGGACGATCACGATGAACATCACAAGATAATAATGCAGATAATACGTCTAAAAATAGAGCAATTCAATTCAATTCAAACTTAATTTTCACTTTTCTTTTTCCAACAGAATGTACAAGAAACAATTATTATAAGTTTGACATGCGAGTAATGAAATATACATAACCAGACAGGATTAACAAAATGTTCATGTCTATAAACATGATCAGTACAAAAAACGATACATTCACTCTATTGACCGATTCTGTGACGCGCTATGTGTGTTTTTGGCATGGGCAGCGCCATTACTGGGTGTCTCAGCCGACCCCCCCCCCCCCCCCCCTTCCCACTCCCCACCCCTCTCCCTACATTAGCACGCGCGCAGAATGAAAAACTGCTTTAGCCAATAGGCGTCTCGTACTGAGTGCGCGAATGCTTGCTTAGTGCGCGAACCTTTGTTACAAGTGCGTGATAAACATGTTGCCTGGGGTGGGGGAGAACAGGGGGGGGGGGGGGGTCGGCTGAGACACCCACTATGGCTGCGCCCAGTGCCATGAAATGTCTGCTGCCCTCAACGAACCCGAATCGGTCAATACCCACTCAAAAGACTCTGCTTGTGTCATGTGGCCCCCTCTGAGGGAAAGGGGGAAATAAGGAGGTGAAAAGCTTACAACTACAAAGAGTATGGGGAAACTGGGAAAGTCGGGAAAAGAAAAAAAAAGAAAGCGAAAGTGTGAAAAAAGGGAACAAAGAACAGGGAGAAGAGGAAGAGAGAGAGAAAGAGAGAAAGAAAAAAAAGAGCATTTTCAATTGTAACAATACTCCCTAATGGAAATATTGGTTTGTTTTTTCATCAAACAATCGTTGTACTCTGTTTTTACAAAAGTCCCTACCGTGGGAGGGGGTATCCCCCACCCCCACCCCCAAACACACACCCTCCCCCTGTTCGGTCGCTTCGCTCCCTCGCCGAGGATCTCACATCGTCACATAAATAATGTACCCCCCGTATGTTATAATCATTGTCCTTCGCACTCAATTTTTGATTATTTCTAATTTCTTAGAAATTTGCTTTTGAATGCTCCATAAACACATTATAACTTTTGTACTCTGTCTTTGTTTTTTTAATCCCTACCGTGGGAGGGGGGATACCCCCTCCCTCCCACACCCTCTCCCTGCTTCGCTCCCTCGCAGAGGATCTTACACCGTCACATAAATGTACTCCCGTATGTTATAATCATAGTCCTTCGCACAATTTTCCCCACTATTTGTGATTTCCTAGAAATTTGCTTTTACATGCTCTATAAATGCGACTTTTGTACTCTGTTTTCACAAAAAGTCCCTACCGTGGTGCCCCCTCTTCGTTCCCTCACCGAGGATTTCAAACCGTCGCATAATGTTTCCCCGTCGACATCTTGCCCTCCCCCCCCCCCCCCCAAAAAAAAAAAATATATATATATATATATGTGTGTGTGTGTGTATATATATATATATAAGAAAATAAAAACAAACAAAAGTATTCCGTCGCGCTTGTTCTCCATGGTTGAGAAAGCCTGTAGACGTAACAGGGCAGGAAAATAATAATATAATACGAACAGGAACGACGCACAGCGATGCTCTCATCTTCAACTCAACAAACCATATAGCCAGAGAGCTAGCGACCACTCAATTTACCCCATCAAGCCCAAAAGGTTTGACCCCTCAGAGTTGCTGGGACCGCCCTCCTCAATAACAAAATGCGCGTCAGCCTGATCCCCGTGGGTGGGTTCGGCCCCCAGGGACCCCCCTAAAAGGGCCCTTGGCGGGTGTAATTTACCCCATGGAGCCCATGGACCAAATTTGGTCTAAAAGAATGTCCTATGGGTGTACATCATAAAAACATAAAAACTGACAAAATATCTGGTTGGGAAAGGGGTTGCCAGACCGCTAGTTTGCAGGCAAAAACCCTTGTTAGTCGTGAATGAGTCTGCGCCAAGACTACACTTTCCCATAGGCCCTGTACTGTAGCGTCTCCCAACAGTCCGAGGGACAGTGCCAGTTTAGTGCATGTAGTAGTCTTGGCGCAGACCTCTTTACTAATAACAAGGGTTTGAACCTGCAAACTACCCGACCGGTATATCCTGGGACCCATGGTAGTCTGCAGGCACAAATTGACCAGGCACAATAGAACACAAACACGCACACACACACACACACACACACACCCACACACACACACACACACACACACACACACACACATACGTTCACATCCTAGTATTCCTTCATGTACCTACATACCTTTACACAAAACACGTCTCATAGGTCTCTACAGCCATGATACCTTGCACATGTATAATAACTGTCAGGCCCGAGACCTATAAGATATTCAAACTTTTTGAATGTTTTACATTAAAGCTATCAATGGACATTTAAGCAGGAACACTTCAGAGAATTTAGAATCTGTGTGAAGTTGTATTCTGGCCCTACCATGTACTTATCCTTTATTATGTATTCACTAGCTTTTCAGAAAATGCTGAAATGAACCCTTGGTTGTGAGTAGAGACTTCAGTTTTACACCAACCACAGTTGTATAACACATTGAAAGTAAACCATATCACCAACAGTGTTCAATATAACTTTTATAAAGTTCTTGTCAACAAAAGAAAGTTGGATAGCTTGGAGTACTTCTTTTTTTCTCATGATTGTGCGTTTAAAATGCAAAACCAAGTCTCAATCCTTACATGATTTTTGCTTTGAAAACCTCAAAAAAAATTACTTTTTTATGTTTTGGCTAATGGATATCACCTTTTATGTATGAAAACTGGCAAGGATTACATTTATGCCAATATTTCCTTTATTTGATTTTGATAAATTCCAAATCAGAATAAACTGCATAACATGAAAAAATAAGATATGGTTTCAGAAATGATTATCCATTCATTCTCATAATCAGTAGTCACCTCTTAGTCTTGGACAAATATCTGCAAATTGATAAGAGTAATGAACATAATAATAGTGTTCTATATAAGCCGTGCAGATGTATTGCTGACCTTCCTTGAAACATCAAATAACAAGGTTCACTATAGAACGCTTATTTCAGCACTTTTGTCGACTCTTTGTTCCTTGAGATACTTTATATTGGAGATACATTATAACTCTATAATAATTCTGGAGAAACATTATAACTTTATGATAATTCCCAGCCCCACACATTCATGAAACTCGATTGTATCACATACTGCAAACACTGCCATTGACCCTGGCCAGTAGTACACACCAAGTTGAAACACTGAATTATCGCTTGAATGAAATGCTAAGCTCTATTAACTTAAAGCATGCAGGTTGGGAGTGTTAACTTGACGTGTTCTCTTTATATCAGCACTTTTGTCGACTCCTTATTTCTATAATCATCTATAGTTTTCCATCCCCACACAAACAAAACTCAATCTATAGTGTCACATACTGCAACGATAGCATATATGATTGTCATTCACCCTCGACATTATACGCACAAAATTGAAACATCAAATTACCAACTGAATGAAATGCTAGCTTAATTTCCTTTTACCATGCATGTTGAGAGCATCTACATGATTGTTCTCGTGTTCTCTTGTATATCAACGTTTTTGTCAAGTCATTTATGAGCCTCTTTGTCTACACCCCTCCCCCCCCCCCAAAAAAAGGTCAACTTTCAGGGTGTCACATACTATAATAGTTATGCAGTTACAATGCAGTTCATGCCCATAATTCAGTTCCCATTAACCTGGCAACTACAAATCAAGTCATGCATCATACTGTAGGGTAGACAACAAAGGGCTTGTTTCAACATTTTCCAAAAACTATTTGTGACATACATACTCTGGAAACATAATAAAGGATAAGCAAGCTATGTGGCCAGTAAAACATAACTACATCTCACTTGAGATCTTGCTTTCGAGTTCTTGCTTGAAGGTTTATTGATAGTATCCGTGTAAAACATTCAAAAAGTATGAACACCTTTTAATAATTCGTCTGACCTGTAGTATGTGCAGGTTCTGTGGCTGTAGAATTAGATGACCAATTCAAGTCACATGTTTTGTATACTAGTATGTACTTGGAGTCATGTGTGAACATAAATGTGTGCGTGTGTGTGCGTGTGTGTGCGTGTGTGTGCGTGTGTGTGTGTGTGCGTGCGTGTGTGTGTGTGTGTGTGTGTGTGTGTGTGTGTGTGTGTGTGTGTGTGTGTGTGTTCTATTGTGCCTGGTCAATTTGTGCCTGCAAACTACCCTGGGTCCCAGGATATACCGGGTAGTTTGCAGGTTCAAACCCATGTTGGGAGTAAAGAGGTCTGCGCCAAGACTACTACATGCACTAAACTGGCACTGTCCCTCGGACTGTTTGGAGACGCTACAGTACAGGGCCTATGGGAAAGTGTAGTCTTGGCGCAGACTCATTCATGACCAACAAGGGTTTGTGCCTGCAAACTAGCGGTCTCGCAACCCCTTTCCCAACCAGATATTTCGTCAGTTTTTATTTTTTTATGATGTACACCCATAGGACATTCTTTTAGACCAAGTTTGATCCATGGGCTCCATGGGGTAAGTTACACCCGCCAAGGGCCCTTTTAGGGGGGTCCCTGGGGGCCGAACCCACCCTCGGGGATCAGGCTGACGTGCATTTTGTTAATGAGGGGGGTGGTCCCAGCAACTCTGAGGGGCCAAACCTTTTGGGCTTGATGGGGTAAATTGAGTGGTCGCTAGCTCTCTGGCTAATATATATGTTTCAAAAGATCGTTAGTAAGCCTAAAGATTGTTTACAATTCTCAGTTCACTCAGACTGAAAGAAAAAAGAAATAAGTATCTGAACACTATGTAGAATATATCATTGCTAATATGATAATAAGTAATTATCTATACAGCGCCCCTTTGATATTAGACTCAAAGCGCTCAAACAATTACAACAAAATATAACAAAATTAACAATTCTTCCGATCATGGCGATGAAGTATTATACGATACTCACGAAAATTCTTTGACGACAGCCGTTCACAAAGTATTGAAGACAATCTTCAGAAGAGCCAGTTGTATTGAAGAATGGACTCTTGGCTAGTTTTCAACCTTTTTCATACAAGCTTGTTCCAATCAGACCATGAAATCTACACCTCTCTAGCGTCGGTTTAACCCTCCCACCCTCCCTTTCTCTTTCTTTGCCTGTACTTGTCGTTTCAATTATCATCTATGATCCTCTTGCTAGAACAGCTTTATTTTTCAGCATGATTTATATTATATTCCTATTAGGAACCTCAGATTCAGGATGTTGGGTTAGTATAACACAAAACTATCTCACGGAAGGAATATTACAAAGGTAAGTAAGACCGGCTTGGGAAAGAAGATCAAAGCTTGACTGGCCCTCTTGCCCTCAACATGGTTTTATATTCTGGCCTGAATTCTTTCTCAAGTTACGATGACAAACAAGTTTGTTTTGGACCACAATCAGCATGATCGGTATCTTTTCTTTCTTTCTTTCTTTCTTTTGGGGCGTTTTTAGTGTTTTTGTTGATGATATCCACTTCTTTGCTATTATTTTCAAGGCTGTCAAAATGATAGGCCTAAACGACGAGTAGTGTGACAAATTGTTCTTCCTGACTAAAGCATAAAGAGATCCCATTCCTGAGTTTAGTTGTACAGTGCGTATAAAAAAAGAAAAGAAAAGGTAGTCCAACTTTGGAGGGCTAAGATTTCATAGTTGTCAGTAATGGAGAGCACAATTAATCTTGGTTGTGATGAAAGGGGAACTCTTTATCTTTCTATTGGTACCTAATTACAAGACAACAATGACAAATTGCACTTTTTCCAGGTCTCCATGTCTCACTGCATGGTTGAGATTTGTCAGTGAAAAAAAGGTAAATATGCCAGCCTGTATGAATGCAGGTTTTTTATTAGAGTTTGTGTATAGAGTTTCTTCTAACATTTTATGGTCCATAACCTGTAACATGGCCTCTGTCCTATAGTTTGGTCACTCCCACGGAGACCAACCCACACAGTTCTTTTTTTTTCTGTTCATATTCAACACATATAGTCAAGGCGCTAATTCCTGTAAGGGGCTTAATTAAGGAGTTCGTTCAACCCACCCCGCAGAAAAGGTTTGACCAGACAGGGTGGTAGATGGGACCTCCATGAACATCCCCAGGTAGTATGTGGTTCCAAATTGTGGTATCAGTAGAATTTCACAGGCCACTTTTCATCATTATTTGTTGGAACAAACGTAAGAGAGTCTGCGCGCGCCAAGACTACTACACGCACCACTAACACTGCTACAGGCGCCAGGGCCAGTGCTGCGTGTAGTAGTCTTAGCGCACGCAGACTTTTTCTTCGACAAACAAGGGTTTTTGCCTGCAAACTAACTTTTCACGACAAGCTGGGGTCGGTGTAGTGTAGTTTCTAGCCGTGTTTATTTCGTCTTTGTGTATTTCTCCGAGTTGAAGCAAGCTGAGTGAGAGCGCATACCCAGTGATTGCGACGCCCAAACCGTTTTTTTTTTAATCTTAATCACTGGGTATGTGCCCTCACTCGGCTTAGCGCAATACAGCGGGCTTCTGCAATCTGCACAATACACAAGCTGCAACTCAGAGAAATAAAGACGAATAAAAGACGGCTAGAAATTAGACTAGGGTCGGTGACGCTTGTCGCTATTGGGGCACTGAAAATGACAAAATTATCACAGTTTTTGCATTTATTTCATGAAGAATTCATCAAAACTCCATAAAACTATGTACATGTTGCTAGTGATGTCAGCAATACAGTGGGATACATTGCAAGGTATGATATAGTGCATGGTTACCATGGTAATCGGATGCTTACAGGTTATTGGTAACTCCCAAAATGCCTCCTACTGCTGCAAACTTTGATATTTTTTTTATTTTATAGATGCAATAAGAAAAAAAACCACATTTTTTATTGATTATCGTTTTAAAAAAAGTTTTCTCCTGTTACCATGGCAACCAGTATTATTCAATCAGGATTCCGCTGTCAATAACTTAAAAACTAAAGCCCATAATTTAAAAAAAAGCTCAATAAGCATGTCCTTCCTTCTGCATGAGTGTACCACATATGTGAAGAATATATTGAAGCATTCTCAAGTTACAGCAAAGGCATATAATAAATGTCCATTGAAAGAAAGATATCATTTTCGAATAGTATAATGCATGAAATAGTTGCATCCGTCGTACTTTCAACACAAATTTGACTTCAAAGTATAGGCAAATGTAGTTTTTAGTAATGTATGGACACAAATTTCCCTTAAAAATATAGGTGAATACAGAGAGCAAAGCCAATCATATTCTAATGTTAGCTCTTTTGAGTATTTACAGAGCGATGGTTATTCGAAACAATCCTGGAAAAGAGCAGAGGAAAGCAATTGATTGTTCATGTTCTTAAAGGAAGTTTATTCAAGAATGCGGATAAATTCCTTTCTAAAGAAGGAATATACACGTACGCTGCATCATCCATCAAAGAATTAAGCGTACTTTTGTGTTCGTTAGCTATTGTAAAAAATAATAGACTAAAATCAAAAATCATGATATGTAAATTTGTATCAAAACGTGCAGTAATGATGATGATGATGAAGTCTTGTATAGCGCCGGTATCCGCCAAGTCAGGCGCTCATGGCGCTTGCTCCAAAATAAATACATAATTCAGCTTAAATTTCATGGGTGCACCGCTTGTGATATGACAGTTAAAACAAAAAGAAATTGTTCCAGGAAGTCATTGTTTCCAAATGTGTAAACATAAATTCTTACACATTGTCTAGTTTTTCGATTTGAAGAGATGGGTCTTGAGGGTTGTTTTAAAAGATTCTGTGGTAAGAGCTCTGCGGATAGGCTGTGGAAGGCCATTCCATATCTTTGCAGCAGCCACGCGGAATGAACGAGCTCCCCAAGAGTTGTGTGCTCTGTGTTCCACCAGCAGGTACTTGTCTGCAGAACGTAGATTTTCTCTTGCTGGGACATAAGATGGCTCTAGTAGATCACATATATATGATGGAGAACTGCCGGAGTAATGACGGAGTAATGAATTAATGCTAAGGAGAGAATGGGTGAAAAATCTTGGGCGTCCTTTCCCTTTTATCCAGGCTAATTCTCGCTATCGCCAATGACGTAAAAAGTACCCGGATGTGGCTTTTTCGTCAAAATTTAGTGCACTTGGTAGCAAGGGCACTTCCGGCGCCGGGCATAATTTGCACAACGCTAGCGTGCGCGTACGTGTACCTTACCTATATAGCGCAGCGCCGACCACGGATACTAGTACAGTAGGCCGCTGTACCGCCGGAGCCAGCGAGTGGCGCGATGGCCAGGCCTGTCATACTCGTACACTGTAGTCCCCGCCGGCGGCCGGCCTTGCATTAACATGCCCCACTGCACGCAGCGCATAAGCTAATTACATAACACATACCGGTACGGCGTACTGCTTGATCATGGATCGATGTGCACATCACAGATCAGTCATCTCTGCATACGCTGAAATCATGCTGGAAAATATTCACCCACCTGGATATACAGTATAATATAGTGAAGAGAGGTAGGGATTCTACTGCACACACAAAGGACGAGTGGACTCTGGTGCCGTAAGGTGACTCGACGTTTATTTGCACGGCGTACCTCAGCCGACCAAAGCAAGTCAAAAACAGAGCAAAAATACAAACAGCCAAAACAGCCAAAACAGCCCCTGTATATAAACAGAGCAGACAAATCAAAACACGGTTAGCATCATGGATAGCAACAATCCAACATTTTTCCTTTGACACTTGTTCAGGATGGCAAACTATCAAACAATTGTATCATATCAATGCTCACAGAATTTCCCTGCCAAATATCTATCTCAGAGCTAGACTGATCTCACATCTCTAGCCTTTCACAATAGGAATATGAAATTACATACATGTTTCTCATATGCATAGTGTATATAGGATGGCTAAAATATCATGCATCAATGTGAAACATACTCTTAAGAAGTGTGTTAAATGTAACTGAGTTTCCATCGTCTTAACTCTTTTAACATCTAGCAGTGCCTGTACAGATCATATCAAAGAAGAACTGCAAAATCTTCTTGAAGTAGTGACATACAAATATGCTAGAACAGTCAATGGAATAGATCACTCAATCCTCCCCTGTAACTGAATAACTTTCTGTGTTATCCATAGACTAGATTACAGTATACAGTCATGTTTCTATTGAATGCAATAGATAACAAATAGGCAGCCAATTACTGCTAAAATGCCTGTCACTGCATATAGTCATTTCCATGTAGTAACACTGTTCTCAGTAACTAGAACAATACATGTCAACATATTAAATATCATACACATTTCCTACTATTAATAATTATAATAAAATTTGATCCAAAGCGGTAGCTATGTGTACTTGTAGTCACTTGCTTTGCACTTTGCACAAACAGTATAAGCATATCATTGAATTGAGCTATCAAACTAGCTGTCCCACTTCTTACTGTACTGACTGACAGCCAACTGAACATAGTTGTGTTATATGACATACAAAAGTTTAAATTGTGCACACAATATCAAAGAATACAATGTACACTAGTTGCTAACTGTGCTTGAACTCACCGATCCAAATACTCAATCCAGCTAGAGTACGTACAGGTAGGAGACAACCTCCAGGTTCTTAACCCAGCTAGCACTGATTATGCTGTGACAATAAACATAACAAATGCAATGAATACTTTGAGGTGTATACACACATGTCAGTGCATATTGTTCAACTTCAGCTTTTTCCTCTCTATGCCAAGAACACATATACATGTTTCTACTCTAGATAAAGCCAGAAATATAGTTACATCAAACTATAACAGCCTAGAACATTAACTTGACTCTGCTCTAGTCTACACTGCATCTTCTGACACAGGCTGCATCTCCTTGCCTGTGTGACAGCTCTAAGCTCTAGTGAATTATGCCTGAACTAGCACACCATTGATTTTTGAACCATTCATCTTTGGTTTGATTACTGCTAACATCAATTTTCCTTCATCATCTTTTACCCAACTTAGTTACAGCAAAAGAACATACTATACATCTAAGCAATTAGGATAGATCTAACACATAACAATCTGAATCAATACACAATTGAAATCATGCTTAATTTACACTCTTTGTCTTCACAGTAACAATTCTCATTGTCTTACACATGGTATGTGCTCTAAAACACAACTGTGATTATGCATCCAACATTAGTGCAGGCCTGGGACACACACACACACACTCCTATCATTATGTACACAAGATTAGGTGTGTGTAGAGCAAAGAGTTTCTAAGACAGGCATAGTTAAACTTTCACGTGTGCATAAGTTTGAAGACATTTGCAAAATGCTACCAAACTTCTTTATTGTCTTTCATAACATCATAAAACACATCAAAACCTAGAGTTTATTATTTTCACGAACACTTACTCATATCAGTGACATGGGATCTCATTCTTGTGAGGGTGAAATCCGCCTCAAACGGAGAGCATGATGAGGAGCTGATGACAAGACTGCATCATCATTGTGACCCTAATTCTCAGACACATTAGCACAGCCACATGTAGCAGTACATTATGGGATAGATGCGGGTCAGGGTCACGGTCACCTAATTAGTCTTAATTACCAGACTCTCACATTACTTCAATAGTCATGGAATGCCCATCTTTTTTTTTTTTTTAATTTGTTCTCTGTCGAAATGTCGTGAACACAATCGGGAACGAACAGTGATCTCGAACTTATCCTATTTCCGAAGCAATTTCGTCCAAGTAAGTACGTACAATGTACGTAGGCACTAGGCCTACTACTGAGTACCTAGTGCTACTATAATACTACCACTACTAGTAAGTCGCGCGTGCACGTACTGCGCTGTGGAGTCACCCGCAAACTTCACCCACGCGGCCACGTCACGTCTCGCATGCCAGTAAGGGTCCTATTTCTGCAGATTTTTTTTTTTCATTTATTGTCGTGCGAACAACACATGTCAGCTTCGCAGCAACAACCAATAGTCGTATTAACAGCAATTTCTTAAGAATGGAGAAATTTCAAATCATATTAAAGCTGTAATTCAAGTCGAGAAAACCGGAAATACACGTAGAATACAGTCGGTTATGTGGGTAAATAGCATTAGTCACGTATCACGCGCGTACGAACGGAAGTGACTTTGCTACTGGACTATCCCATAATGCACCGTAAATGACGCTTAAGTCAACATCCGGGTACTTTTTACGTCATTGGCGATAGCGAGAATTTTATAGTGTTGAGGTAGGTACTTTAAGATCCGATCTACAATGGGTGGTAATGTTCCTGAAAGGCAAAAGAAACAAACCTGTCTAGATTCCAGATATGTTTAGGGGGTGTCACCTGTAGGCATCCGGTTACCATGGTAACCATGCACAATATTATACCTTACACTGTACATATCCCATTGTATTGCTGACATCTCTAGCAACATGTACATAGTTTTATGGCGTTTTGATGAATTCTTCATGAAATAAATGCAAAAACTGTGATAATTTTGTCATTTTCAGTGCCCCAAAAGCGACAAGCGTTACCGACCCTAGTCTAATTTCTAGCCGTTTTTATTTCTTCTTTATTTCTCTGAGTTGCAGCTTGTGTATTGTGCAGAAGCCCGCTGTATTGCGCTAAGCCGAGTGAGGGCGCATACCCAGTGATTGCGACAAAAAACGGTCCGGGTGTCGCAATCACTCAGGCTTGCTTCAACTCGGAGAAATAAAGACGACATAAAAAACGGCTAGAAACTACACTACAATTCTCGCTATCGCCAATGACGTAAAGAGTACCCGGATGTGGCTTTCTCGTCAAGATTTAGTGCACTTGGTAGCAAGGGCACTTCCGGCGCGGGGCATAATTTGCACAACGCTAGCGTGCGCGTACGTGTACCTTACCTATAGCGCAGCGCCGACCACGGATACTAGTACAGTAGGCCGCTGTACTTGATACCGCCCGAGCCAGCGGGCGCGAGTGGCCAGGCCTGTCATACTCGTACACTGTAGTCCCCGCCGGCGGCCGGCCTTGCATTAGCATGCACCATGTGTACCACTGCACGCAGCGCATAAGCTAATACATACCGGTACAGCGTAATGCTTGATCATGCGATCGATATGCACATCACAGATCAGTCATCTCTGCATATACGCTGAAAATATGCTGGAAAATATTCACCCACCTGGATATACAGTATATCGTCATGGAATGCCCATCCTTTTTCTTTATTTGTGACCGTGCACCTCAAAACGAACATAAAGTCGCACACACTGATCTTGCACAAGGACTGACAATAAATGAAATGGGTCAACCTAGCCGAACTTGACTTTTTCATATTTTCTGAAAGAGCGGATCTTCTTTTACATTGTGCTACAATTTGGTATCATAAAACGGGCAGGAAAGTGTGTTTTTTTAGCAGTTTATCTCGAACATTTTTGGTAGAATAGTGTGATTAGGTGTGTCTTTAGAATCCCTTTTTCATTTCTGAAAAACCTTGTCCACACTCTTCACTTTCAACTCTAATAACGTTTGAAAGGATAGTGCTACTGCTTTGAAAATTGGCATTAATTATGGACAGAATGTGTTAATGAGGCATGCTTAATTTCAGTTTAATCTGATAATCCCTTCATTGTTGTTACTCTGATGGTTTACTTCCTGTTTTTTGTCCCATTCATCGCACAGCCAGCACGGTTTGGTAAAGATTAAGCGCTTGAATAGACACTGTACTTCAGAGCCTCTTTTCTCAGTTCACACTTTTCCTGAGTTTGTGCATTCTTTCCAATATTTAGATAGGTTAGGAGAGTCCATTTGATTTGAGTTATACATCATTTTAAAGCTTAAATCTCTGTCGAAATGTCGCGAACACAATCGGGAACGAACAGTGATCTCGAACTTATCCTGTCTCCGAAGCAATTTCCTCCAAGTCACGTACAATGTACGTACGGTAGGCAATAGGCCTACTACCTAGTGCTACTACCACTACTAGTAAGTCGCGCGTTCACGTACTGCGCTGTGGAGTCACCCGCAAACTTCACCCACGCTGCCACGTCACGTCTCGCATGCCAGTAAGGGTCCTATTTCTGCAGATTTTTTTCATTTATTGTCGTGCGAACAACACATGGCAGCTTCGCAGCAACAACCAATAGTTGTATTGACAGCAATTTCGTAAGAATGGAAAAATTTCAAATCATAGTAAAGCTGAAATTCAAGTCGAGAAAACCGGAAGTACACGTAGAATACAGTCGGTTATGTGTGTAAATAGCATTAGTCACGTATCACGCGCGTACGAACGGAAGTGACTTTGCTACCGGACTATCCCATAATGCACCGTAAATGACGCTTAAATCAACATCCGGGTACTTTTTTACGTCATTGGCGATAGCGAGAATTACACTACATTATTTTGCAGGCAAAAACCCTTGTTTGTCGAAGAAAAAGTCTGCGTGCGCTAAGACTACTACACGCACCACTGGCACTGGCGCCTGTAGTAGTATTAGTGGTGCGTGTAGTACTCTTGCTTATAGCGCGTGCAGACTCTTTTTCGAAGAATAAGGTCTTTTCGCAAATAAAATGGCCTATAAAATTTTATTGATACCACAATTTGGAATCACATACTACCTAGGGGTGTTCCAGAGGGTCCAACCGACCGCCCCATGCAGTCAAACCTTTTCTGCGGAGTGGGTTGAACGAAGTCATTTTTTCTGGGTCCCTGCGCCTTGACTAATATAGCTCCCAGTGACAAACTATGTCTTGAATATGAAGAGAGAAAAATGCATAATGCTTTATTTTTCATGGGAAGGACAGTATGGTCATGTTGAAGGTTATGCACCATAAAAGGTTCAAGGAAACCCTGAGCATGGATCTGCAGTCGTGCAGACTGCCCTGACGGTTTGAGCACTTTCATTTTAAGATGTCACCCATTCAGTGAAACATGCATTGTTCCTTCACAATAACAAGCATACTTGGAAAAGTGCACTTGATCATTGTTGTCTGTAAAGTTCATGTGCTTGGTCATGCGTGGCATCTGTCAACATAATTAGGTATCAATTGAAAGAAAAAACAGTTCCCCTTTCTTCACAACCAACATTGCGCTCTCCATAGCTGACATGTGACCCTCCAAAGTTGGATTACGTTTTTTATACGCACTGTATAATTAATTATAGTTCGTGTTTCAATTTTCTTGTAAAGCAGAATGGGTGAGGACGCCTTCTGTTATTCTCAGGATTTTTTTTTCCGAAATTAAAACTTGACACCAGGATGAAACGATTTGCTGTTTTTTCATTGTTCTCTCATCTATTTTTGCTTAACCATCTCTGCTGTTTTCAAATCATCTTTACTCCGTGAAAGAGCAGATATACTTTTCTCTTGATACCACTACAACAAATCCATACGTATTGCACTCTAAATGTGTGCCGTACGTAGCTAGTCCTATATGTTCCGCTTTATCAATGATTATAGATTATCAAGGAGCATAAGATTTGTTGGTCTAAAATTATGGAATAATAAAAACAAACATTTGAAACATTTTTGAAACACTATTTTTCCATAATCGAATCTATTTTCCGCACGCCCACTAAGTATTGTTCTTCCTAATTTTTGTATATTTTATATATAAATATATGTTGTTATATAATTTATCTCGGATACTACATGAATCTTTTGCAAATGTTTGATCAATATTATTTCATGACATGCATACTTTGTGCTATGTTTTGATTTTCGTTGATTGGAAATAAACTATGATTAAATTGAATTGAATTGAATTGAAAACAAAGTCGAACTTTTTCGTCATTCAGGAGATTTAAGTTGCAGTTGATTTCAAACTATTGCATGGATGTGAAGTCTTCTATTGTTGCGTGTTTGATAATGCCCTTAAGACATTTCTCATAGATTGCTTTGCTTTTGCTTTGTCTTTTGATAATAACAATAGTCATTGTTATTATAGGTTTTCCCGGCCAATTTCGCACTTTTCTCAGTCCATTTGATAAAAGGTTCATTCAATTTAGCGAAAATCCTCGTCACTGTACATTCTGTCATTCAAAATTGCAACTTGTTCGTTGAATTTGGCATTTCGATCAATGAAATTCGCATATGTGCCTTTCTAATTCGTAAAACGGGCATTCAAATTGGCACGTGCTCTGCAGTCATTCAAATTCGCCAGCACTGGCGGAAAATAGTATTTCAGTCATTCAATTTCGCGTATGGGCAGTCAAATTCCAAACATGTTCATTCAAACTGGCGTAAAATGTTATTCCTATTTTGAAAACGTGAGAACCGTGATTTATACGTACTTAAATGTGAATTTTTGTTTCAGCCACACACTGTTAGGTACAGTAAAGGTATCTTTGACCCTAAACAACTCAAGTTTGTTGTTCTGTAACGCCCCTGTTGCGACACGGATTGTCGCCCCCGGCTCGAGGCGACAATCCGTGACGGAGTTGGCGTCACCAGTCAGTCGTCACGGCATGCGAATCTCGCTCAGAGCGCGGAGGACGTATGCACGCTCGGAGCGGTCATGAATACATAATTAGCTGTGCAGTGTTGTTTTTAAACTATGGTTGTGCAGCCCCAGCATAACATTTACAGCTCATTTTTACATTAAATGAAAGAAGAAAGCTCAAGGTCTAATTTAATGACAATGATTTGATAATACTGGAAAGGGAAATAAGGGTAAAAATACGAGTAATTTCACGCGTTGAAAATAGAAGATTTAAACCCGAAAGAAGTGGGTCAAATACGTTCTTAACCACCTTGCATCTCTTTCAAACTGAATAAGTGGGATACTTGATTATCTTATTTTCAAAATATGGACAAATCAAGTCACTCTATCTTTTATACCTCATGGGATCCAGCAAGTTACAACAGTATGTCACATCGCTCTTTGTTCGAAATCGTCCATTAGCGCCTTCGTACAATGCTGGATCGTGATTGGTCAGAAACGACGGTCGCATGACGCCATCACATCGTCTGCTACTGTGGTTTTTTTCACTTCTTGTGTCGGGTCTCGAAGACTGAAACTCGGCTTAAACGTATATATAATAGGTTTATTCTGTCATATTCTGTCAAAATTTCGTAGATAATTATTTAAGGATTCGCTATCGCCACTTTGTGTTCGCATGGATTTGTCATTTGTTTGACTACTTGCAGATACGAGCACGTCAGCAATTACACACGTTGTAAACAAAAACACATGGGTTCAGTCCCGTATACTGATATTTGTGTTACGATGTTTCTCATGCCTTTTCTTTTCTGAAATGTTCCATTGCGATTTTCTTTTCATGTTTAGTTTTACATCAAGTTGTGGACTACTGGTGATTTGCATGAATGTTAATGTTAAATAATCTGATGAACTATTAATCATGCCACATGTTTTTATTATTACTATTATTATTATTATTATCATTTTTATTATTCTAGAGCCCGAAGGCCTGGATTCATGAAGCAAGCAGTTTCGTTTTCTTTTCAGGCTGATTATTTAAAATGTTAATTCCCCTCCCCCCCCCTTTTTTTTTGGGGGGGGGGGGGGGGCTCCCGTTTCTACAGAAGACTCTCTGGAAATGAACAATTGTGAACCAGCATAGAATCAGAAGCATGTCATTGAACAATCTCTCTAATAATTGCATTTCAACGTTGGCAGCTCTATATCATGAATGCAAACAACCCCCCCCCCCAAAAAAAAAAAAACAACAACAACAACGCACAAACAAACAAACAAACAAAAAACAAACAAACAAAACAAAACAAAACAAAACAAAACAAAACAAAAAACAACGCACACACACACACAAATCTCAGAGAGGGAGAAAGGGAGAAGGAACATGAACAAACACTCCCCTCACACAGCAACAAACATTAGTGAATATAGTGAATATATCTGACTACACAATCAGGATAAAGAGGAAGAAACCTATATATGATAATAAACTTGTGGGGCAGAGTTTAGAAAAAAACAAGTTTTTATTTGTGGACAATACCACCACAGAAGTACACAGGAATACATGGAATGTAAAAGAGGTACACAATGAGCACAAACTATGTGCAATTCATCCATCAAGGTGTAAATAATGTGAATATTCAGAAAGTACATGTGCATGAGGCAAGATGATTGTATATCTGCACACAGTACTGGCTTTTCTTCACACGTGAGTTAAGGTCTTTGGCAAGCAGACAATTTGCATAAATTTACTATTCCTGAATTTTCTCGATACCTCTTTATCCTTAACACTGTCATTGGGTTCAAGCTTTTCAAAACTTGTTAGCTGCTTTAGCTTTGTCATTTCTACCCCAATAGACTAACAAAATAAATGGGTTAACCCCATTATTACTAATCACACACACGATAATCACAAAAGATGAAATTGCCTCATGCAAAAAATGACTGGAAAGGATTAAGATTGGATCCTTGTTCATGAATTGTGAAAATGAGGGTAAGGAATACAAAACACTTTATAAATACAGTCAACTCCGCGTAAGTCGATTTTCACGGGACTGCATGAAATACGTCGACTTGCGCAATAATTCGTCTTATGCAGAGTTTTAATACATGCAAGTCTATGGAGAGAAATAATATTGGGACTTTTTCAAACTCATTGACTTAGCCGATTATTCGAGATATTCAACGTCGACTTACGCGGAGTTGACTGTATATCACACATTTATCAGCAGTCGTATCAACTTAATATTTCAAGCAAATGAATGTCAAAATCTACGTTCACAGCCTGTGTCTTTATAATTTTGGCAAGAGCAAAACAGGTATTCAAAAATATGAAAAAAAACCCTGTAAAACTGGCAACAAATGTCATCTAGCTCTGGAAAGTAGATAAAGATAGCACCAAAGCAATCACAGAAAAAAAAGAGAGCTGCAGTCACGCAGTGAGATTGCAGCAGTACACAATGGGCAAGAGAAAGTAGGTTTCAAGAACTAATATTGTTGCATTCACTCAATTCACCTGTATAAGGTAACTGTAATTTAAAAACTGTACACATAAATTATCTCTGTGCTGTAGCATATAAAGATAGTGGTTCAAACACAGTTTACTTACAGAGTTTCACATAACACATGCAAGTCACTGTCATGTTCTACAAAAAAAAAAAAAACACACACACACACACACACACAATTACCACAGTGCCATAACTATTTTTCTTACTAACAAACATGGCAAGAAAAAAAAAAGAGTATCAAGTCCTGAATATCAAAGTATAAGAACATGAGGTAAATGATGTACATGTAATACTGTAAAAGTAAAATATCTCTGTTCTGCAGTATATACTGTACAAGCATAAATATTGCGGTTCACACTAAATCTTACAAAAAGGCTGCATCCACCACATGTGCATAGGACAAGAAAATGAGCACCCTCCTCTGAGTTCATGCACCTCAATCTTAACTCTGAAGGAAGTAATGCACCTAAAATATATGCACTTTAACTATGTAAACATGAATACATGAAAAAGGCAAGAAAAACAATCATCAGTCTATTTCCTGATTATCAAAATCCTCTGTTCCTAATACTGAAGAAACTTCGCATTCCTCTTCACTGCCTGAATCAACTTTGAGGCCTGTCTCTTCAGTATCACTGTCTTCTGTGTATTCATCATCACTAATATCACTGTCTTCACTATCTGACAATACTTTGTCAGTGGAGGAACTCACAGAAATTTCTGCATGTGGTGTATTTTCACAACTTCTGCACCTACAGCCAGGTCCGCTAGCATTGTTTTCTTTTTTGCACTTACACTGACGATTGATGCACTTATTTTTTTTTTTTTACATGAGCATCTTCGAGTTAAGTACAAAATATTATTTTTTACTCTTTCAATATTTTCATCTGTATCCCATACAACATCAACTTGGATTTCTCCATTTTGATTTGATACATTCTAACCATACAACGAGATATCGGGATACATGAAAATTGGCTTTAAGGCTTCACCCCACACAGAGCTGACCCAGCATGATCTTTTCCAGTGAAATTGAAGAGCATTGTTGGATGGCATCAGCTCATCCTCGTAAGTACCTTTCCATGAAGCTCTTCTCACCACATCGAGAGCCTTGTGATGATGTTCTAAGGGAGAATCAGAATTTATACTGTCAAAGAGTTCAATGGGATTGCTAAACTTATTCAAACAAGCCCGATTTGCATTGAAGTATATCCACAATATTAGACGATAAAATGAAAGCAAACCATATTCATAGTCTGTAGGGACAGAGGTCTGATTTAAATGACCAGGTGCTCAATTACTTAGATCTCCTGTGATGAAACGTGCAGTAGTATAAAGACATGATATCACTAACTTTTCGCTTTTGGACACACTCAAAGATAATCTTGGACGTAATTTCTTCACAGGTTATATTTAAACACCATCAGATACTGTGATAGCATACAGGCCATCATGCTCTGATTTTTTAAGCTAAAAATGATAAATTATGTCTTTCATGAGATAATTTCTTTACAAAATCAAGACAAAACCAAATAAGGTATTATCACACACCAATGAGTGACAGGTCAGGAGATGGCTCTGGAGGAGACTCTTCATGAAGCACTAGATGAGGCAGACCAAGACAGGGGTGAGTGGTCTCTATGGTTAGGTCCACTGGAGGTAGATTAGGAGGCAGCTCAGGTGCAGACTCTTCCACAAGTCGAGGAAGGGGCAAGTCGGGATGGGGCTCCGCAGGATGACTCGGAGGATCTTATTGGAAAACGAAAGAAAAAACGGATGTGAAGGAAAAGATTCAACCTCTTATGAATTTTACTGTTTGTTTCATTATTAATGCATCTACTACTACAACTTAGAGCAAGCCAATATTCAACATTGTGGTCGACCAATTAAAAAATAAAGAAGTAAAATCGACTTTTCTGACTTGTGATCATATGGAAGCATAACCAACTAACAATGCAGAAAAAACCCAAATAAGAAATAAAATCATACATAAATAAAAATCATGCATTCACTATCAAGTCTTATACGAATTTGCTAAAATTATTGTATGCCATCTTAATTCTAGCACAGAAGTATACGTAAATGATACTAGAAGTTTTTACTTTTTTAACACACTAAATGATAAACAAAATATAAAAAAAAGCATCATTTTTATCACACACCCATGAGTGACAGGTCAGGAGATGGCTCTGGAGGAGACTCTTCATGAAGCACTAGTGGAGGCAGACCAAGACAGGGGACGTGAGTGGTCTCTATGGTTAGGTCCAATGGAAGTAGATTAGGAGGCAGCTCAGGTGCAGACTCTTCCACAAGTCGAGGAAGGGGCAAGTCGGGATGGGGCTCCGCAGGATGACTTGGTAGATCTGATTTAAAAGGGGGTGGTGAAAAAACTGTGGGCTATGATCTTAAGTGAAATATACTCATCTTCTAAGCAGGCAGGAATTTAAAAAAAAAATACTTTATTGTACATGTCACATATTCTAGCCTACAGCCTAAATTGACAAAGTTGGATGAGCATTAACATAAAACATGGCAGTGGATAAAGTTTTTAGGGGCCATTTCTCAAGTTTGCAACTCTTTTGAGCATGACGGGAGCCCCAATGAGATTGTATTCCCCATATTTCCTTTCATTAAGGTAATTGGTTTCAGGGAGTCCACTATAACTTGCAAATTTGAGTTCCAATTTTTTATAAAATACAAAAAAAACCAAAACAAAAACAAAACAAAATCACCACATCACACCTGTCAATGACACGGCTGGAAGAGGCTCTGATGGGGGCTCTTCAAACCTCTCCGGTAGGGGCAGATCAGGACAGTGGACTGGAGTGGGTACAGGAAGCTCCTCTGGGGGCAGCTCAGGTGCATACTTGTCCACAGGTTTAGGGACTGCCAAACCAGGATGAAGCTCTGCAAGAGGTTGACTGGGATGATCTGGTAACAAAAAAGCTCTGTCTTAATTTCAAAACATAGTGAACCCTTAAAGGCAATAAACATTGTGCTCAGTTAAAAAAATATGAGCTGCATGTCCGTACTTGTTATTTGAATATCTGATATGATGTAAATATGAACCTGTGAAAAATTACGCTTTAAGGTTATCATTTAGTGCATCAAAAGAGTGAACTTCAACCCATAGTCTACTGCGACGGAATTATTGTCCTAGGCGATAATAAATACAATTTTCATAGATATCTTGATACTGAATATGTATCTTTCATTATTTTTGCATTCTTGTTTTTTTTTCATACATCTGAACATTATTAGACAGGTCATGCAGCTCAGTTTAAAAAAAAAAATTAAATCAGTCAACCACAAGGTTAATCAGTGGCTTTATGCTAACTCTTAAGATTTATGATGTCTTCAACTATCCAATCAATATGATTTTTTTTTTTTTTTTTTGGGGGGGGGGTTGTATTTTTCATCATCATCAAGCCACCAACTGTATACATTAGTAACACAACATGAAACTTCAGTTCTGCAATTGTTGATTACCCATATTTGTCAGATGTCCATCTGCAACAGTTAGACACTAACGCTAGAAATAGAATCCTAACTTGCTTGTTACTATGTTAGACCTATTCGTTAGAGAGTCCAGATCTAGAGTCTAGATCTACATTTGATTTTACAATACCACTCTTGAGGTCTATTCATCAGTTAAAATATCACAAAAAAGTCTTTGGCAATCGACTGTCTTACTCTTACTTCTTTTGAGTTTTGTTAGAAAATGTTAGACGTTACTCTACTACGTTGACTTCTAGTCTTGTTCATGTTAGTAACATTTACTACAAAATTTGCAACGTATGGGACTACACATTCTTGACGTCGTGAGAAAATTACTTTCAAGGGCGCGCGCCAAGCTTCGCGCCATATGTAGAAAAATCTTGACTTCGGCGATCGCAACTTCCGGTGCAAGTCTCTTTTTAGTCAGTTTTTGAACAAACTTTTAAGTAACTTACAGATTTTGCATCTTTTCGATTTTTAAAACAAGTATCGGTACATGCTTCCTCTGCCGAATTAAAGAAAAATTAGAGTATGAAAAGTTTTATACCAGCCAGGATCCAGCAAAATAGAGGTTTATGTTTCGAATGCATCAAAACTACGAGCAAAATATAAGGTAAATTCAACGAGAGATTAAACATTGAAGATATTTTCAAATATGGACAAATTTTATATCGAAATGAAGAGTACGAAACAGGTAATTGGACTCACCCCACCATGTCGAAATCGTAGACACTAGCGCGAATTGCATGGCAACTGTAATGGAGCTTGTACAGAGTCTCGCAAAAAGCCGTGAAATCTCAAATTCGCGAGACGGTCATGCGCATCGAGTCAACACTGGCACTTGGAACCTCATTATGCCTAATTTGCATACGGCGTGACGACTGACTGTCACGGATTGTCGCCCCCGTCACGGATTGTCGTCTGGCGACAATCCGTGACTCTTGTGCAGTTCCCAGTTTTTGACCTCGATGGCGACAATCCATGACGGCAAAAAAAAAAAAAATTGTTGCGACACGGATTGTCGCCCCGTCAAGGATTGTCGCCCCGGGCTCGGGGTGGTTGCTCCGGTGTTAAGCTTTGGTGGGATGGGTATGAGTGGTAAGTTATGCGTGTGTGTGTGTGTGTGTGTGTGTGTGTGTTTGGAGTATAGTAATACAATATGTAGAAACTGTGCATGTGTGGTGGTTGTATAGTGGTAGTGGTATGTTTGTCTGTGTGTATACGTGTGCCTGTATGCGTACGTGTGTATGTGGTATAGTGGCGCATGTGTAGGCCCTATATCAAAGGGTATGTGATGGTGCGTGTTTGTGGGCGCAGTTTTGTGCCTGCATGAGTATCTGAGGGGTTGGTGTTCGTGGGCTACGTAGGCCCTACGTATGTGTGTTGTGTGTGAGCGTTCGTGTGTTCGTAAAGGCCCCAGTCACATGAATGCTCTGCGTCCGGCGTTACGTCAAAATAAGTCATTTTTTCTGCGGACACCCGCGGATCCCTTGCTGTCACCAGAGCATTTTTACAAAACATACGGGAAAAAATATGCGGGCGATACGGAGAGATACGACCAAATGCGAATACTTGCGTCCACTTGCGGATATTCTTTACGAATTGGCACGTAATTTTGTTCTTTCAAGCCCCAGTCACATAATGCTTTGCGTCCGACGTTACGTCCAAAAAAGTCTTTTTTTTCTGCGGATTCCCGCGGATCCTTTGCCGTCACCAGAAAATTTGTTCAAAACATACGGGGAAAAATGCGGGCGATACGGACAAATACGATCAGATGCGAGTACTTGCGTCCATTTGCGGATATTCATGCGAATTGGGACATAATAGTTCTGAACACTTGCGGAGAGTTGCGGATATTTTCAAATAGTTACGGATAGTTACAGATTGTTATGAATAATTATGGACAGTATGTTTGTTTTTGTTTTTTAAATCCCTGCTCAGTCAGTGTAATATGACAACAAGGTTATCACATATTGGACTGTTTTACATTGTACACTGGGGAAAACTGAAATTGAATTACGTACAAGTTCGTAATCCTTTAATTTGCTTTACAGTAATAAAAGATATATGACATTTTGAACTTGAGGTTTAAATTTTATTTATGCAACTCAAATATGAGTAAACTTCATAAATGTAAAGAATACATAACCTAATTATACCACAAAATAATACAATATAGATCTAGAGTAAGAAAATTATTACTTATACAGTCATGGAATAGACATGTGGTTACGCTGTTGTTGTGCAGCGATATTCATGACTTATTGGGTTATGTTAAAAGCAATGTTTATTACATTTCCAGAAAAAAAAAAAGACATCAAGACTTTCAAACACTTCAAAAACTTATATCAGGACCTTTACTTTTCATCATTCACATTAATAACTTTTACAGATCATCGGACATATATTGCTTTCTTTTATACTTCTTGCCGGTGATTCAAATATTTTTTTTCTCCCACCAAAATCCATTTACCTTTGTCCATACTGTCAATTCTGAATTTTAAAAAATGACTCAATGGATAAGAGCCAATAAATTATCACTAAATCTTCAGAAAGCAAAGTATATGTTATTTAGTAAGTCTATAGAAGTTTTAGGCACAGATATTATTTTTGATGACGTTCATTAAAAAACCTAACGTGTATCTCACATAGCTTTCTCGGTATTACAGTGGACGATAAACTTTCGCGGAAGCCTCATATTATTAATATTAGTAAAATGATTTCGCGTAATATTGGTATCATTAAAAGACTTAAATCTCATATCCCGTTGTCTTCTTTGTTGACGTTGTATTTTTCATTTATATTACCTTATCTTAATTATGGAATTTTAGCATGGGGTAGTGCCCATCAAACTTTATTAGATAAACTATTGTTATTACAAAAAAGGCACTTCGTAATATTTTTGGCATTTCACCGCGTTCCCATGCAGATCCATTATTCGTGAAAAATAAGATTTTAAAGATTAAAGATTTGTTTTTCTTTCAGCTGGGTCAGTTTATGTTTAATTATAACACAAATGCACTTTCCAGTATTTTTAATTGAATGTTTCCAAGAAATCATTTTTTTTTTTTTATAATCATCCCACCAGGCGATCTAATGAGTTTCATTTACCCCTATTGAGAACCGTATTGGCGCAAAATACATTTGTTTACACTGGCCCTAGATTCTGGAATTCTTTAAGCTGTGATATATTTAAAAAAAAACTCTTTATCTTTGAATTCGTTTAAGCGTAAGTTGAATTTTTTGTTGAATTCATACTAAGATAATATACTTTTCATTACTTAGCTGGTCTCTACAACCTAAGGGTTCATCGTCAATCATTTAATTCGTCATTCATGTCATTCATCATTGTGTATTTTTTCTTTACATTATCTTATTTGTACAAACTTTGCTGAGCTGCTCGAGCTCTGAAGCACCTCATTTCCTTCTTCCGATCCCGATGTTCAGCGTGTTGGCTTTTCCTTTCATGTTTCCTTTTCTTTCTTTCCTTTCTTTCCTTTATTACTTTCAATGGTATAACCTTCTGTCAAGTCATGTAATGTCGTGTGTTTCTTCTGCTTTGTTCTATCCTGTCTTTATACACAAATATGTTCACATGAAGAATCCTTTGAGTGGTCCACAATCTACAAGCATGCTTTTCAGTGAACCTCTCAATTCTTTTTTTTTTCTTCTCCAGACATAACTTTGTATCTTGCCCGGTATGCATGTATAATTTTTTATTTGTTAACTATTATCTACCATGTAAAGTCGAATACATGCCTATGTTATATCTTTTGATTCATTTCGTGTTATATTTGCCGAAGAGAAAAAAAGAATGAATGAAATGAAATGAAATGAAATGAAACACCCCTCCCACACCCAAGTACAATCAATATATATATATATATATATATATATATATATATATATATACACAAAATGTAATACACATCGTAAAGTGGATAAGACAATAGAGAAATACTAAATTCGTTCTCATTTTATAATAGTTATCGCTGTCCCACACTTTTCCCGGCCAGAAAAATGAATGTAGGTTTAAATGCTGTCATCCCATCCCCATCCCAAAATATTGCCTTTTCGAAAAATATACATTCATTGAGTGCAAGAAAAAAATTTCAGTACCAAGGGTCAACCAATGTCATGAGTATATTGGTGCTATCTAAAAATGACCATTTGTGGGAGAAATTTCATAATTTGACTACGTAATTCTGCCTCTCCACTGCTCCGACTGTGTTGTTGCATTCTCTCAGGTAAATGCACTGCAGCTTGGCAACACGAGTTGTGTGGCTTCCCACGAGTCTCTGTGTTCCCATGCGAGTGGAAAATGGAAAACTTCGAAGGACGTAATCGTCCGCAGCATCCGTAACTGTCCGCAAATATCCGTAAGCGGACGAAAGTGTTGAGATAGGTTAACTTGCGGTTACTTTCGGATACTTACGGTGGATGTAAACGAACGCAAACGGACGGGAGGTAAAATATTTTGCGGATAGTCTGCGTCCAGGCTACGGATACTTACGTTCAGTTACGGATGATTACGTTTGGTTACGGTTACTTGCGTAAGTCTGCGTCCGTAGAATCCCTCTGCGAAATTTTGAACATTTCAAAATTTCACAGGCTTGGCGCCGTCATATTGCGTTTCTTTACGGATGAGTTACGGACAGTTAGGTATACATACGTCCCTGCGGATGCCTGCGTCCACGCTGCGTCCCCCTGCGTTCACTCATCCGTATTTATCCGCGGCGGACGTAACCCATCGTAAAGCACTGTGTGACTGGGGCATCAACTTGCATAAACTTCCGAATAGTTCGGAACACTTGCGGAGAGTTGCGACTATTTACGGAGAGTTGCGGATATTTTCGAATAGTTACAGATTGTTATAGATAATTATGTACAATATGACGATCCCTACCAAGTCAATGTATTATGACAGCAAATCTATCACACATTGGACTGTCTTACATTGTACACTGGGGAAAACTGAAATTGAATTTACGTACAAGTTGTGAAAAGTTTTCGCATTTCTTTAATTTGCTTTACAGTCATAAAAGATATATGAAATTTTGAACTTGAAGTTTGAATTTTATTTGTGCAGCTCAAATATGGATAAACATCATAAATGTAAAGACTACATAACATAATTATATACCACAAATAGAATATAATCTAGATCGATAAGTTAAACAGAGTAAGAAAATATTGCTTACAGTCATGGAATAGACAAACTGTGGTTGCGCTGTCATTGTGCAGCGATATTCATGACTTTCAGGGTTATGTTAAGGAGATTGTTATAATAAAGCAATGCCTATTACATTTCTAAAAAAAACAAAAAAAAACAGGACATTCGGACACCCCTCCCACACCCAAATACAATATTTTTAAAAAAATGTAATATCCATGGAGCGTAAAGTGGGTAAGACTATAGGGAAATACTAAATTCGTTCTCATTTTATATAGTTTATCGCTGTCCCACACCTTCCCTGCCAGAAAAGTGAAAAAAATGATGTCACCTCATTCCCAACCCAAAAATTGCTTTCCGAGTTTCGAAAAATATAGGGCCTACATTCAAATAGTACAAGACAAAAATGTTCAGCATCAATGGTCAAGCGATGTCATGCGTATATGGGTGCCACCTAAAATGACCATTTGTGGGAGAAATTTCGTAACTTGACTTTGCGGTTCTGCCTCTCCACCGCTCCGAGTGTGTTGTAGCATTCCTTTTTCAGGTAAATGCCCTGCAGCTTGGCAACACGAGTTGTGTGGCTTCCAACACGTCTCTGTGTTCCCATGCGAGTGGAAAACAGAAAACGTCGAAGGACGGAATCGTCTACAGCATCCCCTGTATAATTCCCTGTACCTCGAGATTCGTTGATCCAAAAATGAAATTCGGAATAACGAACCTTCGAATAAAGAACCTCGGACTAAAGAGCCTTCAGAATAACGAACTTTTGCAATAACGAAATGTAACCCCGTCCCCACATACACACACACACACATACTCAAAAAGCTGACATAATAAACACATTCTTCCATCACACACACACACACACACACACACACACACACACACGCACACACACACACACACACACACACACACAAAAACGGACACTAAATTACCATGTGCGCGCGCACATACACACTTCCTTGAAACCTCACCATGACTTTTTACATGGCATGTTTGCATGGATGTACACTAGCCATGTAAGTTATGTGTTAGTATTTCAATGACTATGTCCAGAACGATATTACCCAGCAAAATTTGCTTCGAGGGCGGGCGACAATCCGTGCTGCTAGCCCTCGTCACGGATTGTCGCCAGACGACAATCCGTGACGGGGGCGACAATCCGTGCCGCCAACTCCGTCAAGGATTGTCGCCCCCGAGCCGGGGGCGACAATCCGTGTAGGAGCGACAATCCGTGTCGCAACAGCCCCTCTTCTTTCATATATGTTATCAGAACTATACGTGCACCAGTATCATAGATTCACTTCACTTTCTTATGTCCAGTCATGGCAGCACGAGTTAGATACAGGCGTATCTCTCAAGAAGACAGGGAAAGAATCATAGAAGCATTTGAGGGTAATCACCTTGATAAATTGATGGCTAGAGCTGATCCAAGAACTTTATTCCTGATGACGATTAACGCAATATAGCACCCACCAAATGAAAATAATGAAACATGCAGATGAAATAGATAATCACGATATAAATTGAAACCTCCTTCTCCCAATCAATGTCAAAAGAAACTTAAGATTATTATATCTGTGAATGAAATAATGCTATCGCACATTATAAACACACATATTTTGAAAGTACTGTTGCAAAGATGTCAAAATAAAGAATGAATACGAAAATACGAAATGTTATGATGCTTGCAAACAATACCTATGATGAATGAAAATTTTAAAAAAGGAATAAAAGCATAAATGTGTCTGCTAAATTGACTGCAGTAAATGCAAAGTTGGATGCCCAAGAATGAATTCGAATGAACGAGCGCAGCGTATACGTGATCACGTGACTATATCATGCTAAATTGAATGAACGATTTCCGAAATGGTGCTTGTCTTACGAATTTGAACTGAAAAAGTGCTGATTCGAATGATGTTAAAGGTAATTCGAATGCTCCAAAGTGAATTTGAATGAAAAGATTATAAAATTGAAATACCGAACATGTCATCTAGGCTAAATGTGCTAAATTGAATGCAGCAATTAGGAATTGGACTGAAAAAAGTGCGAAATTGGCCGGGAAAACCTATATTATGTTGTGTTTATTTCTTATTATCATGCACACTTAACCCTATAAAGCTCAAGCTATTTTCCCTTTCAAGGCCCGGGGGGAGGGGGGGAGGGGGGAGGGGGGGGGGGCTCATTGTGTCCCGTATATAACTTTATTATTAGATGTATCATCGTCATATTGGCACGTAGAGCGATTCATACTTTACATGATCCAATATTTGAAACTTCTCAAAGTTACCCACTGAGGGCGCTGAATATCAAAATGAAAAGAAGTACCATCTAAATAATATGCTGAAATCATGATTTTTACTGTATAACTACTGTACCAAAGTATATGTCATTATTTCAGACCAATCACTTTCATATTTCCCATAAAAGAAAGCAGGGCAAACTTCACCATTTGTTGTGGTGGGTATTTCTCAAGATCAGCACATGAGGACGCTATTTGTTCAAATATGAAGAAATACGTAAGACCTACGTGTATAATTGGTATCACATAACGTATCATTTCCTTGGTAATGGAATTTTTAGATTACAGATTAATAATATGATAAACAAACTTGAATGAAAGTAAAGGGTAGTCTTTGAAAAATAATGCAATTTGATTTATATCTAATAAACATATTGTTTGATACCCTGATATGCTACTTAAAGAAATAACAAAATAATAAGAACACCATTTCAGGGCCATGCACCACCAGCAATATCGGACAGTGCAGATTATATCACAATATTTGCAATAAAATTTGAGGAAAAAGTCACCAAAGTTGTTTGAAATTTGTTTCAAGGGCGTCGGAGTGGCAAATAAAAAAAAATGTGGTTTGGGGCACAGTGTGCTCCCCCCCCCCCCCCCCCCCTTGGTCTTTAGGGTTAATTCACAACTGAGTATATTTCAATGGCTCATTTTTCTTCTTTTTCTCCGTATGTGGGTCGGCCTTGAAAGGCCAAAGGACGACTTTTTTGTTCCCTTCCATAGCCTTATTCTTTCTCTGAGTCACATGTTTTTAATGTTTATTTTTACATGTTAACGATTGCCCATAATTTCAAAGTCTCAAAATTATTACATTCTTCGAAACAAAAGTGGAAAACAAACTTGAAACATGAATCTGGAATAGGCATGGCAGTGGTTCGTCCTGGAATCAATGCATGCTATGCAATCAGCGATATAATAATCTACTCGGTATTACGTAATCTATTACGTAATCATGTAACCGACTATGAACTGTAGTAACGAACCTGGGTGAGAAAATATTTTGTCATGCCTTGCTGATCAGTAATACAGGTGAACTTACTTTGTGTAAGCCTTTAGTGAAAGCAGACAGACCTCTCCTTTCCCTTTCTACTTTCTACTATCCTATACAAGTCATTCCTCCCTCCTCATCTCTTTCCGATGTGTATTATGTACGGGGTCTGCACGCAAATCAAGCCACGCCCGTAGCTCCACTGTATTATTCATTGTTGTATTGCTCATACGTTTCACTGAACATTGTGTAAAGGCAATGAAGAAAAGCATTCTGTGAACAACTCATGTTTATGTGTGCATATATGCATGTACATGTATGTGCACGTATAATGATAATACAGAAACCAATAAATCAAATTAAAACAAATTAAATCAAAATTAAATCAAAATCAATTTTACTTATTGATAGTTCTTGTGTGAGGGGGAACTCTAAGTCCACTTATCTGGATGAGCGGTTGATGGTTGAGAGGCATTTATCGACTGCTTTCTCTCTCTCTCTCTTTCCAATGTAGCTCATAGTTTCAACTGCTCCATATCGTCTAATTGGGATAGGTATTGATTTTTTTGACTCAACGATTGTGCTATCTATTCACTTAGATTTCAACGATTTTGTTTTTTATCATCTCGATACTGTTGAAATAGTCGATTAACGAGTTTACATTTTCACTGTAGATTGTACATTATGATTGCATGAGAATAACCATGTCTACCTGAAGTTATGTATGTCATGACTTGATGCTAAAATTAAAATTTGTGAATTCATTTTCATTCAGGGGTTTCGGATTGGTGACAACGAATCTAAATAACATGCTCTTCAATGAAATACATTTTCAATTCAATTCCATTCAATTCAATTCAATTCAATTCAATTCAATTCAATTCAATTCAAATCTGCAACAGAATATCAAAAAGACTATGAAAAACCAGAACATTATAGCACACATGTTTTTTCATTCATGAGTACTGTACGACAAGCACCTAGACTTTTGATATTTTAATGGATCTTGAAAACTTCCCCTTTTGATACACATTGATAGTGTTTAAATATTCATATATGGATTATGTTGTATTGTATTTCATACGTTCTTCACATTTTCTTTAATACTACGAGGAAACGTTTCACATGAAATTTTTTTATGGAATATCATTACTAACGATTACCAGTTACATTTACCGTCCAACCATGTTCTCGTCCAACTTATGGGGCCGCTTACCTATACACACACACACACACACACACACACACACACACGCTCACACACACACACACACACACACACCTATACACACACGCATATTAAATATATATATATATATATATATATATATATATATACATAATATATATACATAATATTATACAAACATAATTATGAAGTCTAATGTAATATAGATGTTATTCATGTAAGAAATAAAATATCATGTGAATTCATACCCCTATGCGTTACGATGTATGTATATATGTATAATTATATACATATATGGTAACATATAAACATATATATACATATACATATATATATATAAAATTATGTGAGTGTGTGTGTGTGTGTCTGTTTGTGTTTGCGTATGTTGTTGTTGTTGTTGTTATTATTGTTGTTGTTGTTGTTGTTGTTGTTGTTGTTGTTGTTGTTGTTGTTCATTTTCCATCTGTGAAGATGGCTGGATAGCCCATATTCAGCTACACTAAGCTGGTCTTCCATGGGGTCCAGTTGGATGTGGGGTGGGACCACTTCACCGGGTTAGACACCCTGCTCTTTGCGATGAGTGAATGAAGCGGGATCTTTTACGTGCATGAGCTGTGACTCTCTCATACACGGGACCTCAATTTTATGTCCTATCCGAGGGACAGAGTGTTTTGCCTCTTGCTAGAGGGGACGGTATGTTTACACACAACATTGCTCAGTCAAGACTCGGGTTCGAACCCGGGCCGCGTGATCGTGAGGCAGACGCGCTACCGACTGAGCCAACTCACCGCCCTCACTCACTTTCGTGTGTCTGAGAATTTGCGGTGCATTGGAGATTCGTGATTATCATCGAAATATTTAATGTAGGCTATTTGAAATGAATGAATTATCATCAGTGGATCGACCACATGAAAACAAAATATGAAAGTGATCAACTTAGCTAAATATTGACACTTCTCACACGAAATATCTTTGGGGTAATTTTGCTTTAATTGTCAACAGTCGTGAGTAACATTTGCACAGCGGTGGTGGACATTTCCCTTACTTCAAACAGATCTCAGAGCCTATACATCTTTGTAAGTTATAAACTTTGAGACCATTGTATAGCACCATGATGGGGAAATCAAGTGGATCTGCATAATTACCGTCTCCTACTAGCATTCCCTCGAACTGCGCAAGACATTTCATGCATTGCGGATTTACATAAAGACGATTGAAATGGGGAAAACGCTCATAGGGTTAAGATCTGAATTGATTTATAGCGTTTGTTTGAGGGTTTTGGCAACATTCAAGCGAAAAACTATGTGACGGAATACTATTGAATGGAATAAGATTGGAGAATATAATGGCACAAAAGTTGGCGCAACTGTACACTACTAAAGCAATATCTGACGCAATAAAAGATACACTATGACGTCACAGGTTACTGCAGATCAAAAGCTCAATTTGCAGATGTAGTCTTCGCGAACTTCACATCCGCCATCATCCCAGTCTCTGGCAGTATCCGAGCCAGCCCCGGTGTACCATACTTTGCCGCAGTCTTGGCTCCCTCGATGGTTGTCCGGCTGACCTTGGCGCCAATTGGTATACGGAGCGCTCGAAAAAGAATTATCGCTCCAGACCCACCTACCTTCAGTCCTGATGTCGTTGTAACCAATCCAGAACCCCTATATGAAAAGTGTGTTCATAAAACAAATTCTGTATAGCTGACTGGCAAACGAATGCTCAGCAAGGTCGAAACAATGTTTTGGATGCAACACGATAAACCAGTGAAACAATACCTAGTAACCTCAACATACGATTTACGCTTGTCGCGACGGGGTATATTTAAAGCCAGTGTTTGAAAACTCGACTCGGATGTTCGCCGAGAGTTCTCTGAAAACCAAACACTGAGTAACATTCCGCAATAATTAGATTTACACAGAACCGGCTTAACTTTAACCTGTATAATGATGGAGTACTAATCTTCTCCGAAAAATCTCGGGAGATTACCCCGAGTTCTATGGTCTGTTCCCCGTAAATCATTCGCGTGCTCAGTGAAATCAACCCTTTCAACCACAGAACTCGGGGTATCCTCTAGAAGAGGTAAATCCTTTAAAATATCAAACTTGATGTTCTTTTGATGCTACCCGGAAGATGATTGTCTACCGTGTTGTGTCTAACAGATTTATGACCTAACCAAACTTCATTCATTTCCTGGAATTCCCTTTAGACAGCAAGAGTTGAGATGTGTGTCAGCTCTAAATATAATAAGAACGCAAAATGTTATAATCGAGTAAACCCTATACTGTTAATGTAATACATTTTAACCCTAAATGTTGATACCGGAGACAACCTTTAATGTAATACACTTTAAACCTTAATGTGATATCCACCTTGCTAATCAAATCACTTATATTTAGGGGTGATATAGAAGACGATTAGGTCGGAAGAACTCAAGAAAAGTCTATTTCACTTGTACACTAAAGAACACCTGACATGCATAGCTCCTCCAGAAGGCATGGAAAATTGTACTTTATTGTATTACAGAACAGAACAAAGAAGGTGCACTTGCTACTAGGATTAAGATAAGGGTTTGTGAAGTTCCTTTTATCTTCATCTAAGGATCTAAGGATCGTTGAATTTTAATCTAAAAAATCCTCAAGCCCCCTCAAGTAGGAGAGGGTATATCTCATCCTTGTGCTCATCCCAGTAGTCTTATTGCAAAGTAACGATTAACTGAAGATCGAGGTAAAAAGGAAAAGAGGAAAAGAGGTGATAGATACGTGTACCACAATTTAGAGATCCATACTCCCTGAATATTCACTTTTCTTCCTCAGATTCACGATTTTCCATTCATTCCAATAAAAATAAGCACCAGATCACTGAATTTCAATTCTAAAAATGTAAGCGCTCCGCATCATTCCCCGTTGGTCCAGCACCATAGACTTTTAGTACACTATAATGGAGAGACAGACGCGGAGAAAAATTATGACAGATACCATAATTAGGCATTCGCAATGTCTTTTAATATTGAGCTTTCTGACTTTCGATTGAAAAATTGTCACATATCCCCCCCCCCCCCGATTGCGCATCAGTTTTCTAACTTTTGGTTCTACAATTGCGAAATCTCCTATATAGTGTTGAGAGGGGCAAACGCCTTCCCACCATTTCCCACCTTTAACACAAGCTACTGCTTACCTGTGCAGGAGTTGAAACAGTATTTCGCCAGTAATTGTAGAGGAAAGTATTTTCCGCTTCACTCAGCACCGATGTCAAATGACCACCAAGACGGACGCAGTGGTTCTCCGCTTCCTGCCAGTTTTTCCTCGCTAAGAAGAGCCGATAGCAGGAGCCTTGGAACCCAGTCCAGTACTCCGGACAGCAGCAACACGCCTGGCCGCCAACGGCCATGTAGGACGCCAGGACCACGAGAAAAGCAATGGTCAGCTTCATGGTTTCAGGATTCGAGAAGCTAATTAGCTTTTTTCTGTGCGATCAACGATAAAAAAAAAAGGAAAATTTGAAACAATTATCAACCTCTAATTTTATTGAAGACAGGTTTATAGGATATTGCCTATGTGTTCCGGCATGTGGTTGGCGAAACTCTTTTCCTAGAAGAAACAAAAAAGACGATTAATATACAGCCAGATCTCCACTTGTCAACCAAAGACACCTCTGAGGGTATGACAAAAGCAATTAGGTAATAATGAAGGGAGCAACACTTTTTTTTCTTTCATCTCTTTGTCTTATAATACTTTTACTGGTCAATAATGATAGGATCACGGAATAGTTCATGATATAAATGTACGGTAACGATGAGATTTACATGGTGATGATGCGGAAAATAAGGCTAAGAATAAAGAGATATATCCTCAGTAATGATAATTTCTGAATGGAAATGTCCTCTTTTATTTAGTGGCCTCGTGATAATTACTGAAAGGGACGAGACTACTAAAGACTAGTTCTTCTCAGCAGTTAGAAACGTTATGAAATATGTCTTCCATAAACATTATAACAATAAGATCGAGTGGAGGCTTAGATATTATGTTTTACTATTTTCAGCTTATCTATGTTGAAAGCGTAAAGAAACATTTGGACACTCCCAAAGTGTCAATTTCTCTATCTAATCCTTCTTCCGATCATGGAAAGTAATTATTGGTACTCACGAAAATTCTATGACGACAGCCGTTCAGAACAGATTGGAGACAATCTTCAGAAGGACCAGGGGTAGACTAACAGACACCGGGGTAGTTTTCATCTCCTTTATACAAACTTGTTCCAATCAGCCCACGAAAGCCACATCCCTCTTGCATCAACCTCATCCCCCCCCCCTCTCTCTCTCTCTCTCTCTCTCTCCAATAATTCTTCGATTCTTATCCCTTAGAAGTTTAGTCTTTACTCATAAAAACCATTATACATTGATGACGGCTCAATGATATAAAATAACCAAAGGGACAGTAACAAATTCTGGGTAGACGGCGCGAATGTCAATGATCGCGGCGCCGTCAAGGAGAGACAAACTATAGGTAGATCTGTTTTAAAATCAGAAATCACAACTGTCTTATCCTCATCAAAGTTTGATGTGACCCCGACAAATATTCTCGTCTTCTCTCTCGAGTGGCTGTTCATCAACCTTGTATAGTACTAGAACAGAACTGCGAGTATTTTCCAAGGCTGGCTAAGGATGGATAGCTTCATCCAATTTCAGGGTCATTCCATGATTCAAGTACAAGGGACCCCACTTGTATTTGCCTGCTAAAGAGTGGAGATTTAACACGTTTAACCTAAACAGATAGCTCTGGAAGTCAGAAAGAGACACGGCTACTGGCGTAATTCCTATTCCTGCATAAAATGATATCTGAACTGGTAGGCAGAACGAAGGAGGACGCACTCTGTTGAAATCAGTTTTGCGTAGCAAACCTCTCAAAATGAAAGTGTGACCGACGTTATCACCGCTACCGCTCTTTCTCTCTCTCTCTCTCCCTCTTTCCTGGGTTCCCCTTAATATACCCTAGCAAGCCCCTTACCCTCCTCCATTAGATCCTCTTAAATATACTTGGCACCCATTTTAGAATGACAATTTTCTCAATGTCTCATTCAAAGTCTACACCAACAAATTCTTTAAAGTTCCCTCAATAATATATAAACTTACTACATATCTCTTATACGAAAACTTCCGGATATTCCACTAAAAGTGTGCTCCAGATTGTTGAATTTCAATTCTAAAAATGCAAAAGCTCCCTCGAATGGGAGGTGTGATACCCCACCCCGTCCGACCCTCCCCTTATCCCGCTTTATGGACTATTTGGGAGTGTAAGTTTTCCAAATATGCAACAAAATCTGTGCATCAGAAAGTTATTAAAATCATACAATATTCCCTGAGATACTGTATTCTTGTATATATTCATATACGCATATAATGTATGAATACATATATATGTATATATAATTATTTTATCGATGAAGGGCATGTACCTTGTATAGACGCAGTGTATTCCACACACATTGTACCTCTACGTCCCGTAAGCACTGTTTTAGGCAGAGTGATGGTGTAAGGAGTCATTTCTCTTGACTGTTAATGCAGCCCTGATGAAGGTCCACTAATAAACCGAAAGCTTTGCCATTCGAATACCTCCTAAAATCAACCCAGGCCTACTGCTCCATCTTATTTCTCATTATAAACGTATATATATATATATATATATATATATATATATATATGTATATATATATATATATATTTATATATATATATATATATATTATATGTGATATTATA
The DNA here is from genome assembly GCF_040938485.1 of Diadema antillarum. Taxonomy (NCBI): domain Eukaryota; kingdom Metazoa; phylum Echinodermata; class Echinoidea; order Diadematoida; family Diadematidae; genus Diadema; species Diadema antillarum. The sequence goes on along the minus strand of NW_027271259.1, from coordinate 769,795 downwards.
CCTGAAAGAAATATCTTTGACTTCATGTTATTGGTAAAACAGAAATGGCCGAGTGAGATACAATTCAATTCATACGCACTCAAATTTCTCCTTCTCTCTTTTGTGATGCAAGTCCCCATCAAGATTTTAGAAAAATATGCATATTCTTCCACTCTTTTCTCATCAAACTTTCCATGATCATATAAATAGGCGGATTGAGATTCAAATCAAACTTTATTTCTTATACATACCAACACTGTTACAAAAAGTATGCATTTCCAAGATCTAGGAAAAAACATATTGTTCAAATCATGGTATCAATTCTCTTTCTTTTTCTTTTCTTTTTTTTTTGCCTGCCAGAAAAGCAAGTACCTTACCCTATCTACTTAACAATCGCCAATTTCCACCATCTTAGAAATCAATTCCAGTTAGATATCTTCTCAAGGGAGTTTCTGCAATGCGGTATATATCATAACGTCTGTTAAACTGCGTTCTAGAGTATAACATCGTCTGTCATCATAAACAAAAAATACCAAAGACATTATATGAAGAACGTTTACTTCGACGGTATAGAGGAAGCAAAAGATTAAAAAGTTATGAATTTTTAAAGTTTCCGTGCCGTCATCACCCGATAAGAAGAATGCTACACAATGCTACACTTGATGATGCCATTATAGACAACAGCATATAACAAAAAAAAATATGAGGAGAATAACACGAAGCTTCGGTTTCAATGAAAAGTACACACTCCATTGACTTTTTACTGACATAAATGCAAGTATTATTCCCCTTTCCTTCTGAAAGAGGTAAATCAAGTGTTCTTCCGTTATGCTAGAAGAACGAACATAAATTCTGTTGAATCATTCATAATTATAGCTGTCAAATTTCTACGTATGCACAACAGAATTTCACAGTTGCATTTGTCCCTTTTTATATCGTTCAGCGTTCGATGCCGCCATCTTTCTGAGTAATTTGAAGATTCATAATTGACGCTGACGTCGTATGGGATGTTTTACTTTTTTTATATATTTAATGAAATTAAATTTCACTTCAACGTTAAAGCATGTAAAACAAGATTCAATCCCATCCAAAATATGTGCAAGAGTGTAAATCTGAGTTTTACGGTATGAAAGTAAACGTTCCTGTGTTTTTACAATAGGTTATCATCTACCTCTCGATCTTTACAAGTATGATTGGTTTGCCTTCATAAAGACAGAGAGTGGCTGTTCATTGTTTAATTAAACAAGATTCAAGATTCAAAATTATTTTCATTTCCATCAAACAAACGGAGAAATCATATATAATGTATATGCAGAGGATATTAAGTATACATATGAACTTGAGAAACAGATGAAGAAAACAGAATTGTATTTTTTAGCAAATGCATATAGTAAACGTTAACTAAGGATTTGGGATGGAAATGGAGGGTCCCACTAAGAAGCAAAGCTTGTACGATATGGGACCTCAGAAAATACACAAGACAGCTTAAAATGACTGCCACAGACCGATATAAAATAAAATAAAATGAACCGATGTCAACTGACATGAAATCAAATTGGGAAGGGGAAGAAGAAAAAAGGGGAAAACAGAAACTACAGCACGTGCTATCGTGGACGCAAGCAAACTGGACTCCATGATGTAACAGTAGAGATAAAATACAACCTGGATTGAATATGATGCAAACAAATTTATACGTAAGTATACCGGTAAGAAGGCAGAAGAAGGAGAAAAAAGACACAATGGTATATACGAGACAATAAGAGAAACATCTGAGGAGGACTTGTGTTTAACAGATTATTTTTCTTTCTTAAAAAAATATGAAAACATAATTGTTTGATGTTTGAAGAAATAAGGACTTGACTGAGCTGATAAAACGATCCTAACTTGGTTGTTAGGTTAACTTTTAATCAATACTGTCTTCCTATCTGTGGGGCAGATCCAGTTTGACATATACTTTGGCCCATACTACTATAGTGTTTTGAGTGTGGGCATGGAGCATGGGATCAGAGGGAATAGGACTGCTGTAACTCAGTCACTCGAACCTCCTTGATAATCTAAATCGGAATTCAGTGGTGGTAAATTATTGCGTTGTTGTTCCTGGAACTCCCCTGGACTTCCTTACAAATTTAGGTTAAGCGTACAAATAATACGGAAATAGTCAGATGGATTCGTCAATACGGAAGATACGTCAGATTTCGAGTGGGGGTATATGGACTTTTCAAAATGATATGATATGATATAAGATATGATATGATGTGATATGATAATTTATTATGATATGATTATGATTTACGAGACGAAAATGATAGTGAATAGGCCAAGTAGAATTGTGTGAAACTAAAAATAGATGAAATAGTCGGCGCAAATACTAATGCAAAAAAAAAAAAACAAACACACAAAAATGACGCAATAATCGACGCATATCACTAACGCAAAAACGGAAGCAATAATAGACTCATTACGTCGCTGCATGGGTCCTACAAATCAAAAGGTCAGCTTGCAGATGTAGTCTCCAAGTCTTGTGCATGTGCCATCATCCCAGTCTCTGGCTGTATCCGACACGCTTCCTGTGTACCAGATTTTGCCGCAGTCTTGGTTCCCACCGTAGCTGTTCGGCTGACCAGCGCGCCAGTTGGTGTACGGCGTCGTAGAACTGGACTGGTCACTCCAGACCCAATCGCCCTCAGTACTTCGGTCATTGTAACCAGTCCAGAAGCCCTAGTGTAGGTGTTATACAAGCAAAACCTGTTGGTTACCCATGATTAGTTGTGAGTTACGATGATAGACAAATAGAAGAAGATCGAATTAATAATCCAGACGATGGGCCGAATGCATAAAACTAGCAATTGCTTATAAGCAATTGCTTCAAGCACAAGCACAAGCTCGTCTAGAAAAAGGTCTAGCTTAAATCAATATGCATAACCTTTTGCTTAATATGCTTACACCTTTTGCTTGTCCCGCACAAGCCATTGCTTGCGTTTTAAACAAAAGGGACGTCATGCCTGTGCAAACACAAGAACAAAAGGCGGGTGTGACAGCATGCATTTGAAAGGGTGTGGGTGAGCGAAAACATTTCCTGACATTGCAAAAGAGCTGTGAAATGACACTCATAATAAATGCACACACACAGACGCACACACATCTTCACCCACACATGTACTGGCTAATTCCCATCATTGCTTGTAGTAGCCCGGATCTGCTAGGTCGCACGTGGGGAGAGGTCTCCTTGCTCTCCAAAAATGGGCCGGATGCATAAAAGCTAGCAAATGATTGTGCTAGCCTTTTACTTGAATCCGTATCCATAAACACAAGCAATATTGCTTGAGAGCAAAAGCTTTTGCCAGGAAGCACAAGCAATTGCTTGCATGCTGTCCGCAAGCAATTGCTTAGAGACCAAGCAGTTGCTTAAAAACGTTTGCATAAAACAGACCTTTTGCTTGTTCTTGCTAGCAACTGCTTACGATTTTCCAAGCTCTGTAAACTGAGCTTAAGCTTTTTCTTAACTGGAACGTTCCCTTTTAAGTATCATTTTCATATTCATAAAAAAAAACCAATGAAATGATGAAAAACAGGTAAGATGTCTGACTTCGGTGGAGCGAAAGGAGGCCTCCTGTCTCTCCACGTGCGCGACCTGGCAGATCTGGCTACTGTAATGGGCCGGATGCATAAACGCTAGCAATTGCTTGTGCTAGCCTTCTACTCGAATCCGTATGCATAAAAATTGCTTGCAAGTAAAAAGCTTTTGCTAGCAAGCACAAGCAATTGCTTGCTGCCCGCGTTCTACTTAAATTATATTTGCGAGTATACTGTGTGACCTTTGTAACAGTCGCGTGGGGGCTGACAACTCAGTGAAGGAATTCCTCTGATGGAATGGCTGAAATCCCACAGAATTGCATTATCTTGGCTGCATACGGGACTGCGAAGTATGTGCGTTGGAGTTGCCTGGGAAGTGCTGCCGCTAAGGACCTCCTACTGGCGTTCTGAGTGGACCTGTCCGGGCATTCCCGCGACTCACCCGGAAAAGGTTTTGGCCATGCTCAAAACTTGGTTGCGGTTAAATCGGACTTGCGTGAGCACCTCCGGGCAACTACAGGCGAGATACGCGCTAGATACTGTTAGGTGCGGACCAACTGCGGAGAGCTCCGGGGAGTAAATTTGTTTCCCCGCAAGTCAAGCCGCAAAACTTCCCCAGAGACGGTATGGCAAATCATGAATGAAAATTGCAAACATTCTTGTTCGCCCGCTCAAAATCTTCTACGTGCTTGAAACTATCTCCTTGCCACAAGCCCGCGTAGCTTGCCCGGAACAGTGTGACACGGCCTTTAGAGACCAAGCATTTGCTTTTCTTCAAGCAAAAGGGATGCAGTGGGCCGAATGCATAAAACAAGCAATTGCTTGTAAGTAATTGCTTCAAGCAAAAGCACAAGCTCGTCTAGCAAGAGGTCGAACTCAAGCAATTGCTTGAATCCATATGCATACGCTTTTGCTCGTGCTTATACCTTTTGCTTGTCCCGCACAAGCAGTTGCTTGTGTTTTCAACAAAACGGACGTCACGCCTGTGCGAATACAAGAACAAGGCTAGTGTGACAGCATGTATTTGAAAGGGCGTGTGTGTGCCAAGTCATTTCCTGACATAGCAGAAAAGCTATGAATTGACACTTATAAATGCACACACAGACGCACACATGCATTTATAAATACATACGCACTGGCTGATTCCCATCACTGCTTATAGTAGCCCGGATCTGCCAGATCGCATGTGGAGAGACGTCTCCTTGCTCTCCACCGAAGTCAGACATCCTACTTGTTTTTCATCACATTTTGCGTGCTTACCATTGGACATTCCCGTTGTCGAAACGAACAAGTTTTTTACACTACTTAGGAGTAATTTCTTGTAGATTTATACCACTCCTGCAGTGTGGTCTTTCTTTCATGAAAATGACGTCCCAGTTAAGCAAAAGCTTAAGCTCATTTAACAGAGCTTGGCAAATTATAAGTAATTGCTAGCAAGAGCAAGCAAAAGGTATGTTCTATGCATACGTTTTTAAGCAATTGCTTGCACTTGCTAGCAAAAGCTTCTGCTCGCAAGCAATTGCTTGTTTTTATGCATATGGATTCAAGTAAAAGGCTAGCACAAGCAATTGCTAGCGTTTATGCATCCGGCCCATTATATGAATTCAAGCAAGTGCTTGAGCTAGACCTTTTGCTCGACGAGCATGGTGCTTTTGCTTGAAGCAACTGCTTGTTTTATGCATTCGGCCAATGTAATTTGCCCTACCTATTTCTCATCACATTTTGCGTGCTAACCACTGGACATTCTCGTTGTTAAAAACGAAAAAGTTTCTTACACTATTTAGGAGGAATTCCTTGTAGATTTATGCCACTCATGCACAAGTTTGGTCCTTCTTTTATGAATATGGAAATGATTCTTAAAAGCGAACGTCCCTGATAAGCAAAAGCTCAAATTTGTTTTACAGAGTTTGGATATTCGTAAGCTTTTGCTAGCAAGAATAAGCAAAAGGTCTGTTTTATGCATAAGTTTTTGGGCAAATGCTTGGTCTCTAAGCAATTGCTTGCGGGCAGCAAACAATTTCATGCAAACTTGCAAGCGAAAGCTTTTGTTCTCAAGCCATTGTTTGTTTTTACGCATGCAGATTCAAGTTAAAGACTAGCACAAGCAATTGCTAGCTTTTATGCATCAGCCCGATGCTTCCGGGCAGCAAGTAATATCTTTTGTTTGTTCTTATGCATTTGGCCCATTGATTAACTAGATCCTTTGATTCTGTATCTTCTTCCGGGTACGTTCCCGGTTTTAATTCTATTTTGATTTTGTACTGTTAAACAATAAAACAGAACAAAGACACAAATATGACAAGAAAACAAAACATAAATCCCAGAAATCCGATGTACTTCATCTCCGTTCCTTTTACTCATTACTCACGGAAGAAATCAGAATTCTTGCCTATAACTTGCAGGGAGGCTGCTTTCCTGTTCGATAATAGCGTTCTACTCAATCGCAGAGTGACTTGAGTCCCTAAGTGTACAAGCAGAAAGTCTAAGTGTTACCTTTATCAAAGGCCAAAGAATCGAATGAAATTCTTAAAGGTAATGCTTACCTTTGAGAGCAGTGATTTGAAAAAAAAAAATAGTTTCAGTTATTTCATTTGATGCATATCGGCAGGTCAGTTATATCACAAAACATCTTACCATATTCATATATAATAAAAATTTCTAGTAAAGCATAAAAATAATATACTGAGATATCACTATTTTTCTCATTAAACCATGTCTAGACGGTTTAGTCTAGAAACAGTATTATCATAACTGTTGTTCACATTTTGTAAATTTTACAATACTAAACATTGATTATACTAAGTAACTTTTACACTGCTTGTTTCTATCCCTAACTCACATTACAGAACTGTTTTGAAGCACCAAAGCTGGGTTTTTGTTTCATCTGCAAAAATGGTAAACAAAGCCTTTAAGAGTCAATTCATCAGTTTATGATAATATAAGCCTCATACACTTACAACCACTGATAAATGGAACGTCTCCATCAAGCAAATTACAATCGACAGTTTAAAGCTCACTAATTTCACCCTCAGGAGAGATTTCTGTGACAAATTGAAGGTAATCAGTATTTGTTCTCAGACTGTACTTCGACCACTCGACCTCAGACAACTTAGTATGCAATCACTTTCTACTGTCAGTTAAAATACACACTGACCTAACATCAGGATTTTAACTGCTTTCTATAATAAGCTTTAGGCCTATAAACCGCTTTCATCCCAATCAGCATTTCAAACCCTTCGGCTGGAATGGATGAAACACTGTGTTCCCCTGTCCCTCATTATAAAAACCTAGAATATGATTATCAAATACAGAATGAATCTGCTGGAACACAGCGTCTTTGATATATATTGGTATTGCACATTGCATGAGACGGAAATGAAAGAAGGAAGCAAATCACAAAGTATAAAGACCCATATTGGTAGGATTGAATAGGACAGTTTTGACTCATTTATTCCAATGACATTGAGCTTATCCTATATAGCTTTACTCGTCGTGGGATTTTACACATATAAAAACGGAAGACTTTATACTCTAGATTTTCCCAGCCAATTACCAGTATTATAGTATGATACAATGTATTACATCTACCCTACTTGGCTTACCCATGCAGGAGTTGGAACCGTATATCGCCAGTAATTGTAGAGGAAAGTGTTTTCTGCCTCGCTCAGCACCGACGTCAAATGACCACCGAGTTCGACACAGTGGTTCTCAGCTTCCTGCCAGTTTTTCCTCACTAAGAAGAGCCGATAGCAGGAGCCGTGGAACCCAGTCCAGTACTCCGGACAGCACCCAAACGCCTGGCCACCGACGGCCATGTAGGACGCCAGGACCACGAGAAAAGCAATGGTCAGCTTCATGATTTCAGGATTCAAGGCTTATTTGCTCTTTTTTTTTTCTGTGACATCAATGAAACAAAAGAGGGAAAATTGAAATACATGTCAAATTATGATTGAGGGCATGACTGAAGAATATTGCCCATATATGTATCGTACATGCTCTTGGCAAAAATCTTCTTACAGACGAAACAGAAAAGACGAACAATTTAAAATCAAATCCCCATCTTTAAACGAAAAGACGCCTCAAAGGGCATGACAAAAGCAATTAGTTGATGATGGAGGGGGGGGGGACTTTTTGTCTTTGCCTTGTCCTTCAATTGCCTGTACAATCTTCGTATTTCCTATCAAAAATCGTAGTGATCATTAATGTGCTCGTCATAACAATGACAATGAAAATTACATGATATTGATGCAGAAATAAGATTAAAGATAAAGATATGAATTATTCAATAACCATGGATAATGGTATTTCCTAATAGGAAATCGTCCTTTATCAAGTGATATCTCATGGTACAAACTGGTATCAATAACAGCGTCATATTTCTGGCGAGCCTGTCTTTCCACCTGTGCCTGTAGAGAAATTTAGCAGTTTAATTGACGGTTGACGATGTCAACGTTACTAGACGGGGACATCAAAAAGCGAGTAGAATAAATTCACGTATAACTATGCTGTCATTAATAAGTAGCAACTACCATTTTTCCAGAAGGTGGCGTATAGTCAGTCCTGTGTTCAGCTTTAGATTAAGCTAGTTAGCAACTTTCTCTAAATCTCCAAGTGTTAATTTTCCCCATTGAATTCTTCTTGAGATCATGGCGATGAACTTTATAAAAGATACCATTTTTCTGTTTTTAGTGTATTCAGATTCAATAAAAGATATCTGAGCACTTGAAGTGCTGGATAATTTACTCTCGTCAGTTAACGTGAACTAATTCTTATTCCTATCATAGCGATGCAGTATTGATACTCACAACGAATCTGTGACGACAGTCGTTCAGATGCGATTAGAGACAATCTTCTGAAGAACCAGCGGTGACGAATGAACACTCGGGTAGTTTTCATCTCCTTTATACAAACTTTTTCCAATTAGCCAACGGATGCCACACCCCTCCAGCGTCAACTTCATCCTCTCTCTCTCTCTCTCTCTCTCTCTCTCTCTCTCCCTCTGTGTCGATGTGTCTCTATGTGTCCTTCATCTCCTCAAATTCATTTTTTTTTAATTTCTATCCCTTACCAGTTGATTTTTCACAGAGCTATCAATTTCCTCTTGTATTACAATAATACTATAAAAAACATGGTTATTATTTATACTCAGAATAACCAAAAGACGGTAAACAACTCAGGGAAGACTATACAAGGGTCAGTGATACCGGTGTCGTCGGGAAGCGACAAAGTACAGGTGAACCTGAATCCAGAATTCACAACTCTCTTGTCCTCATCAGGGTTTGATGTGACCCCGGGAAATATTCTTGTTTTCTGCCTCGAGTGGTTGTTTATCAACCTTGTACCAGAACAGAACTGTGAGTATATTTTCGTTTTTATGGTTATTAACCGAGGCTGTCTTAAGATTTATAGTCTCATCAAATTTCAGGGTCGTTCAATAATTAAAGTACAAGGGACCCTACTAGAATTTGACCTTAACCTAAACAGAAAACAGTGAAAATCAGAAAGAGGCACGGCTGCTGTCGTTATTCTTTTATATCTGAAGTGGAAAGCACAACGAATGAGAGCGCCTTCTGTTGGAATCAGTTTTGCATATTAATATCGAATCTCTCAAAATGAAATGTGAGACTAACGTTATTGCCACTATTTTTTTTTCTCTCTCTCCCTCTTTCCTACGTCCCCCTTTATAGACCTTACCCTTTACCCTCCTCTGTTAGGTCCCTTTAAATATACCAGGTACATGTTTTAGATTGACAATTTTCTGAATATTCAATTCAAAGTCTGCACCTCAAAATTCAACTTCCCTCAATAAATGACAAACTTACCATACATCTCTTACACAAAAATGTCCGGATGTGCTACTAAAAGTGTGCTCCATATCGTTGAATTTCATTTCTTAAAATGCCAAAGCTCCCTGGAACGGGAGGTGGATACCTGACCCCATCCGACCCTCCCCTTATAATAAGTACCGCTCTATAGAATATTTGGCAGTTGACAATTTTCCAAATATTCAACAAAATCTGATAGTTATTTCAATAATACAAAATGCAAAACTGATCTGCCCCGCTGATATATATGTACATATATATATATATATATATATATATATATATATATATATGTTCCGATGAAGGGCATGTACCTTGTACAGACGCAGTGTATTCCACACACATTGTACCTCTACGTCCCGTAAGCACTGTTTTAGGCAGAGTGATGGTGTAAGGAGTCATTTCTCTTGTCTGTTAATGCAGCCCTGATGAAGGTCCACTAATAAACCGAAAGCTTGGCCATTCGAATACCTCCTAAATCAAGCCACGCCTATTAATACTGCTCCCTCTTATTTCTCATTGTAAACGTAAATATACCTGAAAGAAATGTCTTTAACTTCATGTCACTGGTAAAACACAAATGGTCGAGTGAGATACAATTCAAGTCATACGCACTCCAATTTCTCACTGTCTTTTGTAATGAAAGTCCTCATCAAGATGAAATGGAATGTGCATATTCTTCCACTCTTTTCTCATCAAACTTGTCATGATGATATCAATAGGCGGATTGAAATTCAAATCAAACTTTATTTCTTATACATACCAACAAAATTTCTAAAAGTATGCATATCCAAAATCTGAGAAAAAACGTAAAATTGTTCCAAATCATGGTAATAGTTTTGTTTTGTATTTCTTGTTTGTTTTTTACCTGCAAGAAAAGCAAGTACCTATATCTAATTAACAACCAATTTTCATCATCTTAGAAATCAATTCCAGTTAGATATCTTCTCAAGGGAGGTTCTGCAATCCGGTATATATCATAACGTCTGTTAAACTGCGTTCTAAGAGTATAACATCGTCTGCCGGGATAAACAAAAAATACCAAAGACATTATATGAAGAACGTATGTTTCGACAGGAAGCAAAAGATTCAAAAGTTAGGGATTTTTAAAGTTTCCGTGCCGTCATCGCTGGATAATAAGAATGGTACACAATGCTACACTTGATGATGCCATTATAGTCAACAGCATATAACAGAAAAAGAAAATATGAGGAGAATAACACGAAGCTTCGGTTTTCTTGAAAAGCACACATTAAATTGACTTTTTTTCCGACATAAATGCTAGTCTTATTCCCCTTTCTTTCTGAAAGACGTAAATCAAGTGTTCTTTCTTTATAGAAGAGCAAACATAAATTCTGTTGAATCATTCATATGGCTGTCAAATTCCGACGTATGCACAGAAGAATTCCACTGTTGCGTTTGTCCCTTTTTATATAGTTCAGCGTTCGATGCCGCCATATTTTCTGAGTAATCTGAAGAGTCATAATTGATGCTGACGTCATATCGGATATGTTTTACTTTTTTGTTTATATATCTAATGAAATGAAACTTCGCCTCAACGTTAAAGCATGTAAAACAAGATTCAATCCCATCCAAAATAATTGTGTGCACGTGTGTAAAGCTGAGTTTTAATAAGGTATGAAACTCCACGTTCCTGTGTTTCTACTATAAATCATATAACCCTCGATCTTTATAAGTATGATTGGTTTGCCATCATAAAGACAGAGAGTGGTTGCTCATTGTGTAATTAAACGTTTAATCCATACTGTCTTCCTATCTGTGGGGCAGATCCAGTTTGCCACATACTTTGGCACTTACTACTATAGCGTTTTGAGTGGCGGCACGGAGCATGGGATCAAAGGGAATACGACTGCTGTAACTCAATCACTCGAACCTCCTTGATTACTTAAATCGGAATTCCATGATGGTAAATTATTGCGTTGTCGTTCCTGGAACTCCCCTGGACTTCCTTACAAATTCAGGTTGATATACATATATAGAATACGGAAATAGGGTTAAAGATCTGAAAATTAGTCAGATTTCGCGTTAGGGCATGGAATTTTCAAAATGATATGATATGATATGATATGATATGATATGATATGATATGATATGATATGATATGATATGATTTACGAGACGAAAATAATAGTGAGCAGGCAAGGTAGAATTGTATGAAACTGAAAATAGATGATGACATAGTCGGCGCAAATACTAATGCAAAAAAAAAAAAAAAAAAACACGCAATAATCGACGCATGTCACTAACGCGAAAATTGAAGCAATAATCGACGCGTTACGTTACTGCATGGGTCCTACAAATCAAAATGTCAGCTTGCAGATGTAGTTTCCAAGCACTGTACAAGTGCCATCATCCCAGTCTCTGGCTGTATCCGACACGCTTCCTGTGTACCATATTTTGCCGCAGTCTTGGTTCCCACCGGAGCTGTCCGGCTGACCAGCGCGCCAGTTGGTATACGGCGTCGTAGAACTGGACTGGTCACTCCAGACCCAATCGCCCTCGGTACTTCGGTCATTGTAACCAGTCCAGAAGCCCTAGGGTATGCGTTATACAATCAAAACCTGTTGGTTAGCCATGATTAAGTTGATGGGGTACGATAATAATATACACAGAAGAAGATCAACTTAATAGTCCAGACATTATAGAACGTATCAGCATCACACAGCATCACACTGAACAACAATCGTCGTACAATTTTGTATTAGATTTGTGTGTTGTTTTGTTTTTTTGTTTTTTTAGCTGCATTTACACCATGTTCTCAGCGGCCACGGAAGCCTCATTTGCCCGAAACGCAGTGCGCCGTGGACGGATGAGACATCTTGCTGTTTTTCTCCCCCTCGCATTCTAGTCTTGTTTGTTCTAGTTCTCGCCCCGGTGAACAGTTAGCTATCAGACGCTTTTCTCACGGCGTCCGGTCAGGCTAGACTATCGATATTTTCAGTCGCGTCCCGCTACGGACAGCCTCCACGTCTTGTTACAACCTATTACGCGCCGCCCCGCTTTGTTGCGTTCACCCCGTTTATTACAGCATTCAAAATTCCTCACTAGCGCCGGGACTGCAGTGGCAAATTTTTCGACAGTTTAAAAATCTGACAAGGCATCCACGGCAATCAGGGCCTGTCGCATTTGCCTATTGAATCCCATTTGCACGCCTTAAATGAAGAGTTGTATAATACAGTGGTATGTTGAAGAGAATATCATTTTAGAAACTCCCATAAAGTATTGAAAGTGGAAGGTAACATTTAGTACATTTTTTGACGGTTAGATTTTGAATTGAATTGTTTTCGGGGCTCACCGTAAATTCCAGTACATTACTAGGCTACCTTTGCAGACCCATGTACTGCATGTGTGTCCATCATGTATATTTTGTGAAGAAAGTTCATCAACACTTACAAACATTTCTATATATATTCTTACCACACACTCTATATGTTATTACATCAGCTCTTGTACTTTTAGATTTGTGTTTATAGATCACAAATACAGAAGAATGCAACAAAAAGGCTTAAGTGTGGCTGACACACAGAACTACTGAGTAGTTGAGTTTTGTGCATTATTCAAATTTTAGATAACTGTTGACTTCCAAATTTCCAAGCAGTGGCCTAAGCAAGTCCCCTGAGGTTCATATTTAATGTTTTGCTGCATTTTGGGAGGTCTGTAAAAGGTATCCCCTACCTTTAAGTCCATCCCGTTTTGACAACGATGGCCTGAAACGGGGCCAACGACAATAACTGAAATGGTGTAAAAGAAAGCAGAGGGGTGAAGGTTGAGATGTGAGATTTCTGCTATTTTTCTCCCTTTACAAATGAAATTTGTAGGATATGGTTTATAATTTTAACAAACATGTCGGAAAAATGTCTGCTTAAAAATCTCTTGCTTTCATTAATGCCTTATCCGCCATGGACTACTAAACATAACAATGGGGCCAGATGCATAAAAACTAGCAAATGCTTGTGCTAGCCTTTTGCTTGAATCCAGCAAAAGCTTTGTAAGTATAAGCACAAAAGCAATAGGGGCCTTATTGCTTGCTATCAGCAAAAAGAAAAAAAAATGCTTTACACACCAAGCATTTGCTTGAAACGTATGCATAAAACATACCTTTTGCTTGTTCTTGCTAGCAATCGCTTGCGACTTTAAAAGATCTATAAAAATAATGAACTCGGACGTTCCCTTATAGAAGTACAATTTACACATACTTATAAAGAAAGAACAAACTTGTGCAGAAGTGGTATAAAACTACAAGTAATTCCTCCTAAATAGTGAAAGAAACATTTTCGTTTCAACAACGGGAATGTCCAGTGGTTAGCACTCAAAATGTGATGAGAAGGTAGGATGTCTAACATCTGTGGAGAGCAAGGAGACCTCTCTGCACGTGCGACCTGGCAGATCCGGGCTACATAATCAGTGGTGGAAATCAGCCAGTACGTGTGTGTGTGTGTCATGGGCGTAAATCCCTGGGGGATGGGGGTATGCATCCCCCCCCCCCCCTGAACTGGAGAAGGGGGGGGGGGGATGGCCTGTACAGTCTTTCCCCCCCCCCCTCCCTGAAATTTGAAAAAAGAAATGGAGGAAGCAAAAATGTGATTGTATCAATTTTGGAATATTGCATGACGTTCGTACGCCCACCTTCACAGAGGTAACAGTGCTGAACAGCATTCTATCTTGCAGGATAATGACTGTATACACAATTTTCTCGAGCATATTGTTGCTTTCTTAGAATATTGACACAGGAATAATATAGTCACTCAGACATTGGGTTACTTCAGATGCTGCAACAACATTTATTCAGATCTTTTCCTCAAGACGGCAAAGCTCAGACTCCCCTCTCCAAGAAGTCAAACTACAGGCTCGTACAATCACCCTCCATCAAGGCATCTGCCTTGGTCTTATAAGGGTGCTCATCCTTGCACAATCATGCAGTGGGCTACAACTGCCCTACATAGAATGACAAGACTAGTGCAATGTTAAACACCGAAAGGCTAAGCTACACAACAATGGGACAAAGGAACATAACACAGGTTTACTACAGAAGGTGCATAGCAACTTCGTTTACTCCCAGTTTATATTGGGCTGTGTGGTCGATTACTGATTGATAGGACGTTGAATTTGACTGTAAGCTAGCTGCAGCAGGACAGGTCATAGACCTTAACAATATCATTTTGATCCGCAATGATTCCCGAAATTAGGGGAAAAATTGCATTTTTATAGAAAACTGTCCAAATGTTTTATCCAAAGTGTGCACCAGATTACAGAATTTCAATTCTAGAAATGCAAAAAAAAAAAAAAAAAAAATCTCTCTCGCGTGGGAGGGGGATACCCCCTCCCACATCTTCCTTCTTTCGGTCATTTTCCTTGTTTCTTTTTAGGTTTGTCTGTCACTTCAGTTACAAAAAAACAAAAAAACAAAAGATTCACCGCGGGTGGGAGGGGATATCTTCTTTCCATCAACCCTTTCCTCGCTTGGGTTCCCATTAAAAACTTTAGTATACTTTGGGTATTGACAGCTTTCCGAATTCCATCAAAACTTTTCATTTGTGTTTGTATTCTAAGAATGCAAAAGCCCACTCGTATGCAGGGACGTTGGTCCTGGGGGACTAGGGGGGCAAACATGTGATATTTTTGTCCCCCAGTAATTCCCGAAATGAGGAAAATTTTCTTGTATTTTGTCCAGGTATCTTATCCAAAGTGTGCACCAGATTGCTGAATTTCAATTCTGAAAATGCAAAATCTCTCTCGCGTGGGAGGGCAATACCCCTCCCACCTCTCCCCCGTTTTCTATTAACTTAGTACAGATTTAGATTGACAGATTTCCAAATGTTTCATCAAGTGTGTATCAGATGTTCATGTATTATTTCAATTCTAATAAATCTAAAAATTCCCTCATCCTCTTTTAATCTACTCCCCCCTCCCTCCCCCCCCCCCCCCCACCCGCTCGGTTCCTATCCATTGATTTAGACTCTGCACACTTTGGGGATTGATAATTTTCTGAATATTCAACAATAGTGCACATCAGGTCATTGTGATACGTCAATCCTAAAAATGCAAAAGCTCCGTCGTGTGGGAGGGGGCTACCCCCATCCCCATAACTTCCATGTATAGGCCCCCACTGGCGTAGCGGGGGGGGGGGAGGGGGCGATGGAGCGGTCCCCCCCCCCCCCCCCCCAAGATTTGAACCGGGGATTTGGAAGCCGGAAAAAAATTGCGTGCATACTGTATGTATGTATATGAAGCGGGTCTCCCTTTCAACCTTTCCTCAAGCAAGATTGTAATCTTTTTAATATTTCACTCAAAGTGTGCACCTCTCGTGCTTGGGAGGGGGATACCCCCTCCCAAACCCTCCCCCACTGTGCCCCTTTCCCTAGCCTTAATACACTTGTCAGATTTACAACAACAAAAAAATCTGAATAATTCTGAGTGCACAAGACTTATCACTTATGTTTCGAAAAATCGAAAGTTCCTTCATGTACAAGGGGAATATCCCCTTTTAATCAACCCTTTCCTTTTCAATAATTTCCCAAATATTCCATCAAATATGCGTATACGAGATATCTCAATTTCAACTTTAAAAAGGCAAAAGTTCCCACGTATGGGAAGGGTGGTGATAGCCTTCTCTCTGCTCGTCCCCTATTTAGGGATTATTGAGGGCGACGCTACTTTTTTTTAAGTGGGGGGTCAAATCGCCTGTCAGTCAAGAAGAAAGAAAATCAAAAGACAAGAGAAACATTAACAACAAAAAAGTCTTAATACTTTTAAGGTCTGATTTTCCGCCGAAAGTCGGCTGACAAGCAAAAAACAAACAAACAAACAAAAACAAGAACAAAAAGTCTTCATATTTTTGCATGCCACTTCCCTCCCACTTTATATTTCATGCAAAAGAGTGGGGGATGCAAACATTCGATCCCTGTAAACTGTGTGTGTGCTTATTGTTATACATGTACGGATTCAGGTAAAAGGCTAGCACAAGGAATTGCTAGTTTTTATGCGTTCGGCCCATTGATTATATAGGATCCTATCATTCTGTATCACTTTACTCCTCTTCCGGGTACTTTTCCAGGTTTTGATCTTATTTCAATTTTGTACTGTAAAACAACAAAACAGAACAAAGACACAAATATGAAGAAAAAAATCCAAGCGATCAGTTGTACTTCATCTGCGTTTGTTTTACCCATTACTCATGAAAGAAATCAGAATTCTTGCGTAAACTTGCCAGGATGGCTGCTTTCCTGTTCTAGCGTTCTACTCAATCGCAGAGTAACTCTAAAGCCCGCCGCACATTTGGACGACTCACGACTATACGACTGACAGACTTTGTACCCGAAATAAATCACAGTATAGTCCGTACACGTACGCTATGAAATATAGTCCCCTCAAATTCCACCAGAAAAGCTTTCATCTTCCAACCAAAATGCAATTTGTAGAGGAATTTATGCTCAATATCTACAGCTATTCAGTTTTTTGCCAAACTACATCATTGATTTTTAATTATTTTTTTTCTTCATTTATTTTGGTATCTTTGGTACGAATTTGTGAAGGGGACTGGGACATTCCCTTGTATTTACGGGTGTGAGCCCTATTATAGTGGAGGTCATATTTCTCATTTGACTTTTAAACATCATAAATGTGTTTTTGATGAGATTTGCACCTACATCATATGGGAAATTACACATTCAAGGGTTATAAAGCTTCTCAAAGGGACATTTTTGAAACTCATGCCCTTTGAGGTGTTTTAAAAAAAAATTAAAATGTAGTGTGGATCAGTTCTTCATAAGATGAATACCTAGAGGCAGGCAGTAATCTTTGATTATGGGGGTGTCATCATCACATTATTGCCTACAAAATACTTGAAAAGACTTTGTTTTGTCAAAGAGACTAACTTTATGAAGTTTGACCTGTTTCAGTGGTAGCCAAACAAAGAAATACATTAAAATAACACAGTCATTCAAAGTTGTGTGATACTGATGCCTGCTATGTACAAAGATCTATCTATACCACAACAACATAATAAGAAAACAAATAGTAGCCAAACAGAGTTGGGGGGGGGGGGTAGAGGAGAGAGGTGGGGGGGGGGGGGGTAGGAAGGGGATGGGGGGAGGGAGGAAGAGATATGACACAATAGATCAACATAAACCAGCAGAGTTTGTATGGGATGAATACTTCCCATAGACTTGTGTGCATTGCATGCATCCTCTATAGGGCTCACACCCATAAATATTTCCCCATAGGGATGTGTGTTAAAAATCAAATTTCAAAAAATTCTGTAAAACAGCTGGGAGAAATGAGGTGTTTCAGCTTCACTAACCTGGATAAGTTAGATATACCCTTTCATCCATCAAATTCTCAGGGTGGATAATTCAGTTCAAATTCTGTCCAGGGGTCCGAAAAGCCAGACTACGAGTTCTTGTCACTCAAAAAATCACCCATTTTCCGTACACGTACGCAATGAAATATAGTCCCCTCAAATTCCACCAGAAAAGCTTTCATCTTCCAACCAAAATGCAATTTGTAGAGGAATTTATACTCAATATCTACAGCTATTCAGTTTTTTGCCAAACTACATCATTGATTTTTAATTATTTTTTTCTTCATTTATTTTGGTATCTTTGGTACGAATTTGTGAAGGGGCCTGGGACATTCCCTTGTATTTACGGGTGTGAGCCCTATAGTGGAGGTCATATTTCTCATTTGACTTTTAAACATCATAAATGTGTTTTTGATGAGATTTGCACCTACATCATATGGGAAATTACACATTCAAGGGTTATAAAGCTTCTCAAAGGGACATTTTTGAAACTCATGCCCTTTGAGGTTTTTAAAAAAAAAAATTAAAATGTAGTGTGGATCAGTTCTTCATAAGATGAATACCTAGAGGCAGGCAGTAATCTTTGATTATGGGGGTGTCACCATCACATTATTGCCTACAAAATACTTGAAAAGACTTTGTTTTGTCAAAGAGACTAACTTTATGAAGTTTGACCTTTTTCAGTGGTAGCCAAACAAAGAAATACATTAAAATAACACAGTCATTCAAAGTTGTGTGATACTGATGCCTGCTATGTACAAAGATCTATCTATACCACAACAACATAATAAGAAAACAAATTGTAGCCAAACAGAGTTGGGGGGGGTAGAGGAGAGAGGTGGGGGGGTAGGAAGGGGAAGGGGGGAGGGAGGAAGAGATATGACACAATAGATCAACATAAACCAGCAGAGTTTGTATGGGATGAATACTTCCCATAGACTTGTGTGCATTGCATGCATCCTCTATAGGGCTCACACCCATAAATATTTCCCCATAGGGATGTGTGTTAAAAATCAAATTTCAAAAAAATCTGTAAAACAGCTGGGAGAAATGAGGTGTTTCAGCTTCACTAACCTGGATAAGTTAGATATACCCTTTCATCCATCAAATTCTCAGGGTGGATAATTCAGTTCAAATTCTGTCCAGGGGTCCGAAAAGCCAGACTACGAGTTCTTGTCACTCAAAAAATCACCCATTTTCCGTACACGTACGCAATGAAATATAGTCCCCTCAAATTCCACCAGAAAAGCTTTCATCTTCCAACCAAAATGCAATTTGTAGAGGAATTTATACTCAATATCTACAGCTATTCAGTTTTTTGCCAAACTACATCATTGATTTTTAATTATTTTTTTTCTTCATTTATTTTGGTATCTTTGGTACGAATTTGTGAAGGGGCCTGGGACATTCCCTTGTATTTACGGGTGTGAGCCCTATAGCTTCAGAATAAACACGCTTATTTATTTCAGATCCAAAGTCTGTCAGTAGTAGGCCTATAGTCGTGAGTCTTATAGTGTACTACGGTGGGCTTATGCTAGAATTCTTGACTGTACTAGTGTTAGCTTTTTCAAACGCCGAGGAATCGAATGAAATTCCTAAAGGTACTGTTTACCTGTGAGAGCAGTGATTTAGAAAAAAAAAATGTTTGAGTTATCACATTTAATGCATAAATGTGCAGGTCAGTTATATCACAAAACATCCTATCATATAAAAATGTACTTAAGACCACTGATAAATGAAACGTCTGTATGAAACAAATTACAATCGACAGTATAAAGCTCACTAATTTCACCCTCAGGGGAGATTTCTGTGACAAATTGAAGGTAATCAGTATTTGTTCTCAGACTGTACTTCGACCACTCGACCACAAACTAGTGTACTTAGTATGCAATCACGTTGTACTGTCGGGGTATTTACACACTGTTCTATCATCAGGATTTTAACTGCTTTCTACACGCAGCACAAAAAAGGAAAATAAACACTTTTTCGAGTTCATATTTTACATGGAAGAGTTGGAAGAAGATCAATGTATCATACACCATAAGAAAGGTAATTTAATTGGCTATCAACCTATTAGGTCAATATAAATGGAACTTTACGCATAAATGAATACATTCTTTTTTGTCCTCTAAAAGGCACAAAAGTAAAAATTGCAAAAAGTGACATGCTGTCTTTCATTTGCAAATGCCCTTCAAGATGACAATGATACCAAAAGAAACAGTTGAACACAACAGGATACATGAATGAAATGGTAAGAATAATTTTTCGTTCTCTTTATCTCTTCATGATCTCAAGCAAAATCAAAGTGAGAAGCTAAAAAAGGGAAAAATTTGAAATTTTGTCAACTCAAACATCAAATGAAAAAGAGGGTAAGGACACGAAGAAGGTTAAATAAACAGAATATCTTTATTTCATTCTTTAATTTAGTAATTTGAGCATTCATGAGACAAATTCACCAACCAAATATTACAATTTTCACAATTTGAGAAATCACTTCAAATTTCTGCTATTTCTGTTATTATTGCTTCTTCTCTCACTTCATTTGAATTTGTTTTTGACAGAAGATTCTTCCTTTTCCTCCATGATTTCTTACCTTTATTGATCTTTTGAGCTTCAAGGAATATTATACAGATAGATCTTTTGGGGGCAACTTAATTCATCTTTTTTATTGTGTAAAATTTGCCTTTTGTTCTTATAACATGGAAGAGCACTTACGCATGAATGACAACTTGTTCATTTTTGCAACCTTTACTTTTGTTTCTTGGAAGAAAAATACAAAGGTGTTCACCCATGCGCAAAGTTTCCCTTTTTTATTGACCTACCAGGTTGATAGTCAATGAAATTACCTTTCATATGGTACATGATGCACAAGCTTCTAGCCAAATATCTATGAGAAATATAAACTTGAAAAAAAAGTGGTTACTTTCTCTTTTCGCTGAGTGTATAATAAACTTTAACCGTTTTCATCTCATCAGAATTTCAAACTCTTTGGCTTGAAAGGATGGAACACTGTATGTTCCCCTGTTCCGCCTGATAAGACCTAGAATATGATTATCAAATACATGCGGTAATCTACTGGAACACGGCGTCTTTGATATATTGGTATTGCACGTTTCACGAGACGGGAATGAAGTAACGAAGCAAATCACAAAGCATAAAGACCCATATGTATAGGAATGACTTGTGATTAATCCGCGTCTGTATACATGATACAGCGGCAGGACAGAGTGGATCGGTAAGAATTGGATGCGCGAGTTTACAACAAAGTTAAACGAGAGCATCCAATTCTCACTAATCCACGAATAGGCCTGTGCATCATCATTGTGTCATAAGATGTAATTCATGAAATAAAACCATTTTCCCCATCATGCGTTCGGTACACCTACAACACTTTACAAGACTTGAGACATGCATTCGGACTTTACCCTTACGCATCGCTCAGTGTGGATCAGTAAAAATCAATGCATCATAATTGACCAATCAGATTGAAAAGATTCTAAAGACCATTTTATAATAATTCATATAAAATTATCTATTCCAATGACATCCTGCATATCCTACATAGTTTTACCTGTAGTGAGACTATACATTCACCAAAAAAAAAAAAAACGGAAAACTTTATACTCTGAGGTTTCCCAGCCAATTATAGAATGATATTATTATAGAAAAACTTGGCTTACCCATGCAGGAGTTGAAACCGTGTTTCGCCAGTAATTGTAGAGGAAAGTATTTTCCGCCTCGCTCAGCACCGACGTCAAATGACCACCGAGTTCGACACAGTGGTTCTCAGCTTCCTGCCAGTTTTTCCTCACTAAGAAGAGCCGATAGCAGGAGCCATGGAACCCAGTCCAGTACTCTGGACAGCATCCACACGCCTGGCCACCAACGGCCATGTAGGACGCCAGGACCACGAGAAAAGCAACGGTCAGCTTCATGGTTTCAGGATTCAAGGCTATTTTTTTTTTCGGTAGCATCAATGAAACAAAAGAGGGAAATTGAAAACATGTATCAAATTATGTTTGAATACATGACAATATAATATTGCCCATGTATGTATCTTACATGTTCTTGGCAAAGTTATTCTTACTGAAGAAATAGAAAAGACGAACAATAAAATCAAATCGCCATTTTTCAACGAAAAGACGCATCAAGCGGCATAACAAAAGCAATTAGATGAAAATGGAAGGGGGGACTTTTTGTCTTTATCTCCTTTCTATACATTCTTCATATTTCCTATCGATAATTGTAATGATCATTAATGTACTCGTCTAACAATAATGACAGTGAAAATTACATGATATTGATGCAGAAAATAAGAATAAAAATGAAGACATGAGTTCAATAATCATGAATAATGATATTCCCTAATTGAAAATCGTCCTTTATCAAGTGATATCTCATGGTATACACAGGAAGGAAGGGTTAAGATTGGATATCCCTAATTCTTCTCAGCAGCTTGGAACTAAAACCTGTCTTCAATAACAACGTCACATTTCTGACTAGCGTGCCTTTCCACGAGTAGAGAAATTTACAAGCTTAATTGATGGTTGACGATGTCAATGTTACTAGACAGGAACATCAAAAAGCGAACAGAATAAATTCATATATAGCTACTCTGTCATGATAAATAAGTCTGTAATTACTTTTTTTTTTCAGAAGGTGGCGTAAAGTCAGTCCTGTGTTCAGCTTTAGATTAAGTAAGTTAACAACTTTCTGTAAATGTCCAAGAGTTAATTTCCCCCACTGAATTCTTTTTGAGATCATGACGATGAACTAAAAGATACCCTTTTTCTCTTTATAGTGTATTCAGATTCAATAAAAAATATCTGAGCAATTCAAGTGTGAAAATCTCTGCTGGATAATTTACTCTCGGAAGTTAACGTGAACTAATTCATATTCCAATCATATCCATGAGGCAATCATACTCACAAAGATTCTGTGGTGACAGCCGTAGGTTCAGATGCGATTGGAGACAATCTTCTGAAGAACCAGTGGTAGACTAATGCACACTGGGGTAGTTTTCATCTCCTTTATACAAACTTGTTCCAATCAGCCAACGGATGTCACACCCCTCCAGCGTCAACTTCATCCTCTCTCTCTCTCTCTCTCTCTCTCTCTCTCTCCCTCTGTCTCGATGTGTCTCTATGTGTCCTTCATTTCCTCAAATTCATTTTTTTTTTATTTCTATCCCTTACCAGTTGATTTTTCACCAAGCCATCAATTTCCTCTTGTATTACAATAATGCTATAAAAAAACATGGTTATTATTTATACTCAGAATAATCAAAAGACGGT
The DNA here is from genome assembly GCF_040938485.1 of Diadema antillarum. Taxonomy (NCBI): domain Eukaryota; kingdom Metazoa; phylum Echinodermata; class Echinoidea; order Diadematoida; family Diadematidae; genus Diadema; species Diadema antillarum. The sequence goes on along the minus strand of NW_027271259.1, from coordinate 746,804 downwards.
TAACAACTCAGGGAAGACTATACAAGGGTCAGTGATACCGTTGTCGTCGGGAAGCGACAAAGTACAGGTAAACCTGAATCCACAATTTACAACTCTCTTGTCCTCATCAGGGTTTGATGTGACCCCGAAAAATATTCTTGTTTTCTGCCTCGAGTGGCTGTTTATCAACCTTGTACCAGAACAGAACTGTGAGTATATTTTCGTTATTTTTGTTATTAACCAAGGCTGTCTTAGGATGGATAGTCTCATCAAATTTCAGGATCGTTCAATAATTAAAGTACAAGGGACCCTACTGGAATTTGACCTTAACCTAAACAGAAAACAGTGAAAATCAGAAAGAGGCACGGCTGCTGTCGTTATTCTTTTATATCTGGACTGAAAGCACAACGAATGAGGGCGCCTTCTGTTGAAATCAGTTTTGCACAATTATCTAACCTCTCAAAATGAAATTTAAGACTAACGTTATTGCCGATACCTCGTTTTTTTTTTCTCTCTTTCTCTCCCTCCTTCCTAGGTCCCGCTTTAATGCCCCTCCCCCCCCCCCCCCATCCCTTAGGTCCCCTTATACTTAATAGTACCCATTGAATTGACAATTTCCCGGTATTTCATCAAAATTCGCACCTACAAATTCCAAATTTCTGTGCCTAAACGACTAACTAACTATACATTTCTTTCACACTAATTGTCTGGATATTCCCTTAATTGTGCTCCAGGGGGATATTTCATCAACATTAATCAGCGCTGACAATTTCAGCAAAATCCTTGGTTTTGATTGGATGAGATGCTCTGGTCACTGACTGTTACTATGGTGATTGTCAGCGCTGACAACTTGTCGGCGCTGACTAACGTTGATGAAACACCCTCGAGATCTTTGAATTTAGATTTTACATATGCTAAAGCTTCGTCATATGGAAAGGAGATATCCCATCGCCTTCGAAATTCCTTGATAGGTCCCTGGCAACAGACGATTTGAGAATTGACAATTTTCCTAATAGTCCACAAAAAGTCTGCATCCGACCGTTCTATTTCAATTGCGAAAATGCAAAAAGGATCGACGCCCGTGATATATACACATAAACATGAAGAATATATATATATATATATATATATATATATATATGTATATATATTATATGCAAAATATATATGATATGCAAATATACATATGATATATATATATATATATATATATATATATATCATATGTGACCGTGCACCTCAAAACGAACATAAAGTCGCACACACTGATTATGCGTGAGGACTGAAAATAAGTGAAATGGGTCAACCTTGCCGAACTTAACTTTTTCATATTTTCTGAAAGAGCGGGTCTTCTTTTACATTATGCTAAAATTTGGTATCATAAAACGGGCAGGAAAGTGTGGGTTTTTTTAGCAGTTTATCTCGAACATTTTTGGTAGAATAGTGTGATTAGGTGTGTCTTTAGAATCCTTTTTTCATTTCTGAAAAACCTTGTCCACATTCTTCACTTTCAACTCTACTAACTTTTGAAAGGATAGTGCTACTGCCTTGAAAGTTGGCATTAATTATGGACAGAATGTGTTAAAGAGACATGCTCAACTTCAGTTTAATTTGATAATCCCTTCATTGTGTTACTGTGGTGGTTTACTTCCTGTCCATTCATCGCACAGCCAGCACGGTTTGGTAAAGATTAAGCGCTTGAATAGACACTGTACTTCAGAGCCTCTTTTCTCAGTTCACACCTTTCCTGAGTTTGTGCTTTCTTTCCAATATTTAGATAGGTTAGGAGAGTCCATTTGATTTGAATTATACATCATTCTAAAGCTTAAAGGGACTGTACAGTACTGGTTGAGGTGGGGATTCACGTTTATAACATTCCCAAGTGAGATAATGAGAAACCTCTTACGAAATATGAAAGAGCATGTAATTCTAAGAAGGATTCAACGTTTATTTAATGAAAATTGGTTTCCAAATGGGTGAGATATCCAAAAAAGTGATGATAATAATAAAGGCGACAGGCCACACCTTTTATTAGGATATCTTTGATTTAGCTTGTTTTTGGATATCTCAGCCATTTCAAAACCGATTGTCATCAAATAAACTTATGATTCCCCTTAGAATTGTACTCTCTTTAACATTTCATAGAGTGATTTCTGAATATCTCACAAAATGTTAAAAGCTAAATCCTCACCTCAACAAGAACTGTACAGTCCCTTTAAAGTCTGCTCTTTCAGAATATGGTCTGAACTAAAAATTCATGTCTGGCGACTTTTTGTTTGTTTTGAGGTGCAGGGTTGCACATATATTCAGTCAAAAAAAGAAAGTAAAAACTCTTTCAAGTTTATATTTTTCATAGAATATTTGTCTAAAGGTTCATTTATTATAATATACAATATAACAGGTAATGTAATTGGCTATCAACTTGGTAGGTCACTAAAAAGTACATTTTATGCATGAGTAACATTTCGCTTTTCTTTTCAAAGGCACAAAGGTAAATATTGCAAAAATTAGCAAGTTGTAATACATGCGTGTTCTTCGTAATTGCTTTTCGATGTAATAAAGGGAAACATTTAAACACAATGAAAAACATGACTTTAGTTGCAAAAAAAAAAATTGAACTCTATTATATCTCTGAATTCAAAAAGCTCAATAAAGGCCAACAATGAAGAAAAGTGAAGAATCTTCTGTCAAATTCAGATTCAAAGGAAATGAGAGAAGAAGCAATATAAACCAAAATGGTAGGAATTTGAATTGATTTCTCATATCAAACAATTGTATATGATATTTGACTCTTGAATATGTCTTATGAATTCTTGAATTACTTAATTGAAATAATGAGATAAAGATATTCTGTTTATTCAATCATGTTTCATTGTGCCCATGCATGCTACCTATGTCATTTGACGTTCGAGTTTACAGGAAATTCTAATTTTCCCCCTTTAGTGTCCAACTTCGCTTTTGATTGAGGTTATAAAGATCATAACGAGATCGAAAACTTATTTTTGCTATTTCATTCATGTTTCTCATCGTATTAAAGTGATCATTATTTTGTTGTCATTGCTATCTTAAAGGGTATTTCCAAATGAAAGACAACATGCCATTTTTTCCCAATTTTTACTCTGTGCTTTGGAAGACCAAAACGAATTTGTTCACTCATGCGTAAAGGTTCCTTTTTATATTGACCACCTAGTATAATAACCAATTAGATTTTCTTTGATATGGTATTTAATACAGTGATTTTCATCAAAATTTTCCATGAAAAAAAAAAAGAACTCGAAAAAGGTTTTGGCTGAGTTTCGTATAAATGTATATGAGGAAAGAAGTTCGTTTTTGATCAGCTATACTAGTTTAGCCTGAAAACAATCATTGTATTGATTGTCATTTTCAACCTTGAACAACTCCAAAATGTAACATACATGACATGATCTCCTGAGTGGGGTTTTTGCTGGTGGCGTAATGTACGAAGGATCAAAAAGAAAATGTCACAAAGTGAGCGATGTATTTTGCTTTGGGCATGCTTGATACTGTTCGTAAAAATTGCTGATTTGAATTTAATTTCAAATTATTCGCCACATAAACTAGCACTTTTGAAATACATAATTTCTGTGATTATTTTGTTTATCACTGATCGGAATCAATTGGTATCGAACATTCAAAGTCATTTTAAGCCAATAACACAAAGAAGACACTTTATTTTTATCCCGTGTTTATGATAAGATTAGTTGGGTCTACGAGGACATTCTCACTATTTAAATCCATTACCGTATGTCATTTATTTCATTCAAATGGCGTTTTGTAGTTAAGTCAATTCCCACCGACGTATAACTTCCACTTACCTTCCACTTCCATCATGCCAAGACTGGCAGATTTTGATATAAAAGGCAGGTGGCGTTGAGAAGATTTAAACTGGGGTTTTATTTGTCAGTGTATACTTGAGCATTCAATGAGAGTGCTTTTCAGGTAGTGTTGTATTGGGGTATTGGTGGGTGGGTTATGATCGGGGAGGGATGGGATGGAATAGAGGGGCTACGTATGTGTTGCGGTGGACGGTACGGGTGTGATTTGGAAATTGATTTGGATGAGAGCTGTTATAGTTCTTTGGTCGGTAGTTACAATAAGGTTGGATTAAAGGGGGAGAGAAGAAGTGAATGTGAATGGGGTTTGATGCGTTGGATAGTTGTAAAGGAGTATTCTGAGGATGGGTAGTTGTAGGGATAATTGTTTTGAAGGTTTTTTGTGTGTGTTTTAAGTATCAGCTTTTTTGTGTGTTTTTGGTTATCAACTGAAGACCTGAATATAAGAACGACCCAAATCCAATTTTTGGCCAAATTCAGTTTGACATGGGAAATTGTAGCTTATGCATGGACTCATCTTGTGTGTAAATGATAAATCCTAATTACCCTCGGAAGTGCCTGAAATGAATGAGTTAAATCTTATTTGATGTAAGAATGAAGGACTTGGGTAATTCTTACATTCATATTATAGCGCCCTCTCTCATCCTTCTCTCATCTCAATAGCAGAATATCATGTATATGAATCAAAGAACGATCCAAGTCCATATGAATCATAGAACGACCCAAGTCCATATGAATCAGAGAACGACCCAAGTCCACCACACAAAATGGCCTCTCCACAATTAATGTTTATGTTAATTATCACAATAATATATGTTCTAATTTGTATACATTGTTGCCTTCCCATCACAGTTATATAGAATATTATTGGACAAACAAAAAAGATAAGAAGTTTTTTTTTAGTTTACTCGAAATGGTCTTCCATGGACTTGGGTCGTTCTTATATTCATATACTCAATTTCTTGTACTTCTGATTTTGATTCGCTTTGTTACAATGAAAAATGAATGTGTGTTTCAATAATTTGTTACATTTGTCACTTTCTATTTCCAAATGCACAAATATTTCTTCAAGCATTGCAAGTTGCTTCACTTTTAAGTTTTACTGCAGCAATACCAATTTGAAACTTTTATTGTATTATTTGAGTCACATATTTTCATACTCATTGTTGCCTCTCTGTACAACTCCCTTTGAGGAATATTTCATTTCAATGTTGTCATGGGAACTATTGTCATGTTTTCGTTGGGTTTTTTTGTGTTTGTGATTGTGATGTAATGTATTTTGTAAGGCAGCTCACCACAAGCTTTGCTTTTTTGAGGTTCTGCCTTCCTGTACAATAATTTCATGCATGTGATTTCCTACATGAAAAAAAGATGGAAAAAAAATGTTATACAAACTTTAACTTGAACTTGAGTAGAAGTGGATAAAGATTTAATTGAAAAAAAAAATAGTGTTTCAGTTTTTCGGATTACACATACAGAAGAAGATATTGAGTATATTCGTTAATAAACGGACCACATAAAGACAAAATGACAGTGAAAGCTGCCAAATGATGACCCTTTTCACATTCGACGTCTTTTGATCACAATTAAAGTTTGTTTCAATTGGTAGACCAGAATAACAGCAATAGCAAGCCTTTCATTTATTGAAACCGAACCCCGAGTCTACGTCTTTACATGTTATAAACTATGAAACTAGATACTATACCATTATGGAGAAATAAGTTGATGTACAACTATAAAATTATGTATATATGTAATCCCAGGTAATCCAATGTTCACACTCTTCTATTCTCTGCCGTTTAACAAAGACATTTCATACATTTCGGATTTACATAAAGATGATAAAAATGGGGAAAAGGCTTTGGGCTAAGACCTGGAATGAGTTAGTTTTCTATGTAGGCGTTGGACATTTAAAGAATGAATTATGAGACGAAATAGAATATGTGGAACATGATCAGAGAGAAAATAAATGATGTAACAGTTGGGAAAATGCCAACGCAGCACCTGACGCAACACAAAACCCATTATGACGCCTCTGGTTCCAGCAGATCAATAGGTCAACTTGCAGATGTATTCACCGATCGCTGTACATCCGCCATCGTCCCAGTCTCTGGCTGTATCAGAACTGGCTCCGGAGTACCACACCCTGCCACAGTCCTGGCTTCCTCGATAGTTGTCCGGCTGACCATTGCGCCAGTTGGTATACGGAGCTGTAGGGGCAGAACCATCGCTCCAAACCCATGTGCCTTCAGTCCTGATGTCGTTGTAGCCAATCCAGAACCCCTGAGGAACGTGTTACATAATCAAATATTTCTATTCGCTGCTTTATCAGGTATGAGCAAGATAAACAGCAAACAATTAAATTTATTGGAGAGTCTCAACTAGCTACTACTGTATGATCCTTGAATTATTTACATCGCAAATAAGGAAAAAAGCAAAGGCCTATACGATCGGGAAAATGAAAATGCTCTAACTGTGTGTGCGTGAAAGTTAAAGAGATCCGATTTATGTGAGTTTGCTTTTTCTCCTCAACATTGTACTTAATAGATGAGTTCGTGTATTTGTCAAAAGAACTATTCGATAATCTGCAATAGGGAAACCTGTAGAATCATAAAACAGGTATTCAAGCGCTTTTTCGTCATCACTGAGTGATATACCAGACAGTTTTGAAGATGTGAGGAATTTTTGGTCTTAATGGTTACGGTTACCATTCGTTATTCTAAAGGTTTGTTATTCAGAAGTTGCGTTAAGTCGAAAATGAAATAAGATTTGTAATGACAAAGGTTCGTTGGTACAGACCTTGTTATATTTTCGGATAAAGAACTTTATTTCGTTTCCAAATTAGCGAACCTTATTTCATTCTTGGATTAACAAACCTTCGGAACATCGAAACTTCAGATTAACGTCACATATCATGTACGAATTAACGAACCTTTTGCCATTTCTGGATTAACAAACATCTAAATATGTGGTATAAGTATGTTTTTAGATAACGAACTATCAGCATAATGAACCTTATGTACTGCATTTTCTAATCAATCGAGATGCTCGCGCCGCGGTCAACTTGTCACCATCCTGAGAAATATTCCAACCAAATTTTGGTCGGTGAAAAAAAATCATCCAATCAGTGCGAGCTGCCATAACATATTTCATGAGTTTGTATGCGATTGTCTGACACACACGAAGTGATAAAAGGCGTCTGTTGTTGAACGGTGACCTTCTTTCCTCTGTTCTGGCACAGTGTATTATTTATTTCGGGTATGACGTATGAATATCGTATGCTCAAATAACATCCACAGGCAAGCTTTTAACGAAAATTTTGATTTCTAACGTAAAAACAAATACAGGATTTTGTTACAGTTACCTTAAAGATCATCATACATTATTTACAAAGATAAATTCACCTTTCCACAACTGATGCAAAATTCCATCAGTGCATATTTTGGAAGCAATCCCTCCAATGCTCATGAATATACGTTGTGGTAGCTCGCATTAAATGATGAATTTCACGGACCAAAATTCGTCATGCAATATTGTTGAGCAGCTCCCGTATAGCAAGCGACTCTGACTAATTCTCTAGCAAAGAGAGTCAGCTATTGATACAGTGGCCTCCCGGTATTACGAAGTCCTCGGGACTGGCAGTTTTTTTTTTTTTTCTTTTTCTTTTTTAAAGAAATTTCAATATATCCGAACAAATAAAAAATAAAAACATGGAGCGGATAATTTTGTTTCTTTATTTCGGTGTAACCAGAATTTCGTTATCACCGTGTTCGTTACAACGGGAGTGCACTGTATCAACTCTTATAATAAAGGAATCCAACAGTTTACTAAGAAGCTATCCAACGTCACCTGCCAAGTATGTATTTGACAATAACACATGAATCGTCGTGTCACTGCACATGTTTGTAGCATTGGGTAAATTTCATTATTCCAAATGGTCGTTAATCCGAAAACGAAATAAGGATCGTTTCCCGAAAGACACAAATTCGTTAAACCTACATGTTCGTTAAGGGAACAAAAGTAGAATGATAATTATAGGGTTCTTCAATTACAACGATCATGGCGTAATACAGAAGGCTTGTTCGTTTAAATAAAATATAGATAAGTAAAAAGATACAAAACTATGAGTACAACCAAACTCTATTAAGCTTTTGGATGAATGAACCTGTTCATATTTTCCGATAAACGAATCTTTCCCATTAAGAACTTTGGATATTACAAACCTTTGGAACAATAAACCTTCTGAATAACAAGCCGTAATCGTAGCAATTAATCATAAGTTGCCTTCTTATCAAGGTGATTACACCTTCGCAAATTCGTAGAACTTTGCTACATGTCCTGTCCCCTGCCATTCATAATCTATGTAGTAATATTAATCAGTACAATGAATGTCTATGGGCATTACAATTACTGCAGGGTTACCGAATATTGGACATAAACTTGTCTAAAACGAAAACAACACAGTGCAATCTATGTAATAGTTATTTGTATAGTTTTCCTACAAAATGTAACCTGTGTCACAATGCTCGACATTATGCTATTTCTTTTGAGTACTCTTGGTTCTATTTTGATGTGAAAATTCTTGATTTTGTTGAAAGAATTTCATTCGTACAAGTGGAGCAATAGAAAACTAAACAAACAAAATATTCGAGAGTGTTACATGTTCTAATTTTTTAAAAAAAGTCCTTAACAATATAAAATAAAGATTTTGGAAGCAAAGCAAAACACGTCTGCATTCTAGTTGCAATGCTACGATATGACTGAAAGTATAAAAAGTTGTAATCGCTATTTGCATTCGAAATGTTTATTCTTTCGACTCTTTAAAGACCCATCTATACCTCCCACGGCTTACCCATGCAGGAGTTGAAACCGTATTGCGCCAGTAATCGTAGAGGAAATTGTTTTCCGCCTCGCTCAGCACCGACGTCAAATGACCACCAAGACGGACGCAGTGGTTCTCTGCTTCCTGCCAGGTTTTCTTCGCTAAGAAGAGCCGATAGCAGGAGCCATGGAACCCGGTCCAGAACTCCGGACAGCACCCACACGCCTGACCGCCGACAGCCATGTAGGACGCCAGGACCACGAGAAAAGCAATGGTCAGCTTCATGGTTTCAGGATTCGAGAAGCTTATTTACTTTTTTTCTGTGACATCAATGAGACGAAAAAGGGAAATTATAAGCACATATCAAATTACGATGTAAAACGTGATTATATGATATTGCCCATGTATAACTATGTCCTACATACTCTTAGCAAAGTTCTTCTTACAGAAGAAGAAGAAAAGACAAACAGGATGAAATCAAACCCTCATTTGTCAACGAAAAGACGCCACAAGGGCCATGACAAAAGCAATTAAGTAATGATTGGGGGCATTTTTGTCTTAATCTCCTTTCCTTCACAATCTTAATATTTGCTAGCAATAATGGTAATGTCCATACTTGAGCTCATCAACATATATACGATCACGATGAAAAATTCTATGATATCAATGGAAAAATAAGAGTGAATATGAAATTTTAATCAATAATGGTATTCGCTAGTGGAAATATTGTCTTTTATCAAGTGATGTCACATGGTATAATGAAGAAGTCGAGACTAGTGATAACTGTAGTTCTTCTCAGCAGCTTTAAACTTTATAAAGTATGTCTTCAATAACGATGTCACCTTCATGACGAGCCTGCCTTCTCACCTGTAGAGAAACGTTCAAGCTAAAATGATAGATGACGACATCAACGTAACAAGACGTGAACATAAAACAATGAGGAGACTAAATTCAGGCATACCTATGCGCTCGTTTGTAATAACCACACTTCTTTCAGGCAGTTACTTATAGTCTGTTTACAGTTTATTTTAGATTGAAAAAATAAACAATATGTAAATGTCCCCACTGAATTCTTCTTGGGATGATGGCTATGAACTGATAGATACTTCTTTTCTGTTTTCAGCGTATTCAGATTGGGAAACGCAATCATGCTGAAATTTAGTGCGAAAATCCTTCCTGCTTAAAGGGGCAGTCCAGACGATTTTCATAATTTTACATCATGTAATACATAAATCGACAACTCCTTGTATAGATTTGTGGAATTTATTGTGGTCCTTCAGCAGAGAAACAATACTTTGAAATACCTTGAACAAATTACACTGAACAAGGATGATGACATAGGAGGTTCACATGTTTTTTAGAAAAGTAGAAGTATGCTTGCTTGCCAGTTCACCTGTGTATAATCTATGCATGCTTTCTTCTTTTGTTCTGCTCCCTTGAGGCCAAACTCATGCATTCTTATGGTGACTCTGCCATGTCATCATCCTTGTTCATTGCAACTTGTTCTAAATTTTGAAAAAAAAATCTTATTCTTCATCCCAATTATCATAAATTCTGAAACTCTGTCCTCAGTTTAACTAATTTATAGTTGTTCAAATGTAAAAATCTGAAAAAATCATCTGGAGGTCTCCTTAAATCTACCGTCGTCAGTTAAAATGAACTAATTCTTATGCAGTAATGATACTCACAAAGAATCTGTGACGACAGCCGTTCTGATGCGATTGGAGACAATCTTCAGAAGAACCAGCGGTAGACGAATGGACACTCGGGTAGTTTTCATCTCCTTTATACAAAATTGTTCCAACCAGCCAACGAATGCCACACCCCTCTAGCGTCAACCTCACCCCCACTCCCCACCATTTCTCTCTCTCTTTCTCTCTCTCTCTCTCCCTCCCTCTCTCTCTCTCTCTCTCTCTCTCTCTGTCCTTAATTCTATCCCAATCATTCTTTGGTCCTTCTTACCTGCCAGTTTGTTTTTCGCCAAGCTATCAGTTTTCTCTTGTGCTATGATACTGCTAGACGAGGTTATTGTTAACACTCAGGATGTTGGGTTGAGGACACAAATTTACAACCAAAAGACAGTTAACAACACAGGGAAGAATACAAGGGTCAATGACCCCGGCGCCCTCGAGGAGAGACAATCTACAGGTATATAAACCTAAAAAATCAGAAATCAGAACTCTCTTGTCCTCATCATTGTTTGACTTGACCCCAAGACATATTCTCGTCTTCTCTCTCGTGTAGCGATTTATCAAACTTGTATAGTACTAGAACAGAATTGCGATTTTATTTTCCTTGTTACCCAAGGCTGTGTAATGAGGGATAGTTTGATCAAATTTTAAGGTCATTCCTGATTAAAGTACAAAGAGACCTCACTTGTAATTGACCGAAAGAGTAAATTCTACTACTTATACAAATAGCAGGAAAAGTCAAAAACATGCTCGGCCGCGGACTTAATTCCTTCATGATATTTTAACGGGTTTAAAGCACAACAAATGAGGACGTCCCCTGTAAATTTGCTTAGCGAACCGACGTTATTGCTAGTGTCTAAAACTCTCTCTCTCTCTCTGCCTCTTCCTCTTTTCTCTTTCTCTTTCTCTCTCTCTCTCTCTCTCTCTCTCTCTCTCTCTCTCTGGAAAATACGTATATCATCTTGCTCCCAAATAATCCTCACGATGCTGAAAATTGTCTTGCTTCTTTTTTTTTAAATGGAAAATTTCCATATATTTTATCCGAAGAGTGTAACACATCGTTGAATTTCAGTTCTGAAAATCCTAAATCTCCCTCGAATGGAAGGAGGATATTCCATCCCTACGACCCTCACCACAATGGGTCCTCATCGTCTAGACTTTTTGGGGGATTGACAATTTTCCTATTATTTCACAAAAAGAGTGTACATGAGATTGATTCTGTTTCAATTCTACAGATGCAAAACGGATCGATGTCCGTGATGTGTATGCAGTATGAAAGGAAGGAAATTGGCTTTTGATCTATTATACTACTTTACATAAGTTGCGAATCATTCTAAAACTTGGACAGTTTCATAATGTAACATACATGACGTGATCTGTTGAATGAGTCGTGAATGAGTCGTGTGCAGCGGAGTAATGTGCGGAAGGATCAAAACGAAAATGTTACAAAATGAGCGATATCTTGTCTTCATGGTGTTTGGACATACCTATGATTTGCATTGAATTTCATAATTATCCGCCGAGTAAACCAGCACTTCCAAAATGCCTCATTTCTATTCTTTTTTTTAATCAATATTCCAGCAGGGAGGGTGGTTCAAATATTCATCTGAAGATAATAGCACAAAAACGACACTTTCTCCTTGTATAATTGATATGAAATTGGCCCCATAGAGCATCTGTGGGATGAACGCGATGGAGCTGTACGGTGGCGTGTGACCAGTCCACATTTTAGCCGATCTTCGTAAGCTCTTGGTTGAGGGGTGGGATACAATCTCCCAACAGGATATTGATGAACGGAATGAGGAAGAGGTGCCAGGCTGTGCTATCTCCTTGGAGTGGGCCGGGGGGGGGGGGGGGGGGGCGGAATAAAATGTACGTCCACTATTGCACAATGATTGAAATACTATCATTGTTATCTCGTCTTTGCCTCATTCGTTTTGTGTTTTTGCGTGTTTCATTGAGTTTGTTTGCGTGCTTTTATGTGTGTTTGTGTCTTTCTGCAATAAGATTGTACGCTTTGTATTGTTATTTGCTTAATTGCATTGTTGTTTGCTTTTTCAGTGTTTGTACTTGTTTTCTGTCAGAGTACCGTGATTCTGCACTTGTGGTTCGCTTGGCTGGATGTCATTCACCCAGATAGGAGAGGCAAAATAAAAGACAACATCAATTTAAAATCAAGTCAATTTTGCAACGTTTTCATCCGACCACGTTCCCACCATTTTCTCATTTTTGTTTTTATTTTATGGCATACACATGTCCCTCTGTTAAAGTTTATCTATAAAAAAAAAATATATGTATTGTCGGACAAAAAGTTGTTCAAGCTTTAAGATAATACCAAATATGATGACTAATACATCTGTATTACAGAAATGTAGTTGATCAAAGTTAAGTTTCCATATATATATATATATATATATATATATATATATGTGTGTGTGTGTGTGTGTGCTGGATAGATAAACCTTTTATCGTACAATGTATATCTGTGTATGTGTGTGCGTGTGTGTTTGAAGTGTTTGAACCTTTCGGTTTATCTTGGAGACAGAGAGAGATTTTAATGTACAATATCATTGGAATCGACTACAAGACAACAAACATGAAAGTTAAAACTGCCAAATGATGACACTTGACATACTAGTTATATCTTTTGAGTACAGTTGAAGTTTGTTTTAATTAGCTTTCAGTAGTCTTGAATGGAAATACTCATGGTGGACCTTTCGCATATTGCACAGCGAACTCAGAACGTACATCTTTATAGGTTAGAAACTATGAGACCATACACGTCACCTGTTATGGAGAAATAAGTGGATGTGTATGTAGTCCAATTTTCACCGAACTGCACAAAGACATTTCAATCAATTTGGATTTACATAAAGACGATTAAAATGGTAAAACGCTCAGGGTTAAGATCTGAAAAGAGTTATGTTTGAATGAGGGCGTTGAACATTTTAAGCATAAATTATGAGACGAAAGATAATATGTGGAACATGATCGGAGAGAAAAACAAAATATGACGTAATAGTTGGCAAAATTGCTAACGCAAGAACTGACGCAATAAAAGAAACATTATGACGTCATTGGTTGCAGCAGATCAAAAGGTCAATTTGCAGATGTAGTCACCGCGAGCTCCACACTGACCATCATCCCAATCTCTGGCCGTATCAGAGCTGGCTCCAGTGTACCACACCCTGCCACAGTCCTGTCTGCCCTGATGGTCGTCCGGCTGGCCACGGCGCCAGTTGGTATACGGAGCTCTGGGCGTGGAATGGTCGCTCCAGACCCACGTGCCTTCAGTCCTGATATCGTTGTAACCAATCCAGAACCCCTGATAAAAGTGTTACACAATCAAAATATGCTACCGGTATTTGTTGCCATCGGGTGCTAGATTTCATTAAATTGCATCCCAAATAGAGAAGAGAAATATGCATGGCATGAAATCGTGAAAAATCGATTTATATATATTTATATATATATATATATATATATATATATATATATATATATATATATATACATGTGTGTATACGTATGTGTGGAATGTAAAAGAGCCCTACCTATACCTGCTGACTGTAAATATCATGTGAGATTGCTCTTTCTGCTCAAAGTTGTTCTCATTAAATACATCTATTGGGATACATTTGCGTCGTCGGAAAAAAAAATGTTATGATTTACAACAATGGGGGACATCGAGATGAATGATCTATATAGGTGCAATTGATCAAACCGTACTTTTAATGCCATTGAATGATAAACGTTATTCTAAAGATTCGGGCAATAATCAGTATTAACGGTTAAAGTTCCAACGGTTCGTTATTCCGGAAAAGAAATAACATTGTACGCATCCATTAACAAACCTTTGGAATATTAGATCTTCGCAATGACGAACCCTATATCGTTTTCAGATTAATGAGCCTCAGGGAAAACTTATTCCCTTTCTTGAAATAACAAACCTTTGGTATAATGAGCCTTCGGGATAAACGCCACAAATTTACGAAATAACGATTCCCTTTCCATTTTCTGATTGACGAACATATTTATACTCATGCAGTTTTTTTTTCATGTTTCGGAATAACGAATCTTATTTCATTTTCGGACTAACGAACCTTCCGAATAACGAACTTCACCCCTGTGTATAATGGCCCTGCTTTTGTGCGTTATTTTAGGTATCCCTTAAAATGAATCCATTGATATAATCATCCTCTGTAATTGTATTATCAATTTCTCCGTCACAATCATGAAATTTTAATTCAGTAAGGTGAAACATACTTCCCCGGAGGCTACCCACGTCACCTGTCCGGGCACCTGCCAAGTACAAGGTCTTCTTGTCAGCTCCACATTAATCGTGTTTTTTGACGCAAGTTTCTAGCAATGGGTGATCTTCGTTATTCAGAAGGTTCGTTAATCGGGTGCTTGCCATTAGTTCCACACTCACGAGTTATGCAACTCACGACTTATACTGTCCACTTGTTATACAGCTCACGAGTTAGACACTAAGTAAACAAGGCCCATGAGTTCGGCATCAAATAAGATAGGCCCCACAAGTTATACGGTCCACCAATTTGTCACAAGGCAAATTGGGCACACAAGACGCGGACAGTAGGCAAAAAAAAAAGGCAAACCAGTCCGATGGTACGCAATAAAAAGCTCACGAGACAGGCACTAAGCATAAAAGGTCAACGAGTTCGACGGAATTAACAACGGCATGTATAAACCAAATAAAAATACGTGATGGTTGTAAAGGGTGTACCAATAACGGTATAGGGAATTAGACAAATTAAGTGTATGAAAAATAGATATAAGTGATGAGAGAGGAGATTTGTTACTCTAGTCTTGCTCTAATGGGCTCTAGCATGTTACTATAGCCGCACGCATGGACAGTTGCCCTCCCTCATCCCCTTGAATTATGAAGACCTGTCTTATAGTATGTGTGTGTGTGTGTGCGCGCGCGCGCGCGCTCGTAAAATCTTACAAAATGTCACTAAAAGTGTACACCAGAACTCTCTACTTCGATTCCAAAAATGCAAAAGTACCCTCGCTTACGTTTTAAATATTTAACCTTTGTAGGTACACCCTGTATTCTTGATTGGTAAGTGTAACTTGATAATCTGTACGGTAATGACATATACCGCGCCTTTTTTTTTTTCTTTTTTTTTTAGGAATTGGTCCCAATAGAGTCCTTTTCATGAATATATGAGACTTCCGGTTCGTTCAAATCAGTATATATATATGTTTTTTCTTTTTCTTTTTTTTTTTTGGGGGGGGGGGGGGCACTATACCCCTTGAATTCACGCCCATTTCTACATGCGTATAGAATAATCATGACGCTTATCAATATTTTTGTCTTCTTTGATCTCACATCATAAGTTTTCTATATTGCAGCAGGACTTTTTTTTTTATTTGGGTGCGCTAGTTTATAACATCTATTTCAACAGCTATATGAACATTATAACTTCAACGTCCATTATCATTATCTTTCGCGGTGGTAGACGACTTTATCCCCCGAAGCCGTCCCTTCCCTTCCTGCAAAACATACTCTTATTCAGGAAAAAAAAAAAATGTCTATATTCTGACCAGCCGACTGGAAAAACGTCCAACTGTGAAAAGAACTTTACAAGGAAATGTTTCACAAAATAATCGTCCATGTCGAAGTGCAAGCCTGCTTAGAAGGATCTGTAGGGGTTTATTCATCAGCGCAACTTTAATAACATAAGCGTCCACCAAGAAAATTGTAATGATACAGGAAAAGAAGAGGCATGCTTGCAAAGAACAATTTATTCCCTCGAGAATTAAGGAATTCCTTTGAGAACTTTGAGGATTATTAAAAGCAAAAAGAAAAAAACATATAGTAAATCGAGGATGCATCGTTGCGATATAAAATGTTTTCATTAGTTTATGTAATTCATACATTATACTGACAGATGTTGCTATAACTGGTTCTCAAATAATTCTTTACCGTCCGGTATATGTAATACTTAACTAGTAATGCGAGAGAACAGGGGAAAAATATGACGTACGGCCCATCTGTCTTCTAGCTTAAAATGGGGCAAGTCTACAAAAAATACCATGATGTCATGTTAGATACCTAAACAAGAAGCTATACATCGTTTCTCGTTTGTTTGTTTGTTTGTTTGTTTATTTATTTGTTTGTTTGTTTGTTTGTTTGTTTGTTTGTTTGTTTGTTTGTTTGTGTGTTTGTGTGTTTCTTTCTTTCTTTCTTTCTTTCTTTCTTTCTTTCTTTGTTTGGGGGTCCATGAAGAGTACATTGTTATCATTGTCATCAATGTCACACCCTTTACACTATTTACACTACTTTTCACTATTCAATTAGGTACAATCTCACACTCTACAGCGTGAAATAAAGTGCCCCCTCCAATATGTTATTTCTTTCTCATATATCTTATTTCTTCCCCTAATGTCAATAATGCAACACCCTGTACAAATAAACCCCTCCAAAAAAAGTTCTGCAATTCCGATTTGATGTATCATATTTCTCTTAAAACTACATCATTTCATTCAAATGTGACATCATAAGAAAGTCTGATTAATTTTCTTTACAACGATTACTCAATTGTTTACATTATGCATTCTTGGCATGCACAGTATGACTGAGTATGAGGAAAGGTCAAATGTGAAATGTTGCAAAATAGAGCAAACGTGATATGTCAAACAGTATAATTCTCATTTGCTTTGTCGTTTCAGTGAAGAAATGTGCTTGAAAAGAATGCATTGTGAGATTATCATTAGATTCCAGGCTTCATCCATGAATTAAAAGCTGCGGAAGTATCTGCAGATTAAAATTGAACATAAAGGTTGACCAAACAGTCATCTAATGTCTAGGAAATGGAAGTTTTTGAAAGAATTTATTTTGAGGAGTTTATCTATATGCAGTTGGGATACAGGTGGCGCTCTTCAATTCAATTCAATTCAATTCAATTCATTTATTTTCATACTTCTCATTTATGAACATTACAACAGAAACCAGACAAGTTCTTTTACCTTGTGAACAATGTGCAGAAAACAAACAATATACATGGTGATAACACAGTAATTACATGTAATGATAACTGGTCAAAATCGAAATCGAAATGGGGTTGATCAAAGAGAAGTATGACGGGACCTACATGAAAGCAAGCTTGTTTGGCTGTAAGCCCCGAGTAATCAGTGTTTGTGAAAAAGAAACGGAGAACGGATAGAAGATAAGACCAGAATGATGATGTAAGGTTGCCAAATTTTATGTAATAAAAACGAAGAAGAAAAAGAAGAAGAAGAAAAACAAACAAACTATACATTAATATGAAGTTACTGTGACCGAGCCATCATTATTATAGAGCCTACTTTGGTATATATACTATAAACTATTGTTGCATTAAAACTTTCACCAGGATATGATCAGTAAGACACAAAAAGTAACATGTACAACTATTAAGCCATTTGGTGCCTGCCGTCAAGCTCTGCATAGAAGGTTAGAGAGGGGCAGAGGGAAAGAGGAAGAGAGGGAAACGAAGTAGAATGTGGAATTGCTAATGATGAATTCAGAGAGCCCGATGGCAAGACCCTAAATGGAATCTGCAACGTGTTGACAAAATGTTTGATTGGACAATAACATACCACAGTATTACATAAGACATTACGACTGTTCAGTGTCTGCAAAATATGCACTCAATAAAAACTCTTTTAATTTACGTTTAAAGGAATATAAAGACGAGCAGCTTGTTATTTCGGGGGAGAGGTCATTCCAGTATCTAGGGCCCGTTTCTAGGCTCTAGAAATCTAGGCTCTTTATCTAGGCCCTAGTATCTAGGCTCTTTATCCTGTCTTGTGGACCTTTTGTCCAGTGTCGAACTCGTGGCTCTTATTTGCCAAGTGTCGGTCTCGTGGACATTCTTTTTTTGTTTTGCGTTGTGCTGGACTCGTAAGCCCTTTTTGCGCAGTGTCGATCTCGTGGGCCTTATTTCCCTAGTGTCGGACTCATGGGCCTTGTTTGCCTAGTGTAGAACCCATTTTTCAATGTCGAACTCGTTGGACGTATGACTCATTGGTGTCAGTTTGTGGGATAACCCTCGATTATCATATTTAAAATCGAAACGGTTAGCTACGCAAAAAAAAAAATCCCTTTACCTGTAAACAGGCTCCTTAAATCGAAGAAAATGGGTTCATTAATCAGAACATCGTGGCGATATCCCAAAGGTTCGTTATCAAAAGGTTCGTTGATCCAAAAATGAAATATAAAGTTCGATATTCCGAAGGTTCGTTAATCCGAGAATGTAATAAGGTTCGTTATTCCGGTATGTTAATTTGAAAATAGAATAAGGTTCGCTATTCCAAAGGTTTGTCAATTCGAAAATGAAGTATGGTTCGTAGATAAAAAAAAAATGATAAGTGCAAACGAACTTCGGAATAACGAACCTTATTAAAGTCGTATTAAGTCGTATTCTTATCCAGCTGATTACAACTTCGCAAATTCGTACTGAGGCAACTAAAGCTTGGAACACCCTGTATGTACTATTACCCGAAATTCATTATCAATGTAGTCACATAGTTATGTTATGTCAGTAAAGCTTTGTACGGAGGTTAATCCATCGTTAGAGCAAATAAGAAATGATCTGATATGAAACGAAATGAATACAGTACAATACAATAATTACATTTGTATGGCGCTATTAAGTTATGCAAACTGCAAACTGTATCACAGTTCTTAAAAGAGAATCAAGGGTTATGGGACGAAAGGGCTTTCTGTAGCTCAGTGGGTAGAGAACCGGTCTAGCAATGCGGAGGTCTCGGTTTCAAATCCCGATGGAAACCCATTTTCTTTGTTCAAAATCTTTACCCTTTTATCATTTGTTTCTGGTCAGTTTTCCTTTTTTTGTGTGTGTCGTTTGTTTTTACCATAATTATCTATATCGCGGGTGCTATTTACATTACTCTACGGCGCTGCAACGAAAAAAGAAACTCCTGTCTGCTTAATTTCTCATCCAATTATAACATTCTCATGGCAAACACAAATAAAAAGAAAGAGCAAGTTATTAAAATCAATACATCACTGCAAAGAATTTCAATTCTGCAGAACTAGGAAAACAAGAAAGTATGTTTGAAAACACAAAAACTTCGGCATTGCGTGTTTAAAATGTCCGATGTGATTTAAAGTATAAAAATATGACATCGGTGTTTGCATTAAAAATGTTTATTCTCTCGACTACTATTCGCTTGACACTATGCGGGTTGCCGAAACCCCATCTACCTCGTATGTCTTACCCATGCAGGAGTTGAAACCGTATATCGCCAGTAATTGTAGAGGAAAGTGTTTTCTGCCTCGCTCAGCACCGATGTCAAATGACCACCGAGACGGACGCAGTGGTTCTCCGCGTCCTGCCATGTTTTCTTGGCTAAGAAGAGTCGATAGCAGGAGCCGTAGAACCCAGTCCAGAACCTTGGACAGGACACACTCGCCTGGCCACCAACAGCCATGTAGGACACCAGGACCACAAGAAAAGCGATCGTCAGCTTCATGATTTCAGGTTTCGAGAAACTTACTATTTTCTTTCGTGGGATAAATGATACAACAGAGGGAAGACTTAAAGATTAAATAAAATGTGAATTAAAGAAATACAGGATCTTGCTTAGAACACGTGCTTGGATTTTCAATTTTCAATAATATTTAAAATGCATTTATCAGGAATTTTCTGCATGGAATATATATATATATATATTACAAATTGAATGCAGTCATTTCTTTTTGTTTACAAGACAATGGAGCATACAGTGTGTACACCCGAATATAAAACTGAGATATATATGTGTACAGATTAAAGAAAAGAATAAGATAACACGTCGATTGGGAACCACTCTAAATAAAGTGAATCAAATGATCAGACTGAATTATGGTACCTGTATTGGGAGTTTAAATGCAGAAGACTGTCTTATAATAAGCATACATCTTGAAGATACGACATCCTTGAAAGAGAAGAAAAAATGGGCTAAACATACATCTTGTATACTCATCGAAAAGAAAAGAAAATGCAAGAAAAAAAAACAGTAACATTCTGGCATCAGATTGCAACAACGAAAATTGCATAGACGCTATATTTACAGAATATGAGGTGAGTGAGGTGAGTGCTGGTGCAAGTGGAAGAGCAGAGCAGGCGCGCGATACTACAAGTTGTACTATGTGCCTTTTTAAGATAGAAAAACTTGAATATCATATTCATTGAATATTTTATGTAAGGAGACTGGGGAGTATCAAAACATTAACAATTAATCTATTTAGCTTTTTTTTTTATTACAAAGGTCAGATATAAGCCGATTCCGATAACTTGATATAATGTACACTGTCATGTTTGCTTTAAAAGAAAAATATGAAGTGCATGTTTAGTTTGTTCGGGAAGAGAATTCCATAATATCCTCTCCATGGTGTAGGATGGATCTATGAGCGACAAGTAACTTCGGGTTACAATGAATGTCATTGCAATGACGAGTAGGATAGGAGTGTACTTTGCTATTTGAGATGAAAGTATCATGGAAGAACGGTAGTAAATTGTTAATGTATTTGAACATTAAAAAAAGAATTGATGAATATGAAAATCGTTTACTTTTAATATTTTCAGTCGTTTGAATAGAGGATCGGTATGGGCCTAGTAACGTGACTTGTACAAATTCGGACGGCTTTTTTTCTCTGCAAATGAAATAACAAATCAATTTTGGATTTATTACAGTCGCCCCATACAAATATTACAGTAATTGATATGTGGTAGAACAAAAGAAATTGTACAAAATTAGAAGAACGTTCTTTGTCAAAATTGGTTTCAACTTATAAAGTATACCAATCGCTTTCAAAATCGAAATACGTGTACATATTTTATGAATATGTCCATTCCAAGTCAAAGTTGAATCCAGAATAACACCTAAGAACTTGGTGGATTTCCTTTTACTAATAAGTACGCTGTCAATAAAAACATTTATTTTGTGATTGGAATGGGATTGAGGGCTCTTAAAGTGCATAAAACAGGCTTTATCAACGTTCAGTGACAACTAATTGCACTTGAACCACAGAGGTACCTTGGACAATGCGGTGTTCAGAGTGTTAATAAGAGTTTTTGAATAAAATGTATTTGTGTCGTCTGCAAATAATATGAAATAAAGAAGATAATTACAATGAATTAATAATATCATGTTTATATATATATATATATATATATATATATATAAGAGAATCGCTCCGAGGATTGAACTCTGGGGCACACCACGGGGGGGGGGGGTGGTCATGTAACATTTGAATAAGAAGAAGTTTTAGACTGAAACAAAACAAATTGTTTGCGATTAAGAAGAAAACTTTTAAACCAGGAAAGAACTATACCTCTTATACCTGATTTTGATAATTTTTAAATTAGATTTAATGATCAATTGTATCAAAAGCTTTGCTTAAATCCAAAAAAACTCCAATCATATGTTCTTTGTTGGACAAAGTGTTAATAATCTCATCACATGATTTTATGAAAACTTCTCCCGAAAGAAAAAAAAAAAGACGAGCAATCAAATCTACATCTGTCTACCAAAACAGACACCTCAAAGGCATGACAAACGCAAATAAGGAATAATAAGGTGACCTTTTGCTCTTATCTGGTTGTCCTTTGATATAGCACTTGTTAGCAGTAATATAATGATCACACTCTCAATTTTTGCTTCTTCATGATGGCCTGTAATAATATTATTACAGACAATCACGAAGAAGATTACGCAAAGATAATACAGGAAATAAGACTGAAGAGGTAAAGCAACGCTTTCCATAATGATACTCCACATCTGAAAATATCGCCTTTTAAGACAAATTGAAAGGAAGGGTCTAGACTGGCGACGGAGAGTTCTTCTTAGCAGTATGAATAGTTAGAATCCATTTCTTCAGATATAACAAAATCAAATTTTCGAGTCTATCTTTCCAAGCATTATGGAATCTTAAAACTGTTTTCACGTTTGGTGAGTCAATGTTAGGAGTTGGATACATGATGAAGAGGATTCAGGCATAACTATGATTTAATCTTATGATCTCTCAAACCCAATGTTTCAGAAGATCGCGTCAATTGGAGGTATAAAGATTTCCTTTCTGTTGGGAAAAAAGCCTGAGCGATTTAAGTGCGAAATTTCATCAGTTCCCTCAATAGCCATGAAGTATCGATACTCACGAAGATTTTATGAAGACAGCCGTTCAGAACAGATTGGGATAATCTTCAGAAGAACCAGCGGTAGACGAATGAACACTGGGGTAGACTTCATCTCCTTTATACAAACTTGTTCCAATCAGCCCATGCACGAAAGTCACACCCCTCTAGCATGTCTAGCGTCAACCTCATCCTCCAACTCATTTACTCTCTTTCTCTCTCTCTCTCCCTCTCTATCTCCCTCCCTCTCTCTCTCTCTCTCTCTCTCACTCTCTTTTTGTAACCCCACTCTCTCTCCTTCCCCCCCCCCTCTCTTTGTTTTCCTTGCAGTCCTTCTTTGATCCCTATCCCTAACTATTTTATTTTTCTCCTAGCTATCATTTTTCTCTCGTACCGTATACATTACTACTGTTAAACACATCAGATTCAGGACGTCGGATAAAGAGTACACGAAACAACCAAAAACACAGGGACGATACAATTATTCAGAAAAGACTATGGTGCACTGGCGCCGTCAAGGAGAAACTAAATAGATCAATCACTGAATAGAATATCACGAACTTTCTTGTCCTAAATAACATAGACAAAATATTGTCTAGAAATGTCCTAGTTTTCCGTCTCGAGTGACCGAATAACAACCTCGTTTAGAACTAGAACTAAATTGTTTGTTTGTTTGTATGTAGGGTTTTTTTTTGTCCAAGGCTGTCAAATAAACTATTCCAGACTTCAGGTTTCCATTTGTGTGTGTGTGTGTGTGTGTGTGTGTGTGTGTGTGTGTGTGTGTGTGTGAGACAACGAGAAACCTCTTATATGAAATATGAAAGGGCATCTAAATCGAAGCTGAATTCAATGTTTATTCTTTTTTGATGAAAATTGTTTTTAGATGGCTAAGATATCTAAAACAAAGCTATCAAATAAAAGTTGGTCTCGCCTTTTATTAGGAACACTTTGTTTAACCTTTTTTTGATATCTCGGTCATTTCGAAACGGATTTCATCAACTACTCTTTGAATTCCGTTTAGAATTTTATGCTCTTTAACATTTTTAATACACTGTTTGCAAATTATCGTCCGAAATCTCATCTCAACCAATACTATACCATTCCTATAAAGCACAAGAGTGTCCCTATCCTATAATAGTCCTGGGTGCCTGCTAAAGACTATAAGATTTGTACAAAGAAATTCTGTAATAACCAGATGATACCTCTGACTATCTCAACTGGTAAACAATGTGCGATTGTTTTTTGATAATATCACTGAAGAGATTTAGGTAAAGATGTAGAAATTTTGTAAGGAAGTCATATAATATTTTTGAAGAAAAAAAAAGCACAGCATGCAGAGAAGAATGGTATTATGAATGTAAATGCATTATCATTCTATTTTACGCGTTATGATTATCAAACAGTAGAAAAGATTGAAAACAAGGTTCATTGCATGGTGCCAGAAAGTTTTGTTTGTTGTATCATTATAGATAAACTTGTTTTGCAATGACATACTTTAACCCATTCTGTACCATTGAGTCATATGTGCACAGACTTTACACACACACCTACGGACAGGTAATCAATGTGGAATACAGAGAGTTAATGGATGATACAAAACAACGGAAACTATTGACTACAGTAGTTGAGAGGGTACTTTGTTGTGTCTCAAATAAAGTTGTGTCAGTCCTCATTATATTGAGTTTAAATTGTACAAGCCCTTGTATTTAAATTGTTAGAATTTTACTGCTCAGACAGGTGGTGCCTTGACTAACCTGATTGTTTGTGCATTCACCTATGATACATTAATTTTGTTTACGGTTAATTTTTGGTGTTATTTACCAAACTATATATTGTGAAAATTGTGTTCGTTAAATTTTGTCAAATTGATCTCATTACCGCTGAAATTTTGTGCATAGGTGGTTTCGTGTACCATGTTTGTATTTTGTACTTGCATGTCCCAGTTTGATATATTGAAACAAACTAAACTAAACAAAGCTAAACTAAATTTGACCGGTGAGGAAGCTCTGAAACCTTGGATAAGTCACATAGAGAGAGATTTAATGTACAATATCATTGATTGGATCGATGACAAGAAAACAAACATTAAAGTGAAAACTACTAATGATAACGCTTTCTTTGAGAACAGTTGAAATTTGTTTTAATCAACTTTCAGTAGTCATGAATGCAAATAGTCATGGTACACATTTCACATGTTCCAAACTGAATTCACGTATATCCTTATAGATCAGAAAATGAGACCAGAGATATCACTTGTTATATAGAGAAATATGTTGATTGATATGTCATACCATCTTTCACCGAGCTTCACAAAGATATTTCATTCATTTTGGATTTACATAAATACGATTAGACGAAATAGAATATGGTGTGCATGGTTGGAGAGCAAATAAATGACGTAACAGTGGGTGCAATTACTGACGCAACATCTGACGCAATAACCAATCCATTATAACGCCACAGGTTGTAGCAGATCAGAAGGTCAACTTGCAGATGTAGTCACCGAGAACTCCACATCCGCCATCGTCCCAGTCTCTGGCTGTGTCCGAAGTGGTCCCAGTGTACCACACTTTGCCGCAGTCCTGGCCTCCCTGAAAGTTGTCCGGTTGATTCTGGCGCCAGTTGGTATACGGAGCTCTGGGCGTGGAATGGTCGCTCCAGACCCACGAGCCTTCAGTCCTGATGTCGTTGTAACCAATCCAGAACCCCTTAATGAAAGTGTGACACAAGAAAAATATGTTAATATAAATTTATTACTGTCTGCTGTCAACTGTGAGTTAAATAAACAGGAACCGGATGACGCAAGAATCTCTTTATGCTGACTGCACAGGCCTATATGTAAGATTGCTCTTTCTGCTCGAAGTTGTTCTCATGACGTATATATCGAGTGACATACATTTGCGTAGTAAGGAAAAAAAAGTTGGGATTTACAACAAAGGGGGGGGGGGGTGAATGACATATACTTATGTAGTTGTAAGGTCTAGATATATAGATACATTCATTGACCAAGCCGTATTTCCATTTTCCCTGTCTGATATTTGACCGTAAATTTTGAAGATTGGAGCAATAATAGGTCTCAACGGTTACAGTTCTTTATTCCAAAGGTTCGTTACTCCGAAAGTGAAATAACCTTAGTTTCTGTATTCCGAATGAACCCTTATCAACAAACCTTTAAAATATTGGACCTTTGGAATATCGGACCCTTTTTCAATTTCGGATTAATGGGCCTCAAGGAAGACAAACCTTATCCTATTTTCGGAATGACGAACCTTCGGAATTAACGCCACAATTATACTGATTAACGAATATTTTTACCATTTCCGTATTGACGAACATTTATTCAGTTTTGTATGTTTCAAAATAAAGAAACTTTATAATAACGAATCTGATTTCATTTTAAGATTAGCGGACCTTCGGCATTACGGAATGACTCGTGGGTTGGTGTAAGTTTGTAGAGAATAATAAGAGTAATAAGAAATTTCGTAATTACGAATCTTATTTCATTTTCGCATTAGCGGACCTTCGGAATAACGGAATGACTCGTAGGTTGGTGTAAGTTTGTAGGATGACCCCCGTAAATCCGAACATGACAGGGTTACCTATTCTGAAGCAAAGAAATTTCCTACACCCACGAAAATGAAATGAGTTCATTAACCAGAACATTTCATTTCATTTCACATATTAAAGTTTCCACATAAATCATACAGTGTTGTATATTTACAACATCCATCCATGACACTGTAAAGTAACACATGAATTATAAATTATAAGTTCAGTGTATACAAATAGCATTTACATGGCACAACATCAACTGAAATCATTCTCAGCTACATTACATTCATGGCGGATGAATAAAATTGAGTGTATGGGAACCTATTTTAGAAGCAGATGCTTGCGGGCGTATATACAGTGTAGTTCCCTCAAAGAAAGTCAAAGACAGGCTGTTACACTCACACATATACATACACACACACACACACACACACACTGCACTCACGTACTTCAATAAAGAAAAAATATCTTCTCTCTGCTTAATTTTTCTTTCAGTTATACATATCCAAAACAAGCACAAATTTTAAAACAAAAGAAACTTATTGAAAGTAATATATCACTTCATAAAAATTCCAATACTGTACCAGAAAGATAGATAAGACAGAGCTAAGAAAACAAGAAAGTACGTTAAAAAAAACACTTCTGCATTAGGTGTTTATAATTTCCGATGTGATTGAAAGTATATAAAAAGTTGAAATCGGTGTTTTCATTCAAAATGTTTATTCTTTCGACTACTATTCGCTTGGCACTAGATGCGGGATTGCTAAGCCCCATCTACCTCGTATGCCTTACCCATGCAGGAGATGGAACCGTGTTTCGCCAGTAATTGTAGAGGAAAGTATTTTCCGCTTCACTCAGCACCGACGTCAAATGACCACCAAGACGGACGCAGTGGTTCTCTGCTTCCTGCCAGTTTTTCCTCGCTAAGAAGAGCCGATAACAGGAGCCGTGGAACCCAGTCCAGAACCTTGGACAGCACCCACATGCCTGGCCACCAACGGCCATGTAGGACGCCAGGACCACGAGAAAAGCAATCGTCAGGTTCATGGTTTCAGGATTCGAGAAGCTTACTTCGTTTCTTCTGTAGAATGAATGATAAAACAGAGGGAAAACTTACAGAATAAATAAAGATATGAAATAAAGGCATACAGAATATCGCCTAGCACACGTGCTTGGAGGAAAAATAACGAGAAATCGAATTCACATAATATGTCAATCAAAACAGACACCTCAAAGGCATGACAAAAGCAAATAACGGATAATGAAGGGACATTCCTTCTCTTATCTGGTTGTCCAGCAATGTAAGTATTTGTTATGAGAAATGGCATAATGATCACTCTCATGGTTGCTGTTGTTCGTAATCACAGATGATCGTGAAGAAATTTACAGAAAGATAATACAGAAAATAAGACTGAAGAGGTAAAGCAACGCTTTTGATAATGATACTCCATAGCTGAAGTATCGTCTTTTATCAAATTGATTGCTTGACAAATTAAAAGGAAGGTTCTAGACTGGCAACGGAGAGTTCTTCTCAGCAGTATGAAAAGTTAGAAACCATTGCTTCAGATACATGTATAACAAAGTCAATTTAGCAAGTCTGTATTTTCAAGTATTTTGGAAACTTAAAACTGTCCTTCGCATTTGATGAGTCAATGTTAGGAGTTGGAAATAGAATGAAGAGAATTCAGACATTACCAGGATTTCATCTTAAAACTCCCGAACACCATGTTTCAGAAGATCGCGTACATTGAAGGCCTAAAGAAGTCTTTCCTGTTTTCAGTCTATTCAGACTAGTAAAAAAAATATCAGAGCGATTTAACTGTGAGATTCCCTCACTTTCCTCAATAATTCAATTCAATTCAATTCAAAATTTATTACATTTTTCAAAAAGAACATAAACATTTCACTTTCTTTGGTAACAGAGAATATGGTTGCATAATCAAAACAAAGCATATAGAGAAAAATATAATTGTGGAACCTTGGCTAACAAATACGTTGTAATGAAAATTGACTGACTGAAGTGATAAAGACGATAACAATACGCAAAATATCGAAAAATGGAGGAACCCACTAAAAGACAATGCTAGTAGAATACCGATGTAGTATTGATACTCACGAAGATTCTAAGACGACAGCCGTTCAGATGTGATTTTAGATAATCTTCTGAAGAACCAGCAATAGACGAATGAACACTGACGGGGGTAGTTTTCATCTCTTTTATATAAATTTGTTCCAATCAGCCCACGAAAGCCACACCCCTCTAGCGTCAACCTCATCCTCCAACTCATTCACTCTCCCTCCCTCCCTCCCTCCCTCCCTCTCTATACCCCCTCTCTTTCAATCCTCTCTCTCTCTCTCCCACTCTCTCCCTCTCTGTCCTTCTTCACTTCCCAGTCAAACATTGATCTCCATCACCTACCAGTTAATTTTTCACACAGCTATTGGCTATCATTTCTCGTACCATACCATTATCGATCTCCATTCCTGATTCTAGGTGTTAGATTCAGGACATTATTTTGTTTAAGGGCATAAAACTTTACAAATGAATGTAGGATACTGGAAAGGACTTGCAGCACCAGCGTGGTCAAGGAGACTAGCATTTTAGTTATGATCAGCTGGACATTGGAAAACCTGTTGCCCTCAAGTTCAGTGTCGTGTGTAAATGACATTCTTTAAAAAGTCGAGTTGGATATGCACGAAATGATTGATTTCTTATAGAGGAACATAGAGTCGAAGAAAAAAAGAAATAGACATGTTGCTATGCAAACTGAATAAAAATCTGTTTTTTAACAGCTAATAAGAAGCAAACAATACATACATATGAGAAATTATGGGAAAATAACAAAATGACGCGGAGAGCTTTCTTTTGCAAACTGGACACTCTATCCAATTACTTATTCGGGGCGCTGTGGCATCATAGTGGATAAGACTCTCGATTCCAAATCTGAGGACTCAAGTTCGATACACGCCAAGTGCTTACGTCCTTTGACAAGATATTTTTACCTACCATGTCCCTTTCGACCCAGATCCCTTTCGACCCAGGTGTATAAGTGGGTACCTGGCTACCCTAGGGTAATGATAATGGCACTTATAATATACCGAATTCTCGCTGGTTTCGGTGTCTCTGAGAGTGCAAAATGATCACATTTTGAAAATTGCAAGGGTTTACAAAAATGGTCCTAAAATCATAACACATTGACTAAAATTAAAGAACTTGGTGTCATTGTTCTATTGCAAAAAGAATGGCCTTTCCAATCGTATGCAAAACAATTCAAAGGTTTTATTTTCACTTCTTTCAACAGAATGTACAAAAAATATAAATTCGACATACGTTTGAAGGAATGATACATAGATAGCAAAGGATAGCATTTGTCAATAATCATTACAAATTTAGGCATTTTTCATACAGACATATTTATACATTCTGCCAAAAAAAGTGGAGGTACCCACTCAAAAGACTATGCTTGTACAACGTGGGCACCTCACAGGAAGAAAAAAAAAAGGTGAAAACTTAACTACAAGTGTGCGGGATGAAAAAAGAAGTGGAAAAGGGGAAAGGGAAGAAGCATAAATACAAGTAAAGAGACGAGACAACTAAGAACAAAAAGCCTAGATCAATCGGTACATTCAAGATCAAACCAACAGAGACTATTAGCCATATTAGAAGTGTAGAGCATTAAAAGCGACAAGAAAGTGATATATACAATTGTATGGAATTGCTGATAGCAGAACACATTATCTGTTCTGTGAAGGCACGTAAGTTTGCAATAGGAAAAACAGGGGATGCGATGCGGAATTCCGCGAAAGACGCGACCTAACAAGCCTATGAAAAATCAATAGCATCCTGGTGCTTACAAAACCTACTTACTGAAAAAAATAAACAAACAAAATTAATTTCTTTCTGTTACATTATAAGACTTAAGAAGGAATGATTTCAATCTTTTTTTGAATGAAAACAAAGAAGGAGCATTTTTTATGTCTGGACTAAGGGAGTTCCAGAATCTTGGGCCTGTATATATAAATGTCTGCTGAGCTAAAACCGTTCTAAGCAGGGGCAAATGAAATTCATTAGACTGTCTTGTTGGGTAACTATGGTATGTCAGGTTACGAGGAAACATAGAATCGAATATAAGCGGAAGACAGTTATTATTATAACTATGCATAAATTGTCCTAAATGAAATAAAAACAAATCCTTAATTTTCAGAATCTTATTTTCAGAAAACAAAGAAGCTGTATGGGAGCAAGGAGCGGCATTACAAATGATTCGAAGTGCCTTCTTTTGTAACAATAAAACCCTATCTAATAATGTTTGATGCGTGTTTCCCCATGCCAAGATTCCGTAATTTAAATAAGGTAGTATCAAAGACGAATACAGTATGAATAATGAATGTTCGGGAAGAAACAATTTGAACCTGTTAATGACGCCTATATTGCGCGAAATAATTTTACAAACATAATCTATATGAAATTTCCAAGAAAGTTTATCATCTACTGTGATTCCAAGAAATTTTGTATATGAAACACTTTCTAAAACAGTGTCATCAAAATAAATATCCATATTCAAATTATCTAAAGTGTTACTAAAAAACATATACTTGGTTTTATTGATATTCAGGGACAGCTTATTAGCTCGTATCCAATCTCGTAAATTTTGTAACTCCGCATTTACTGTGTGCACAAGAATATTTGGATCTTCATGTGAATAAAACACATTTGAGTCATCGGCGAAAAGTATGAATGATAACACTTGGGAGGAAGCACATAAATCATTAATATAAACAATAAACAACAACGGCCCCAATATACTACCTTGTGGCACGCCACACATTAATTCTCTCATATCAGAGTTATAATTATTTATTGAAACATATTGTTTACGATCAGTTAGATAACTCCTGAACCACTCCAAGGCCTTCCCACGTATACCATAGTGGGACAACTTATAAAGCAATATATTATGATTAATAGTGTCGAAGGCCTTGGAGAAGTCCAGGAAGATACCGATCAAATGAGAGTGATTATCTAAAGCATGTGCTACTTTATCAATAAAATTCAAAAATGCATGAGAGGTGCTATGCTTTTCTCGAAAACCAAACTGGGAGTTTGTCAGAACACAATGCGTCTTCAAAAAATTCATTGTTCTTTTATATATAATTTTCTCTAAGATTTTTGATATACAAGATAATAAAGAAATAGGTCTATAATTACTAATATCCAGGTTGTCACCATTCTTAAATATAGGAATAACTTTTGCTATTTTCATTTGTTCCGGAAACTGACCGTTTGACATTGACAAATTGAAAATATACACCAAAGGATCCACAATAGAATATATTGCTCCTTTTAAAATCATATTGCTTATATCATCATAACCTGCACTTTTTTTATTTTTCAAACCAGAAACAATATCAACAACCTCATACCTAGTGGTAGGAGTAAAGAATATAGAATGTGTATTATACTGATTCAAAAAATCAGTAAAATGTTTATCAGTATTGGGAATTTCTTGAGCAATATCTTCTCCAATAGTTGTAAAATATTTATTGAAAATATTTACAATATCTTGAGAATTATCAATAATCTTGTCATCAAATCGAATTTTTGATATACCAGAGATTTCGGTAGATGTATTCATAGCTTGTTTTAACACATTCCACGTACTTTTTATATCATATCTATATCTCTGCAATTGCTTATGATAATATTTTTTCTTTTCTATACGTAATATTTTTGTGAGGGTATTTTTATATGATGTGTATTTCAAACGTGCTTGCTCAGTACTTTTCATCTTAAATGAATAAAACAATTTATTTTTTCTATTAATAGATCGCAAAATGGACTTTGTAATCCAGGGAAGCCTTGGTGTTGTTTTATAATTCCCCCGTTTGTATTTTCTTTTGGGAATACATATATCCAAATGAATATTCAAAACATCAAAAAAATTATTCAAAGACAAATTAATGTCATCTGTATCAAACACACATTCCCAATTAGCATTATCTAAAGAAGCACAAAAAGAAAACAAATTTTCTTGAGTTACTCTACGCCTTTCCTGACGATGAAATGAATTAACATTAATATGATTATACTTAAAATGCGTCATAACAGGAAAATGATCAGTAATATCAGACAAAATTATAGAAGAATCTGGGAGAGTTAAAACATTACAAAAAATATTATCAATCAAAGTAGCCGAATGACTAGAAACACGAGTTGGTTTGGAAATAAGGGGTAAAAAAGAAGAGGATAAGAATGTATCAAGGAATTCACCCGGTATATTGTCTGTTGTATGTTTTAACAAATCAATATTAAAATCACCGAGTATAAAGGACTCTGAGTTAGCAAATAAAGGATCTGTGAGCAACTCGGTGAGATATGATAAAAAATCTTTGTTATTAGAATTTGGGGGTCTATAAATGATACCTATCACAATATTTTTACTACCAGGAACATTAATTTGAACAAAAAGGGACTCCACAATGTCATTCATTTTACTCAACTTTTCACAAACAATACATTCAAAACTGCTTGAAACATACAAGGCAACCCCACCACCAGAACGATCGGGTCTGTTATTCACAAAAACATTATATCCTTCAAGCGAGAAAGATCGTTTGGGGCATGAAGATAACCACGTTTCAGTTAGTCCTATCACAGTAAATAAAGGGTTATTTGGGTTATCCAATAATAACTGTAATTCATCAAAATGCTTACTTAAACTTCTTATATTCAAATGTATCAACGAAAATGTGTCTTTACATAAACCCTTACGAATTTCTTTAAATTGATTCATAGTAACATAACTACATAATGGGGCTTGGGTTAAATCATCAAAATCATACTGCATTTCTTCAGCTGTTGAGTTCATATTATCGGCAACTAACTTATCATAAAAAGATGTATGCGAATTAGAAACATCATCTAGGAAATCAAATTCTGGTGTAGTAGGTCTAAATAGATCAAAAAACTCATCATCCAATACGGAACGAAAAGGCGCATTTATCCCCTCAGCCATTTTGAATGAGAAATTCTCTGACAATTGAGCGCGCAAATGATGCTAACAGGAAGAAACCAGCATAGGCATAACAGCAAAGTCGACGCGGCAGATACCGCACCGGATTCTGCGCAAAGTGAAAAGGTAGGCTGGCGCCATGTGTGACAATGAAGGGTAAGTGCCTCTCACGGGCATACAAACAAAATGTTCGGGCTAGTTGGCTGTCAGCAAAACCAGGGGTACTAGAGTAGTTAGAGGCAAGGAAATAAGAGGAACAGTGAACAATCAAGAAAACATAAAACATGGCTAATGTCTCTGTAGGCTTACACTTCGTTATAAAACACAACATACATAGAAAAGAAGAGAACAAAATGTTGAGAATACACATAATGGACAATGATCTTACACGATACACTACAGTACAGGTAAATTTCTCGTATGAAACGAGGGTGTAATCCCAGTTGCGGGTAGAGCTCCCGCCAATAAGTGCTAAAAAAAAAACATCAACAGCTGATTTATAACGAGATACACGGAATGAGGTAGGCCTTTGTGAAAAGGATAAAAAAGAGAGTGGGATAATCGATCAAGAGGGTGAATAGTGAGCGAGCATTATCAGAGCACCTTGTATTTTGAAAAGAAATAAGTGCGGCGGGGAGAGTCTCGTCTCAGTGGACTTGAAATATGCAGAATGAAACCGAATAAACCCAAGAGCTTCAAAAGGGTAAAGATTTGAGAGACTTTGACGTATTCAATAAAAACAGAAGATCAGGTTAAGAAAGATGTGCATATATCATGAAATAAAAACATGTACATCTGAGCAATTTATCGACGTGTTGACATCAATCAGCGATTTTTTTTTTTATCAATGTGCAGCTGTTCAAAAACTTACTCAACATCAGGGTCAAGGACTTACGTAAGACATAATATGAAGAAAGAAAAAAAAATAAGAAAGAGAAAGAGAGAAAAGAATGTGTAAAGGGAAGGTGTCAGCAAGTAAAACGTATAGAACCGCATACTTCCGAACTGGGTGTGGACAAAACAACACCAATTGAACCCGGTAATCTGCTACATCGACAAAGACTTAACAAGGATAATGAACTGAGGGAATTTGATCTGTTCCTAACTTGTAACAAGACAAACAAAAATCGGAGAAAAATTCCTGTGACAGGGAACAAAACGTTTGTACTTGAACATTGAATCTATTAAAGGGAATGTGTATCGGTTCAAAAACTTGCTAAGCATTAGCGTTTAGTCAGAGGACTTGCGTAAGACAAGAAACTTGCATATCAAAACGAGTGGTAAGTGTAGAATGAATGCTAGACAAACATCAGCAAGAAAGAGAAAAAATGTACATATATTTTGTGATAATGCACGTAAAGCTGAATATTCTGTCGATGTGTTGACATAAATCAACGATTATTCTATCAGTGTGCAGCTGTTCAAAAACTTACTTAACTTCAGGGTCAGGGACTTACGCAGGACAAGAATATAAAGGAAAACAGAACAAAAGAGAGTGAGAAAAAATGTTAGAAGGGAAGGTGTCAACAAGTAGGATACGTGGGTATGAATAGCCAGAAAAGAATAACCATTTTAAAATTGCAGAACCACATACTTCCGAACTAAGTGTGATGGGCAGAACAACTCCAAGTAAACCCGGTAATCTACGACATCGCCAAACAAAAGACTTAACAAATCTGGGACAGGGAACAAAAAAGATTGAACCTGGGTATTGGGTCAATTAAAAAGAATGCGTATCAGTCATGTCGTTTCAAAGACTTGCTAAGCATTTGTTGGAGGACTTACGTAAGGCAAGAAACTTACATGTCAAAAAAGCATGTAGGAAGCATACATGACAATGAAAGCTAGAGCAACAACAGCAAGGTTGGAATTCTGAAATTGCATACGTTGAAATGTGCGTAGGAAGTGAAAGTACTGCTTGCCGACATGTTTACAAAGGGCAGTGACTTAAAAAAGAATTGATACGTTTTCTGGTGTGTAACAGAAGGCTCGCTCAAAAGAGAACTGCATTCGTGAATAAATATAGCGTGTGCTAAAAAGCATTAATGACATGTACAGAGACGCAATAACAAAAATGTGGAGCAGTTCATGATGGAGTAACAGAAAATTCTTATCTGAGCTATAGTATGCGTAAAACAGCGAGAAGTTTGAAAGGAAAACACACAGATACACACCAAAATTTGTACATTTACGCGACCCGAAAACCAAAATCCAAAAATAAGACTTCAGTATCGTAACATGAAGGCCTATGACATGGAAATAATGATTACATGTCTTTTCGATAATCAAGGGAAAATTCAGCGCATGTTTTCAGTTATCAAACGCTTTTCATTGACCTTACGTTGACATTGTGAAGAACATTTGAAATAAAGAGGGCACAGCGTAAATGAGTATGAATAGCCCAGAGAAAAAAAAAACTCCACTCATTACAGGAGCGTACTTTACATTACGTGTGAGTTACTTCATAAGGTAAATGGATTAAGATGAAAAAGTACCTGAACAGCTGTAGTACAATAAACTAACAAACCAGACCATTCAATACTCTGTGACTTTTCGAGTGTTGAATTCTCCTGCTTCTCGTTTCACCGTGAAACGTGATGATAGTACAGTGCCAGTGGCAGACCGAGGCCCGGAGCAGACAAAGCACTGGAGGGGTACCATGTGCGCCAGTCCAACGCCCCGCCAGCCCCAAACCCCAGTCCGCCACCGGCGCGTAATTGGTTACTCTGTTTTCGACATTTATAAAAGAACAAAGATTATATATTGGGGAGAATGAGAAGTAGTTGCAAATCATGATATACAGGCAGGCAAAAACAGTCTTCCTATTAATACCCTAATTTGGAACGATGTATCTAACAACCATTTCATATTATCTTGGTATTGCAAACATACCGATATGAAAGTAATTTACAAAAATTGTTTTAAAATAAATACATGCAATTTAAATGGTGGATGTGTCTTGCTTGCAGAGAGATGTGAAAAACAATAACAGCGACAACGTTATTGCGCTGAGAAAAAGGATATTTATGCTTAGTGCAATATCAAAACTGATACATCTAATTTCCTTCTCTCAAATCACATTAATCATTCACCTGCCCGTACACCTATCAAAGTATATGTTGCATTCACACATAATTAAATGCAATATAGTGATTATGAGTAAATCACTGAGTTGCAGAGAAAATTTTTATCATGAAAATTTTGTTTAGTGGGTTTTGTGGGTATGAAGAGCCAGAAAAAAATAACCATTTTAAAATTGCACAAAACCACATACTTCCGAACTAAGTGTGATGGGCAGAACAACTCCAAGTAAACCCGGTAATCTACGACATCGCCAGTCAAAAGACTTAACAAATTTGGGACAGGGAACAAAAAAGATTGAACCTGGGTATTGGGTCAATTAAAAAGAATGCGTATCAGTCATGTCTTTTCAAAGACTTGCTAAGCATTTGTTGGAGGACTTACGTAAGGCAAGAAACTTACATGTCAAAAAAAAAAAAAAAAAAAAAAAAAAAAAAAAAAAACATGTAGGAAGCATACATGAGAATGAAAGCTAGAGTAACAACAGCAAGGTTGGAATTCTGGAATTGCATACGTTGAAATGTGCGTAGGAAGTGGAAGTACTGCTTGCCGACTTGTTTACAAAGGGCAGTGACTTAAAAAAGAATTGACACGTTTTCTGGTGTGTAACAGAAGGCTCGCTCAAAAAGAGAACTGCATTCGTGAATAAATAAAGCGTGTGCTAAAAAGCATTAAGGACATGAACAGAGACGGAATAACAAAAATGTGGAGCAGTTCATGATGGAGTAACAGAAAATTCTTATCTGAGCTATAGTATGCGTAAAACAGCGAGAAATTTGAAAGGAAAACACACAGATACACACCAAAATTTGTACATTTACGCGACCCGAAAACAAAAATCCAAAAATAAGACTTCAGTATCGTAACATGAAGGCCTATGATATGGAAATAATGATTACATGTCTTTTCGATAATCAAGGGAAAATTCAGCGCATGTTTTCAGTTATCAAACGCTTTTCATTGACCTTACGTTGACATTGTGAAGAACATTTGAAATAAAGAGGGCACAGCGTAAATGAGTATGAATAGCCCAGAGAAAAAAAGAAAATCCACTCATTACAGGAGCGTACTTTACATTGTGTGAGTTACTTCATAAGGTAAATGGATTAAGATGAAAAAGTACCTGAACAGCTGTAGTACAATAAACTAACAAACCAGACCATTCAATACTCTGTGACTTTTCGAGTGTTGAATTCTCCTGCTTCTCGTTCCACCGTGAAATGTGATGATAGTACAGTGCCAGTGGCAGACCGAGGCCCGGAACAGACAAAGCACCGGAGGGGTACCATGTGCGCCAGTCCAACGCCCCGCCAGCCCCAAACCCCAGTCCGCCACCGGCGCGTAATTGGTTACTCTGTTTTCGACATTTATAAAAGAACAAAAATTATATATTGGGGAGAATGAGAAGTAGTTGCAAATCATGATATACAGGCAGGCAAAAACAGTCTTCCTATTAATGCCCTAATTTGGAACGTTGTATCTAACAACCATTTCATAATATCTTGGTATTGCAAACATACCGATATGAAAGAAATTTACAAAATTGTTTTAAAATAAATACATGCAATTTAAATGGTGGATGTGTCTTGCTTGCAGGGAGATGTGAAAAACAGTAACAGCGACAACGTGATTGCGCTGAGAAAAAGGATATTTATGCTTAGTGCAATATCAAAACTGATACATCTAATTTCCTTCTCTCAAATCACATTAATCATTCACCTGCCCGTACACCTATCAAAGTATATGTTGCATTCGCACATAATTAAGTGCAATATAGTGATTATGAGTAAATCACTGAGTTGCAGAGAAATTTTTTATTTTGATTTAACAAATTAACGTAAAATATTTCTGAGACATTGGTGAGACGAAAAGTTACAAAATCTCATGACAAAGTTTTAAAACCTATGCTATCTAAGTATAGGTTGTCAATTCTTACTTTAGCACAGGTGACTCAGTCATTCCAGGCTTTCTAAGGCAATGGGGTTGCATTTTCATATACATATTTGCAACAATACATATTTGCAACAATATTGCTGAAATTAAAGATCTTAGGTGTTCCATCCTTTCTGGACCACCCTGTATAGAAGTGTACGAAACAGTAACTGCAGTTTGTAGCCGAACACACTTCACTTCAATAATACCCACGTTCCTTCGGAGGATGCGATTCAGAATCCCTGACAAAGAATATCAAAATTCTGAGTCTGTTTGTTAGCATTGATCGATGTTGAGCTAGCTAGCTGAGAAAGATCTATCGATATAACGATCGTAATGACCGTCTTACAACGACCACAATGATTCGAACTGTAATAAACTGCATTGTATTTTGAGGAAAACGAAATGCATCGTCATATTATGACTATGGTACACACCGTGTCTGGGAAAGCATTGCGGATTGATTTTGCGGAGAAAATCTTTTGCTACCCGGACCTCCCAGCGCCTGACAGTACATTATATAGCGCGTATCTTGCCAGCAGTTTCGCACGCATGTCCGATTTACCCGCAGCCAAGTTTTGAGCATGACCAAAACTTTTCCGGCTCAGTCGCCGGGATTGCCCTCAGAGGTCCATGCAGAACACCAGTAGGAGGCCCCGCAAGTCACAGGTACTTGACCCGCTTAAAGTACGTAAGTTGCCCGTGGATCTATGCTTTTGCGCCGGAAGCGCGTGTCATCTTCATAAGTTTCTGTGGGACAATTGCCATATCAAATTCCTTCAGAGACTTCCTTTACCGAGTTGTCAGCGCTCACTCGCTACCCATGCGCCTACACGTAGGTCAAACGGAATGGACGTCATTACAACGTAAGTAGCACTCGCCCAAATCCTTGTCCGCCTGGGATGTGAAAATTGTCCTGCGCGCTCGAAAATCCCAACACGCATCAAGCCCGGCGCGTATCTTGATCGGAAAGATGTGACAGTCCAAAAGCGGACTTGCGTGCGCAACTCCGGGTAACTACGGATGAGATACGTGCTATAGGTAGTGTCATGTGCGGGTAGTTGTTCTTCGCAACTCGCACGCAAGGCTTGCCCAGAAAGGTGTGACACGGCCTGTAGATATACGAGGATTTGAGCCACAGGCACAATCATGACAACTGCGTTTGAATGAAATGTGGAAATTTCACAATTTTATGGACAATAATATGGTATATTGATTAAGTTGTGAGGGAATGACATGCTCACTTTGCCATTTGCATATTCATATTGACCGTTCGAGAACTGTTTCCTGAAAAAATAGCGAAACTTCAAATGTCACAACTTCCTTATTTTTCACCCGATTTCGGTTAAAATTATGCCGTTGAACTCGTAATATCTTGCTCTTTCTTATCAAACTAATTTGTATTTGGACGGGAATTCCCCTTACGGTAGTACGACCGGTCTAATTGTAAATAGTTTGCGGCGGGCTTAAGAAGAATGTGTTGTAATCATCACGTGTTAAGATATACCAGGTTCAAAAATTAAATGTCTATCTTATTCCTTGAATGCCTTGTTATACGCTCTCATAGGGCCTAGATTTTTAGCTCATGAGCCAAGGGTATAGTAAACTATAGTTTCAAGTGAGCTATTTATTGCGACCAGTTATTGTCCGGCGTCCATCATGCGTAAGTGGGTGGTGCGTTAACTTTTTTTACATTTTCAGCCTCTCCTTGAAAACCCCATGACGGATTTTTCACTAAACTGAGGAAGTCAGTTTGTTCAGATGGGCACCATGCACCCCTCCCCCCCCCCCCCCAGTCCAAAAACCCTCAATTAAAGAACCTTTAAAAACCTTCTTTTCCTGAACGAGAAGATTACAGCATAGTCAGTGAGACAAGTTAGTCAATTAGTACAAACAAGTTCGGGTCCAATTATCTCATTTTCATCTTCTTCTTAAAAATGCATTATTAAATTTTCACCAAAACTTGGCAGGAATTTTCACTAGGACTCTTTGATATATAATGTTTTTTTAACAAATAGCACCATGCCCCAATTAGGGCACAAGGGGCACAGAACATCCAAATGAGAGAATCTTTGTAGAGTCGTCGTATATAAACTCAGAAATATTCTGAGAAATACAACTAAGTCCGCGGGAATATACTTTCAAGTTTATTTATGCTAGATCAGGGGTGGCCCCCTTGAGGCCGGGATCTATTGGATATCAGTTTTCACTATAATTATGGTTCTTCTTTTTGAAAACGCATGGTAAAATTTTCTACAAACTTGGCAAGTATCAGTGCCAGCGTGATAGAATAATATGCAAATAAAGCTCCCCAAATCTGCAGCTTGTTCTTCTTAGGTAATAGTCTGCAAGAATGCATGGCAAATTAACTTGCGATAGTCAGGAGAGGACGAACAACTCTATAACATGAATATTTATTGAATGTCAACATCGTTTACATTCTATGTTCTATTGTTTCAAAATATCGTTAAAGATGAATCTATAAAGGTAAAACATTTTACTACATGACCGCAGAAATTGAGAAGAAATCGCTAAAGGGTATACACTTATCTACATAATTCCTTCTCTTTGAGGTTAACCATCGCTATAGTTCTCTTATCAATTTCCGGGAGGATGTTACGAAAATGTGATGGCGGCATCCTTACAGAAGCGAATAGCGACAGTATAATCAAACGCTAATGCAAGTGGTAGAAACGTTATGTTCTCACACACTTACACTTACATTAAAGATATTTAATTTCAGCCAATAAAATCTTTTTATTCCTGTTTGCATTTTCATCTCCCCTGTCGATACTTTTCTTTCCAATTTGTATCTCTTTTCTTTTGATTTTCGTCCCGATATCAATATAATAACTCCATTGTTCCTTTTCATCAATTTTTTTAATTTAAGATAACATGTAACCTTCTATCATTTGTTTTGGTCTACTAAGTGCAATTTTTCCTGTAATGTAACATATCCTGTTATCAGTGTTGAATTCAGGATGCTAATGATAAATCTAGGGTATGAATCAAAAGCGGCAAGAAATCTAGTGGTACCATGCCCTCAACTCGGTGTCGTGTGACGACAACAAGCGTTGTCTGTCTCCGTTTTCGAGTGGCTGAAACAACTTTGTTTTCGACTGAGGCAGATCCGGCTTTGCAAAATAGTTCTAATTTCCACCACTTTAAAGAAGATGAAGAAGAAGCCAACCAGTGTTAGAGTCATTTTTTTTTTCATAATAGAAGCTTAAAAGGAAAATCCACGATAAGTTGAATATGACTATATCATTATGAGTAAAGTTGAAGCAAACTGAAGAGTAAAGGTTACAAGTGAATAGGAAACTTACTCAAAATTAATAATGGTAACATTTTGCTTATTCATGATTACGTAAAAAGAAGCACCATTTGCATATTCTTAAAAGAGGAGTCACCTACACAAAATGGAGGGGCTCATCAAAAAACAAAAAACAAAATGTGCAAGATTTCATATTCTACATTAGAAATAGGCCTTCTGTTAGTAGTTCTGTAGCAAAAGTGACAATGCTTTTTACTTCTCGTTTTTTTTATGATAGCTAGATCGATCAACGATTGAACGATGTCACTTCTCTACCCATTGAATTTTGATCGCAGCCGTTAATTTGACATCATTACATGGCCTTATTCTAAAAACAAACCAAAAAAAAAAAAACAATTTGGGTGCAGGTTACTAGTTGAAACCCACGAATCAAACAACCCAAGAGTCCTTCATAGTCCATGAGTCCGACACGAAGCAAATATGGCCAATAAATCCAACACTTGGCAAACAAGGCCCACACATAAGAAAGAAAACACTTATGAATAATAGTACAGAGCATACCATTTTAAGAGAAATTCAAAGTTTATTTGATGAAAATCGGGTTTGGAATGACTGAAACATCAAAAAACAAAGTAAAACAAAGCGATCCCCAAAGAGTGGGTCCCACACTAGAAACGCTCTGTTTTGGATATCTCAACCATTTCAAAACCATTTTTCATAAAATAAACGTTGAATTCCTCATGCAATTACATGCTCTTTCATAATTATGTCATAAGAGGTTTCTCATCATCTCTACAATAACATGTTAGAAACCTGAAATAAGGTCTCAACCAAAACTATGCGATCCCTTTAAGGCCGCAACATAATATTGAACTCGTGTGCTGTTTTAACCCAGTGTGGGCGTTGCAGTTGCCTCCTGACGGACTCATGGGCCTTATTTGCAAAACTCATGAATATGGAGGCACTGTGTCACGTGCCGAACTGGATAACAAACACGCCCTTAGACCAACGATGAACACTCATAAGCAGAAATAAGATCCCAGTTCGCATAATTCACATATCAACATGTCGTTATCATGCACCAATGATGATTGATTACCTGGATTACCTACGATGAGGCCCAGTAAATTGAAGACTTGTAGAGGGACAATCAAAGGATTCAATCCCGAGCCTGAGGAGATCCATGTGATGTATCCACTTGATGGTCAGTTTAAAATGATGAAAATTGACTCGTTTCATATAAAATTGCCTTTTTGGTCGACACACTTCACAAACAAAACTTGTTTGTATACTTAAGCATGAAACTACAATGAAACTATAAAACCTAGTGAAAAGAAAAAGACGTGTGGTATAAAGGTCTACTCCATTCGTAGTTTGAAGTACAAGTATATGCGTTGAAGGAATTTTATTCAGCTCGAAAACAGGTAATAACTATATGTTTCATGATACAGTTGATAAGAAATGAAATAATGCCTTTTCCCCTGGCGTCTCCGCCGGCTGCCCATATAGCCTTCTCTTCGATGATTATTAATCCTCTGCAGCAGGGCCATCCTCTTACTACTTCATCTTTTTGGTAAATTTATACAAACAGTGAATGGTCATGGCTGCGATGATGGTACAAGATTTCGCACGAGGTGAAAGATAGAGGCGCTCTATTCAACAAGGCGAAGCCGAGTTGAATAGTGCGCCTCGATAATCTTTCACCGAGTGAGAAATCTTGTTCAATTGCACGCCTGCGAGTAACGAGTAACGACAATACATATTAGTTTGTAACACCTCTGACTACAACAGAGAGATGTGGTCCATACAGATCTTTTAATTAAGCACAGAAATGGCAACCCTTTTCCGTAAACGGCAATGAGTACCTGCACTGTCAAACAGTTAGCGAGTGATCTGTTGAAGTTGTTTACAAAAACAAAAACGAGTGACAAAAGTATAGCACTTGTAATTGAGTGTTTCTTTATCGTGACATCAAAGCCCTGCAATGCCACAAAAACTTCAAGTCAATCGTGAGTTTAACACGAAAGTCAATGAAAATTAGTGACGTTAGCCATGCATTATCCATTTTTATAAATGGGCTTTAGAATATCTGCAACCTGATTGGTCAATTATCATGACATGTGTCCGGTAAAATCTGAACGCAATGGTTCAAGCCTTGTATAGTGTTGAAGGTGTAGGCTTACCAGAAGCGTAATGATGGGGAAAAGGTCGAATTTCATGAATTACGGTCCTACTTTATAAAACGAATGATGCACCGGCTTTTTTCG
Source organism: Diadema antillarum (assembly GCF_040938485.1). NCBI lineage: Eukaryota > Metazoa > Echinodermata > Echinoidea > Diadematoida > Diadematidae > Diadema > Diadema antillarum. Next base: position 703,190 of record NW_027271259.1, on the reverse strand, counting down.
TGGATCGATGAGAATTGGAAGTTCTTGTCTAACTTTAGAAACAGTCAAAAACCAATGCTTTCGCTGCGCTCGTAGGTTTAAACAGTTTCAAAGTTAAACTCCATCCAATTCCAGCATCCAATTCTCACCGAACTACTTCGTCCTGTGCATCATTTGTATATTGTTCAAACAAAATTGAACAGATTACAGCCACTGTTTTATGCTGGAATCACACACGGCCGGGTCACAAAACGGATTTGATCGGGTAAAAATGAGCCGGTTTAGTCCCGGAATGGAAGGTAATTTATGCTACAGTCACACACGGCCGGATTTCGAACCGGGTCCATAAGGAATTAAAACCGTATCGACCCGGTTCGAGCCGTAGAGCCCTGTATCGAACCGTATAAAAATCCGCTTTAAATCCTTAACTGAATCCTTTACGACCCCTATCGACCAGGGTGTCAACCCGCTTCGACCCGTACCGACCCGGATGTAAACCGTGTCATCATCCGTTGCATAAAGGCCTCACGCTCCTTTGCCGGGCTCCAATAGAAACCTGTGTTAGATACAGCATATTCCATAAATCATAAAAAATCGATCGAATCATAGAATTTTTTTAAATTGAAACAGATGAAGAGAAATTTCCTCTGCTTTCAAGCAAACAACATATTCTGGGATGTTTTCCAGGTCTAAAAAAAAAGTTAAGAGCCTCCATACGAGACTAGTCATCCAGTCACTCTCAAAAACGATAAAAATAGCAAATTACCTTTTTATCAATAAAAATTCATTAAAAATACAAAAACCCTGATTGCATTCAACTTCTTCATAGCCTGCAGAAGCTCCTGTCCGCAAGCAATGTCAAACACTGCCAAAGGTGGCAATTTTCCACTTGACTGATTTTTAATGATTTTTTTGGTAATAAATAACATTACCTCATCTTTGTGCTGCCTTCCTTGTAGGCAATGTGCGAGTTGAATTAGGAGCGTCAGGCCTACAGGCAATGCGGTATACGACATTGTGTCCATACGGTTTTATACGCTGCGGGTTGCAGCGGGTCGATGCGAGTCAATGCGGTTCGAACCGGGTCAATTCGGATAGCAATACGGGATTGAAATCCGTGAGAAAAATTTGAACATGACCAAAAGAGCAGACTCTAAGCTTTAAAATGACTCACATGAATAACTCAGTACAAACGGACTTTCCAAAACTTTCTTAAACAATGGAAAGAAAGCACACACTCTGAAAAAAAAAAAAAAAAAAACACGTTTCACTGGGAAAAGAGCTTTGAAGGTAGGTGTCTATTCAGGCGCCTAATCTTAGAATGCTGTGCTCTGTGCAATGAATAGGTAAAAAGGGAAGTAAAACTCCACAGACAATGGAAGGATTTTCAGATTAGACTGAAATGTTGAAAACTCCATTAAAACAGTCTATTTGTAACTTACACTGACTTTCAAAACATCAGCAGCATCTTATCAATACCAAGCAATACATTTCGATGAATGTTAGAGTACACTGAGACCGGTTACAAAATCACACACACACACACACACACACACACACACACACACACACACACACACAAATAAAGATTATTCATCTTAACACACACACAAAAAACCCGGAACAGTAAAATTATATGAAAAAAAAATAAATATATCAAACGACCTTAGATCCAAAGATTGGATTTAGAAAAGGTATGTTTTCAGAGCTCTTATGAAAGAGTTTGTGGGTATATAGGCCTAAAGACTGCCTAATAATCAAGGCAACCAAAAGTCATGACAATTTCAAGGAAATATGAGGGATTCGTAAGAATTAAAATTAATATAGGGGCCTTCTGTAAGACACAGCTAAAATTGTCTACCAAATATGTGTACTATATTATATATATGTATATATATATATATATATATGTGTGTGTGTATGTGTGTGTGTGTGTGTGTGTGTGTGTATGTGTGTGGGTGTGTGATCTACTCGTTGGCCTACGTGTATTTAAAAGGGGGTCGGGCTAACTCGGCCCACGGGACATCTCGTCCCACCCGTTGAGGTGGGCCGAGTTGTCCCACCCGTTGGTATCGATAGTGATCGTGAGCGCTTGTCTGTGTTTGAGTTTATTTTGTCTTTACGTCGTCTTTTCTAACCGAAAGTTTTATGGAATTGTGTTCAGTGGCTTCTTTAAAGATTTTTTTCCCCCAATTTTAGTTAGCCCGGATCCATTTAAAAGGTCCTTCCTAATATACCGGTATAGCAAGTGCACTTTTATTTTATTTTTTTATGTAATGGAGTTGACAAAGAGACGTTCTACAACAAAGTGAAAAGGTTATAATACACATTCAAAGACAACTCCATGGGAAGTACCCAAACTATTCCCACCCTCGACGGGGTCATCCCACTATTGAGACCGACACCCACACGAGTGATACATGCAGCCTACGAGTTCGACAATGAAAACAGGTCCATGAGTCATACAGCTCACGAGTCATACAGTCCATGAGTTCGACACTAGACAAATAAAGCCCATGAGTTCGACAGATACAGACACGGCACGTAATGTGTCGGTCTCGTGGGTCCAGTTAGCTTAGTGTCGAACTTATGGGCTGTATAACTCGTGAGCGGTATCATAACTCATGGGCTGTATGACTTGAGAGCTCTATGACTCGTGGGCTGTATGACTGATCGTGAGTGTCGGTCTCGTGACTTGCATCCTCCTCGAAACATTCTCGTACAAAAAAAAAAAAAATTACAACAGGTGCCAACGCAATTTATATTGTTCTAAGGATACATTCTTATCAAAAGTAGCTCAGATCGTAGCGGAGATGCAGTCATATTACAGAAATTAGACACACACACAAAAAAAAAAAACACACAAGAATGTGGCAGAGTACACTGCAAAAAGTCCGGTGTTAAATAGTGAACACCGAGCTGGTGTTAAATTTTCGGTGCTCATTTATGGTGTTAGATTAACACCTCCGGGTGTCGTTTCCAAATTTTAAACTGTTTTTTTGAAGAGTTTCTTAGTAACTGCACTTCTTGTTGATTTTTAATTTAAACAAGACGATCAAGAATTTTACATTAAAATACTAGATTTTTGAAAAAATGTGAAAATAAATTTACACCAAAGTAACACCAGCTGGTGTGGTCTCTTATTGAAGCTGGACGGGTGTTAAACCATTGATATTAACACCAACAAATCAACACCGTGTGGTGTCATTTTTTAATTAACACCAGTGCAGTGTCAAATAACACCAGGTACAGTGTCAAATTAACACCACGAAGTGTCAGGTGAACACTTTTCAACACCATCACAGTGCATTTTTAACACCTATGGGTGTGGTCCTTTATTGAAGTTTGATCGGTGTTAGATTTAACACCCGTGGTGTTAAATCTAACACCGATGATTTTACAGTGTAGAGTTTGAGAGAAAAGGAAGACGCGGTAGCCTTGGTTGGAGCAGAACTTAAGACTCCTCTGAAAAATACAAGGTATGTGATTTTAAACTAAACCTTCAGTGATTTATTAGAAAAAAAAAAGAACATAAAAAAGAATACTGCTTATCATAGTACATACAATTCAAATAGGCAAGAGTATTAAAATTGACTTAAATGAGCAATCTACACACCACAAACACATAAACATAATATACACACACTTATTATATCTATATGTGTATTTTTACCCTTGATGATGATATATATACATATATACATATATATATATATATATATATATACAGAAACAAAAGCAAGATTATGATAAGAAATCTTAAGAAAAAGAAAATATAGGTCCTTGTTGGTGAAAAGAAGAAGAGATGAAATTACAAAGGAATGATATATGACAATTTTTAGAGGTCATATGAGTATAAAGAAATTCATGTATTTCATGCATGTAGACTTTATAAATTCATAAAGTTACCAAACTGAATAGGCTAACCCTGCAGTATGAAACGAATTAAACAAATCAATAGATAACTAGATAAAAACTCTCCATCCCACCCTCACCCTTACCACTTTTCTCCATCATATCCGTATGTGGTACATGGTCTGGGCCTTTTCCTTCTTTCTTTCTTTTTTTTTTTTCATCGTACAAATTGATACGGACATGTCGTGTGTGGACTCGGCTGCTGGAGTTGAAAACATACGAGCTGAACACGCTGAATATCAAGAGTCTCGGAAGCGATGGACCTGTTACCTAAAAGTGCGACAGAGTTTAGTTCTGCGCAATACTGGGATACTTTCTTCAAAAAACGGGGCAGTAAGGCGTTGGAGTGGTACGTTTTGACCGAAAAGTAAACAACATGCTAGGAATCAGCATATTTTTGCCGTTCTCATAGTGGAAAAATCTTTAGTCCCATTCGTGCTGTTTAATGTTAGTCCACAATTTCGTATTTCCTCCGGGTTGCATATCATGTGCGTGTCTTGACCTTGAAGATATAATCCCGATGGCAGCTTGTCCATAAAGCTAAGCTGGGATGGGTGTGCGACAGTAGGTGACAGTGTAAGAAGAGTAGGTGACAGTGAAAAAGTTAAATGTACAATAAAAGGGTGACTGTGCAAGTAAAGGCGGATCCAGGGCTGGGTTTAGAGTAGACAGAAAGATCTAGATCCGTCTGTCTGGAGTGAGTGGAGGACTCTTTTTATATTTTGCCATAAACGCTGTCCTCCGTAGACAGACGGAAGGTTGCAGTACCCATTGCTGTGTGGATGTTCTTAACCACTGTCTCTATGGAAAATTGGGTGAGGTACCTCACCCTTCTCGATTGCGTCTAATTCACGGCCGTAGCGGGCGTAGGTCAGCAAATTTAAGCTTGTATAGTGAAATTAGCTTTTTAAGAATACATTACACTCACCAGATTAATGAATAATCCAACATTTTAGTAGAATTTTCAATGTAAAACACAGCCTGTCGCGTCGTCACGTTCAAACTCCAGAAACATACACTATGAAATCTATTAGCCAATCACATGCGAGGTAGTTTCTACGTGTTTGTTTTACTAAAACATGCACCTCGCATGTGATTGGCTTACAGATTCAAAATGGCGACTTACAGCTTGCGAACGGTGATGTTGTGATATCGATAAAATTTCTGCGTTATAACTGAGTTTATGTGAGTATTTCGATTGCACAATTGAGAAATTTATCCCAAATGTTGCTGCATAATATGTCATGTCATGTCAAACTTGTTCGAATGTAAAAAAGCTGTCTGAAATTTGGTTTATCGTAACGTTTGATCTGTGCGCGACTGCTCCACACAGGAGCCGCAATCATTGACTTCGGTCTGTATACGGAGGGGATCCGTGCAGCCAGACGTAGTCTCCGCGGAACATTCCCCGACGGACAGATACAGACCGATCTTTCGGTCAAGGTTTAGAGTAGCCTGGAGCCCACAGGAGGCTGCATCCCTCCGATGACAGGTAGGGCGGCCTCCTGGAAAGCAGCAATTGATGGTGCTGTGACTGCAAGAAGAGGTCTAACAGTTAGATCTATTTAATTTACAATGTCGTGGTACGTGGTGCCAGCCGCTAACCAAACTAGTGTAGTTTTCACGCCACACGAATGTTTTTGCCAGATAAAGAAGAGGTGAACACTGCCTTAAGCACGACAAGACTAGATTCATGCACTCTAGTCTCTAGTATGTAGTAAAGACTAGATTCGATTCTAGTGTAGAGGGCTAGTCTAGTAAATTTAGTACAGGGACCACAGCCATACAGGGTAAATGCTCGGCCTCTTACTAGAACTATGGTATGGACTTGTTGAAAAAACAAACAAACAGGCAAAACAAACAAAAACCAACAGAAACAAGACATCATTCAAATTGAAAACATCTGTACACGTTAAATGCTATGGTACTAGTCTAGGTAGGGTTCGAGTACAATACAATGTAACTCAACCGATCCTCTTTCTGTAGACTAGTAGATCTAGTAGTTGTGCCATATGGGTAAACTCGGGGCCCCAGCACGCGCAGTACAACTACTTGTACTGCGCGCGCTGGGGGCCGACTTTACCCGCTAGGCCGAGTTTACCCATAACTAAGGTATAGAATAAGATATTCAGACTCCTCTCCTATCTGTCAACTTGAAGGTATGGTGATTATACGCAACTCTGCGGGATTCTCCACACATACGTACGCCCCAGTGACCGAGTGCTTGTCATTGGCTGCGGGAATTCCAGACTCAGCGAGGAACTCTATGATGCCGGCTTCCGTCAGCTTGTCAGCATTGACATCATAGATGGTGTCATCAAGCAGATGGCGAGACGGAATGGCAAGAAGAGACCAGAGATGCAGTTTGAGAAGATGGATATAACACAGGTCAATTACCACTACCAGCTCTGAATTTTTATAATCTTTTTGGACATATATGACCCACTACAACAAAATGATCCGAAAGTCGGGGGAGGACAATTTTCTGACAATGGTGTGACGTTATTCCCTTACTCTTCTACTTTAATTTCATATAATATCACAACTCATAAAGTACTCAGTTTCATGGAGATATCTTTCTTTCTATGGCTTTCCCAAGTTTCTGAACGAAGGCTGAGCCTCTGTAGCTATATCCAGATCCAGGTTTGGTCCTTGAGATGAGCTGGCTTGTAGCCAGGTGGAGTGGCGTCAAACTTATATCTTATGGGTTCATTGTCCCAAGATTGAATCCAAACCAACTTCAAAACTGAAGACACTGGGTGCATCTATTAAATATCTTGGTAAACTATTCCATGATATATAAATATCTTGGTAAACTACATGTATATCAATAATTTTGTTAGTGCTTGTTAAGTGGTTGGGGAAATCAGAGTTTTGAGAAAATGCTTTCAAAATTTTCCGATGCTATCATGATCAAGGGGAGGCGAGATAGTTTTCATCACTTGACCAGGGTGGTCCACGAGGGGTTTTAGCATGTCGCTGCAACATGCTAAAATTCTTGTGCAACATCCTAAAAAGCCAGCAACATACTATGCAACATCCTTAAGAATTTGCAACAAGCTCAAAGTAAAAGTATTCAATAATGTGCAAAACATGTGCATAACATACGAAACATCAAACTACCAGGTACTTTAGATATTTGTGTGCAAAACATGAGAGAGAACAATGAATGTAAGCAGCACAAAGAGAGATGAGCAGCAAAACATTGCGTACTACGTACTCATTGTGTGTGCTCCACGCATATTCAATTTCTGCAATATTCTCAGATTCTGAGCTTGCAACATGCTAAAATTTCAAGTTGTGGACCACCCTGCTTGACAATGGAAGGCATGCTCCTGTAGACCTCCGCGATGTTCATTCAAGCTTAGCCCCCTAGCGGTTTACGCATTACCAATCAGTAATCAGGATGCCACGCACTGACCAATACGATCACTCCCTCATTGCTAGGGGCGGAGTCTAGCTGCAGCGCTAAATCCAAATCTTCCGACACATTTCTGTTATGTTGAAAGTTGGAAAATCATGGCCCAGAAAAACGCTAATTTCTTGCCTTTCCTTTGATCATTTAACTTCGAAATTTCGGCAGATGATAGACAAAACATTAGACTACAAAATTATGCCAAAAACAAAAATCTGATTGTTTTGACCAGTTTTGATAATGTGACTTCAAACTCGATTTTCTCGGCTTGCCGTCAGCGACTTTAAGGTCCTTTTGTCATAACGGGTCACATATCTTCCTTTACAACTGTAGTTCTCACCATATCAGTAGCATTAGAGTGTAGAGTATTGCTATGGTAACTGTTCTTTATTTACAATTACAATGATTGCAAATGTCTATGAAACAGCCTCCTGACTTCATAATCATGCATGTCATGAATTTCATTTTTTTTTTCAAAAATGAAACAAGCTCCTTGGATGAAACAAAACAATATCATATCATCGTTGTGGCGACAAGACCTCGTGTTTACTGAATGTCAAATGTTCAGGAGAGCAAAAAAAAAATAATGGCAGCCAAAGCACTATATCACATGGGAGAACCTCTCCTTTGGTAACTTCATTTTTGGGGTATCAGTGAAACAACTAGGATTTGGACAGGGCATCACTTAACAGATATGAGCATTAATCCAAAAAAGACATTTTCACCAAAATTTCAGATACCAGGTCTTGTCGCCCCAGCGATGATATGTACGTGTACACATGAACTCACTTCACTCTGAAATTTCTTTTTCATTTATTTAAATGATGTACTCAGATGACATATGAGGATGCATCCTACTCAGTTGTGCTTGACAAGGCAACTCTGGATGGGCTCATGACAGACGACAGTCCAGAAACCGTGGCCCGCATTGACAAGATATTTGGGGAGGTTGCGAGGGTGCTGAAGCTTGGCGGTCGCTACGTGTGCATCACCCTTGCCCAGAACCACGTCTTGAGCAAGCTTCTGCAGTATTTTCCAAGCGAGTGAGTCTGCTTTGTCTATTAAAGACAGGTCAGTCTTTATGTACATGTGCAATGTGTACTTGAACAGAGAACCATGCACTGAACAAGTACACGTATGTACAAAACTACACACCAAGGCTCTGTTGCATAAACATTGAGATCAAATGTGAGTCAGAAAATCAGCCAGAGTGCCTGACTTTATTGTATATGTTTGTTTTGTGGTGAATGTTTGATTGCATCTTTGTATGCCACAAGGCCAGAACTTTGAAAGTGCATGTACACAAGGTAAGATTTACTTGTCTTAGTCATCCTCTACAGTATTTTTGTACAGATTCAAGGAGCAATTTGTGAAAACAATGTGTCAGCTTCTGTTTTGTGTGTGTGTGTGTGTTTGTTTTTTTTTCAATGCACATTCTGTTCTAAGGAATCTTGATATGAAAATTAGAACATAAGAAGAATTAGATACGCAGTTGTCCATGAATATGATGATATACTAAAAAGGTATTTAAAGCAACACAAACAATTAACTGCTCATCAAGAGGACTAGAGTAAATTGCTGTCTGGTTATTAAAATGGGATGAATTAATCAAATTACAAGTACTTGAAAAAAGAATTGAAAAGAGACCAGTTGCAACATACGTTGTTGAGGCATATTCTCAAATATACTTTGTTTGAAATTACAAAAATTCAAAATTTAAGACCTTGTCGTTAAGACTCGAGGCCACATGAAAATGTGACAGATTCTAACACTAATTAGAAAAAAAAAAAAGATAAAGCAGAATTAGCCAGGGGTCCAAGTCAATGTCAAACTCTTATTTTGAGTGTCATTCAAAAGCTCAATATATAGATATATTTTATGGAAGCTAATGTGCATAGTTGTCACATACTGACATACAGTTGTACTTCCTAGAACAGATTTGGTACAAAATTTGGTGAAGGTCAGTGGTGGGATCATAGTTTAAGCTGAGACCTACAGTCAACTTCGGATACCTCCAATTCGTTGGGACTGAAGAAAATGGTTCGAGGTACGCGAAATTCGAGGTACGCATACGTACGTCGAATTTTCTTCGACTTATCCGACGTTTATCGATGTTCAACATGGTATCTGTTATGGTGCCTACCGATTGTTTGCATGCTTGTCAATTGGAATTGAATCGACTTTTATATGAATGAATTGAATGAAAATCGGAATTGAAATCAACATTTCAGAAATTAAGATTTTGATGGCCCTATCGCACCACCAAAAAAAGTTGGATGTTTGCCTTTACTTTTGAAAATGAACAGCGGTAACCATCGGCTCCGTAAGACATGTAAGATACTAAAATAAATGTCGAATATTTGCTCATACTTTTGGAAATGAAAAAAACGATAAGACTCAGCTCCGTATGGTGCCAAAACTAATGTCAGATATTTGATTTTGCGTTTGGAAATGAATAAGGATAATATTCAGCTCCGGAAGACGCTGAAATAATGTCGATTATTTGCTTTGACGTTCGGAAATGAAAAACAATATTCAACTCCGTACGATGGTTAGATAAGTGTCGGATGTTTCCTTATACTTTCGAAAGAAAATAGCAATAACATTCGGCTCCGCAAGATGCTAAAATAGTTGTCAGATGATCGCTTTTATGTTCGGAAGTTGCAGTAATATTCTGCTCCGTACGATGCTAAAATAACTGTCTGATGTTTGCTTTTAAATTTCGAAATGAATAAGAGGAACATTCAGCTGCGTTCAATGGTAAAATTAATGTTTGATATTTGCTTTGACGTTCAGATATGAGTAACAATAACACTCAACTCCTTACGATGATAAAATAAATGCTTGATGTTTGCTTTTACGTTCGAAAGTAAATGGCAATAACATTCAGCTCCGGAAGATGCTAAAATACATCTCGAATGATTGCTTTTACGTTTGGCATGTTTGGAAGTGAATAGCAGTAACATTCTGCTCCATATGATGGTAAAAAATATTGGATATTTGCTATTACATTTCGAAATGAATAACAGTAACATTCAGCTACGTTTGATGGTAAAATAAACGTCTGATGTCAGCTTCGACGTTCAAAAATGAAAAACAGTAACATTCGGCTCCGTACGATGATAAAATAATTGTCAGATGATTCATTTCACTTTCGGAAGTGGACAGCAGTAACATTCGGCTCCGTACGATGATAAAATAAATATCGTATGTTTGAAATGAATAACGACGGTAATATTCTGCTTCGTTCGATGCAAAAATGAATAACAGACTGTTGCTTTTACATTTGGAAATGATTAACGATATTAATCCGCTTAGTTAGATGCTGAAACAAATAGCGGATGTTTGCTTTCACGTTTGGAAATGGATAAGGATAGCATTCAGCTCGGTAAGATGATAAAATGAATGTCGGTTGTTTGCTTTTACATTAAAAAATGATTAACGGTAATATTCGGCTCCCTAAGGTGCTAACAGACTAATAAATGTTGGATGATTGCTTTTACAATAAGAAATGAATAACGGTAACTTTCGGCTCTTTACAATGCTAAAACAAATGTCGGGTGCTAACCAATGTCGGCAAATGCTCCCACTTTTTCATTTCAAACGTAAGTTTTGACCTCCTAAATATATAGGCATCAACTTTTATAATAATCTATACGCCTATTTGTTAAATCTCAAACACAGAATAAGATGATTGGATTTTCTATTCATGTGTTTTAGACATGGGCATCTGTATCACTTTAATAATGCTTAATATTCATTTTTCTTTGTTTAGTAGGACCGATTTAGTTTTTCTAATGTTTTTCTCCATTTTTTTTTGTGTCGCCAGAGTTTAATTTCGAGTAAATTCGACCACCAAAAAATAAAAATCAGTGATACTGGTGGCCCGATAAAAGTTAGTGTGGAGCCTTGTCTATTCTATTCTTTGTTATGCTCGGTCTATACTTCCACATCATATTCCACAATATTTTCATAATCGCATTTGCTGAAAAAAAAAAAATCAGTGCTTGCGTTCTCAGGGAAGAATAAATGAAAGATACATGTACTTTGTGAAAGGCAAGAAAAAAGTTTTTAAAAAGTCACTATGCAGGAGATTGATGTAGGGATAGTGGACCGTGATTAATGCCAAAGATATTTTTTTTTTTGTCAGCTGTGTACCGGGTATTTCTTTGGGCGCGCGATTGTTCTGGTCGGGAATATTTACAGTCGAATGTGAAAAGATTCGTGACATGTCTTCTTCGCTGTCCACGCGCGCTTAATCGGAGATGCTGAGTGATGTTTGCAATTTCGATTCGAGCTACATGCTGGGAAAAACAATAAGTTAATTAAGTTCGGGACAGTAGATTTCACTTCGAGGTAACCGAACTTCTAGTTATTTTCTTCGAGCTACGCGAATTTTAATACACGGAAACTCCATAGGAACAATCGGGACTTTCATTTTGCCCCCGAGGTAAGTGATATTCGGCTTACACGGTGTATCCGACGTCGAGGTATCCGGAGTTGACTGTATATTGTATAAAGTGTAAGTTCAGGTATCATGGATATAAGCACTTTTGGTGAGATAATGAGACACCTCTTATCAAATATGAAAGAGCATGTAAGTTTAAGAGGGATTCAACATTTATTTGGTGAACATTGTTTTGAATGGCTGAGATACACCAAAACAGAGCAATCTTAGTAAAATGTGGGACCCCACCTTTTATTAGGATCCCTTTGTTTTACTTTGTTTTTGGACATCTCAGCCATTCAAAAAACGATTTTCAACAATAAACTTTTAATTCCTCTTAGAATGGTATGCTCCGTATTATTTTGTAAGTGGTTTCTTTGTATCTCACCAAAAGTTGGAAGTCCAATCCTCATCTCCACCAATACTATACTATCCCTTTAACCATCGTGACTATTACAGAATGTTGTTATTTGGGGTCATAATGACAGCACAAATGTTTTCCACTTCTTTGCTGACTTCGCGACAGAGGCTGGATGCTGAGGATCCAGAAAGTCGACCAGAGTCAGAGGGAAGATGATTCCGATCAGGGCTCACCGTTGCCAGTCTTTGTTGTCATCTGTACCAAACTGAAGAAGATGGGTGCAGTTCACACACCGGTATTAAAATAACTCATTCTCTTCTCTGTGTTTCACTCAGCCATTACCAACAGTTGACTAATGTCCTTTAAATGCTTTTTACATGTAGTTGTGTGTTTTTTTTTTAAGGAGTCTTGTACAGCAAAAGCCTTTGCCCACAGATATTGAAAGCAGTCTCATGAATTTTACATTAGTTCTTCCTAAAAGCGTGCAATGAAGCAGTCATTTTATTGCTACGTACCTGTAGCCCACAAAATTTGACCCTTTTTGGGGGGAAATCCCCCTTTCCCTCCCCTTCTCCCCCACCCACGTCCTCTCCCAACAGATCCTTGAAGTGAGCATGTCAGAAGGGAGAACCCCCAGCCGAGTGACGTCAAAGGATGAGGTGCGTCAGATGGTCAAAGATTTTCAGGATTATGCCATAGTGCAGGACAGACTGCGCAAAGAGTGAGTGCTCAGGAGCCCTCGTCAATTCATGTTCTCTGTCTCCATTTCTTTCTCTCTAGCAAGCAAGCCTAGCTTCCTTCTTCTTCCAAAGAAGTAGATAATGATGTCAAAATACCACATGGCAATGTATATTTACTTCAATGTATTGGTGGAGATATATGGCAGTCATTTCTTGAATTCCTTTTACTTAGTTTAAGCCCTCTTTCAATATTCACAGAGTTTTGGGACAATTCCTGTGAGTTTCTTTGTAAACCATTCCAATTCCATGTACCTTTTCATTTGCGTTTAGACCGTAATCATCTTGTATCCTTGTATCCTTGTATTTTGCTTGTTTTGTTTGTTTATTTGTTGTCACTCGTATTGTCTTGCAAATGTTGAATAAATAGTAGTAGTAGTAGTAGTAGTAGTAGTAGTAGTAGTAGTAATGATGATGATAATAATAATAATAATAATAATAATAATAATAATAATAATAATAATAATAGCAATAATAATAGCAATAATAATGATAACAATAATAAGAGTAATAATAATAATTAATATTAGTTTGATTCTGAGTAAGTAAATACCACAATATCAGAAAATATTTAGATAGAGCACCTCAACACAAGTATATCTGGCTTGGACCGGCACAATAGCAACTTGCTCAAAATGTGAAAGAAATAGAAGTATTCAGCACAAATAGTGGCCATGACGTGTGTAGTGAGTTCAGAATTGTGGAAAAGAGAGCTCCAGGCAATACATAGGTGTAGAGTGATAGAGTTTTATCAATGCATGCAACAAGAAAAGCACTTCGAAGGCGCAGACCTCTGCCAAGCCAGCAACTCGTTTCCACAAATACATGCTATTCCCAATATAAAAGCCTTTTGTTTACTGTATGTCATCAGCAGAACACGCACTTTTAGTCCAGGCTAGAAGGCACCTAACCTTGTTTTTTGATATGTACAATGTTTTTTTATGGATTCTTGTCAATTCGAGGATGCTGATTCCAAATCCGATTGATGCCACTCGCGTAACCTTGAGCATTTTCGACAAAATGCAAAAATTCAAAATGGCCGCCAGATATGCTAATTTGGCTGTGATAATCGTAATAATGTGCATTCTATGACCAATCATTCCACTAAACTTTGTACATTTCTATTTCCAGAGTTACTCCATCTGCATTTGCAAGATAATTTTCATTTCATATAGGTTCATTTAGAATTTAAAGCTCATTTTCAGTTCAAAATGGCCGCCACTCCTATGCTCATGTAGAATATGAATGGCAAAAAAATATGCATGGAAATATAACACAAATTTACTGTATTTCCAGTCCAGTACATATACGCTGTTATAAAGTGTAGCAAGTGCAATACAAATATGTTATAATTTAGGAGTACCGCCTTGATATTATCAAGCAAACTTGATTTTCTTCTTGAATTAAAACAACAACAAAAACTGGTGAAGGCATAAACGAAACTGTCCAAACGCAACACCGTACAAACTATTCATTAAACATCAACCAAGGAGCAATGTGAGGTACCTCTTTCAGTTCTCTCACAGTTCTCAGGTGTTTATAATAATACACTTTGACATCATGAGGTCATTCAGTCTTGTCTTAACACTAAAACTGTCATTTTTATTGTCTTCAAAGATCTCTTTAATTGGATATTTGGTAGCAGGCGACATCAGCCCCAGATTTGCAGGATTATCAGGCTAAAGATGCACATCAGTCCTGCAATTGCCTTAATTGCAACCACATCTGATTATGTTCAGCACTTCCTCAGGGGTCAGAGGGTGATTATTTGCCATAGAAACAGGATGAAGACATGAAGACTTGCTTCACCACCCGTTGAAGCCCTTTGGCTTTGTTGCCAGGCCAGAGACAGCGTTGTAGATAACTTGGGTGGCATCAGAGATGACATCAGACCAGCATTTGCACCAACCTGTTTTGGGGTCAAAGCTTTCAAGTGACCGGAGGTAAATCTAGGTTGGCTTGTGGGATTTCAGACGCATTGATAGCAGGTTGTTCAGGAGAGCATTTCATGAAGCGTTTCATCAGATTTTTTTTTTGGACGAACTGTTATAAGCTACTAAAATCCTTGCATCTGACTGGCTGAGAGCAGACAACTTTGTCAGACAAATCGCTTTATGAAATGCCCCCAGGTTATCGTGATTGGAAGGTCAGGGTGTGCTTTGACGGCACTGGTGACACTTGCCATCCTTTCCTTCCAGTGTAAGGAGGGAGAGTGATCGAGTGCAAGTGAAGAAGGATGGAATTCCCTCGCCTATACTTGGAAGGCTTGCCACAGAAGGCTACCTTGAACATATAGCGTTGGCAAGATGGTTACTAAGATGGAAGGCATGGGCCTGATGGTAATCTTGTAAAGGTTGAGGTAAAGTCTCCAGAAGGTGAAGTACTCCTCTATTGTCTTGAGATGGGTCAGTACTCGGCTGATGTCATCCAAGGACCTTCTATGAGACGTAAGGGCAAGATTATCTGCACGAGCAAACTTCCTACCTGAAGTGATTGTCATGTCACCATGTATATTATGTTAAAAAGGAATGAAGTTAGTTTACAGCCACCCTGGAGGAGGCCCTTGGTTACCTCGAGCAATCCTGAATCTGCAAGTGCTGAAGATTAAAGACAAGCAGTGTGAAGTTGTTATAGCATTGCTTTCAGAATGAGGCAGCACTTTATAGATCTCAGAGGCTCCCTTGACATCTCTGTGGATGGTTGCTGGTAAGGTTGGGCTTTGGATCTTCTGTAAAGGAGTGCTCAAGCAAGTCCCCATGTGTTCACCATGTCTCTATGGCAAAATCACCCAGTGACCGCTAAGTCTCTTGTAAGGCAATTGTAGGATTGCAGGGGTCGTGGAACCGAGGGCTGGGCAGCAGCAGAGGTGGGGCAAACAGGTGTAAAACAAGCCCCTTGATTAAATTGGACCCATCCAATTACAAGTATCATGAATCACCTGTATTGTATTAACATTGACAAATATTCCATAATTCCACAATATTCATCGTTGAAGGAAAGGTGTGAGCAAAGTAGGCCCTACTCGTCTCCAGACAGAAAAAGTGTCAATTTTGCAGTGGCAAGCACAGAATTAAGATTACCTGATGGTATTGTGAGCGTGTTGAGTGATAATAGGTGCCTACTTTATGAGGTCAATTCTGTTTCAGTAGGAGTAACTAGGGGTAAGACAGACTTTTCTCCTGATGGACGTAGCAATGCTCCTGACAACGACTCACTCTTATGCGTCTTTCAGCATATGCGTCAAGTCCATTACACAGTGACTGCATTCAAAATAAGACTACTGTGGTGAGATGACTTTCTGTTTACCATAAAGAATAAAATATGGTGGATACTGCTATCAATACTTTACCAAAGTCTTTGTAATCCTCCAAGCACAAGTCCATGCTGTTACATTTTAACCAGCCTTGAGCGAATAGGTAAAATCACACAATCGCAGAACCAGCAGTAAATCTGATGTACGATATTGTGGTCATTGGTGGTTGTCGTTTGTATTTTCAAGCAAATCAAATTCTGGTTTAACATGAAAAACTTTTAGGCATTTTGTTTATTTCAGAGATTTGACGGGAAAGTGAGATGTCAGGAAGTTAGATGGTCCCTTTTTTCCTCTTTCCTCCTGCCTCATGTTCGTTCTCGGATGAGGGGATTGAAAAGTTTGTAAAATATCGCTTTCAGATAATGTAGAACAGGACAGTTACTTTGAAATTTCATTTGTGTCATCATCTAAGATTCAGTCTTTGAAGTCACTAAATCAGAGTGAATATTATGATGCTGAACATCTCAAGGCAAAAAAGTATCAAATGTTCATATCTAATAATTTTTGATAAGCGATCTTGATGTTGGCGTCAATTCAAGTTTCGGTGTGTTTTTTCCCCAATTTTTAGGGAAAAATCCAGATTGAGGTAGCAAATTTGGATGTTTGCATCACAAATAAAACAGCTTTTTATTTGTAACAACCTTCTGATGTATAATCAGCACCCAAAGTAAACAGTGTAGCTGCGTGACAGAAAAAAATAAAGAAAGTTTGTTTATTTCCATGTACATTTTGCCGTCCATATTGTACAGGGTTTTCTGAGTGGCATCCATTTTGAAGTTTTGTATACAAGAACATAATATAAGGATACAAACGATACGTTTTCTGTTTGTTTGTTTGTTTTGCAAGTGGCACTCATCAGATTTGTATTCCACATGCAAAACTTGATAACAGCATAGGTATGTGACTGGAAATACAGCAAATTCGTCTTCTATTTCTATGCGTATTTTTTGCCATTCATATAGTACGTGAGTGTAGGAGTGGCGGCCATTTTGAATTGAAAATAAACTTAAATACTAAATGTACCTACTTCAAACGAAAATTTTCTTGCATGTGCAAATAGAATTATGTAAGGAACAAAAATTTTAAAAAGTTTGATGGAATAACCAGTCATTCAATAGACATAACTGGGACTATCATGACCAAATAAGCATATCTCCGGCCATTTTGGATTTTTGCATTTTGCCGAAAATGCTCATGGTTACGCGAGTGGCATCAATCGGATTTGGAATCAGCACCCTCGAATTGACAAGAAACCATCAAAAAACATTGTATATATCAAAAAACAAGGTTAGGTGCACTTTCTATGGAGCCTAGCCTGGACTATTTAGTGCGCATTTTTATGTAAACCTCTAGAGCTCCCAAGTTCATTGACCTTGTATGCCAAAAGATTTAAAAATCCTTCAAAAAATCATAAAAATCCCTGGATTACTACCAAATTTTATTCATCTGTTCTTATGAGTCATTATCAACTTTTGCTGCAAGTTTCATTCAAATCCGTTAACAACTTTTCGAGTTTAATATTTTGCAAACAGACAAACCAATGTTGATGAACACTTTGATGACCTCCTTCCTTGGCGGAGGAGATACAGTGTAACAACAAAATTTGCAACAAAAAGTTTGTGTGTATGTAATGAAGTGGGCAATTATTGTGGAGCTTGTGACTCTGGTCGAGTCATATCCAGCTGAATTTGGTACTACATATAATTTTGAACTCTGGATTATTCATTCATGAGTCATGTTAGACCTGAGCCCTGTTTTATGAAGAGTTATAATTGATTATAGTTGATTTCTATCTTAGGTCAACAGCAGCCTGTGTGTTAACGAAAATTATAATCAATTATATCTTTTGATAAAATGGGGCCCGGAAGTATGACAAGTTTTTTTCCAGTGTCTGGCCCCCACTTTAATCTCTGCGGTAATGGGCATGATTTTTACTTTAATCCCACGCATACAGATCCCTGTGTGGTCAGCCGATGTCCATGGATCTCTGGGCACCAAACAGCAAGTATCCTCGTTACACCATGCACATTGTTGACAGGCCCAAGGGGAAAACGTTGGAGAAGAAATTTGCCATCTTCATTGTCCCACAAGGAAGGTGAGTTGGTAACAGGGGTCTTTATTCTTCTTATTCTTCTTCATCATCTTCTACACTATTTTCACAACTACCACTACTACTTCTACTCCTCCCTCTCATTCCCTTCTCCCACTTCTATTCTTCCATTTTTTATTTACTGTAAAATTCTGTTTATACGGCATTCTCGGACTTTGGGACTTGGACTTGTCCAAAGAAAAAGAAGAAAATGATTAGCAATAGTGATGACAATTTACTGGCTTAAGAGACAACTTGCCTGAGCAGATGATTCCTTCTTTCGATTTCCCTCTCCCTGGCCCCTCTCATCTCGTACTTGGCTCACTCGGATCTTCACCGTGGCCCCGATCCCATGAATGATTGGGGAGGGGGGGAGAGGAAGGGGGAAACACTCTAACAAACAACAAACCACTGGCTAGCAGCCAGGCATGTCGTATAAGGTGAAGGAAATATGCTCACCATGAAGAATTAGAAGAACAGCCATAGCCGATAGAGGGAAACTTGACATCCTAGCATTCAAGCCAGGCCAGGCTGGCGGCAAGATCGTGTGTAAATTACATTGAAGGGGGCCCTGGGTATCTTTTTTCTCTTCTTTTTCTATTTCTTTTTCCTTTTCTGTTCCCTTTCTCTCCTTCATCCTTCCCCTTCCTCTATTTCTCCATTTTCTTTTTTGTTTTCTTCTCCTTCATCTGTTTTTATTATTTAGACTTTTATTGCTGCACTTGCTTCTCCTTTTTTTTTTCTTCCTTTCATCTCCCCATCCATCTTTTCCATTTGCTAATGCCTCTGCCATGCAGTGTCTCTGGAGGCATTATGTTTTTAGGTTTTCTGTACATGTGTCAGTCCTTCCATCCATCCATAGTCAGTTTTGTGTATGACATAATTTAAGAACCGTTTGAGGTATTGGTATGGAGATCAAATTTAGCATAAGTGTGTTTGTGTGGAGAAGTGGTTCCTATCAGCTTGTGAGGGCGCGCATGCTCAAGATTAAAGGTCATAGACCAAAGTCAAATTTTTGTATTCTACTATTTCCCCCCATATCTCTGCAATGCCTGAACGTACTGAGTATTTTCATGAAACTTAGTGCATACTATAAATTACCAGATAAAGCTTCTCGAGTGAAGTTTTTGGACCATGGGGTCAAAGGTACGAAATCAGGTGAAAATTCTAAAATTTCACTCTTTTTTCCATTATCTCAGAAATGGCTCGAGGTACATGTGTACAGTGTATGTTATCTTCATGAAACTTTAATAGTAAATGCACGGATATACATGTATTGTCTATTAAACAAAGATTCTCTTTGGAAGTTTTTGGTCATGAGGTCAAAGATCAAGGGTCAAAAGAGAGGTCAACAAGCGTATTAAAAGTAACACTGTTTAATGCTGAAATTACAATATTTTCTCCACACTTTGGAAATGATATAACATATCCACTTGATCAAACTTGGTATTTTGTACATGTGTTGGTGCACAATGATTCTAAAGGGAAAGATTTAGTCCAAGAAGTCAAAGGTTAAGTGAAAATGCGAAAATGTCACTGTTTTTCATATTTTGAAAGTAGCTCAAATTAATGTCATGAAAATTAGTGTTTGAGAAAGTTGTGGGCCAAGGGGTCAAAGGTCAAGGACCGAATGTCTGCCCAATCATGTCAAACTGTCATCTCACATTGTCATGATGTACTGAATACAAATCTATCTAGGAGAATAGTGCAATGTAGCAGAGGCATACCCAGACCTCCTAACCATCCTGAATTTAGAGGAAAGAATCTGAATTTTGACCATATTTAGCTGTTGATTCAGTAGGAGTCTCCTATTTGTCTTGATAATGTTGCAGCACGCTCTATGGGAACTGCTCTTCTTTCCTACTTTTGAGCCAAGTTATCCCTGTTTTTCAGTCAGAAAGGTTGGATACGTAGATCTCTGCATATGTACCACATGACCTTATAGTTTTCTCCAGCTTCTTCAAGTCTTGTTTTACTTCTTCTGCTCCTTCTTCTTCTCCCTCCTCTTCGACTTCTTTCACTGTGTCTTCATCTACTCAATGTCATCGTCCCTTCTTTTTCTTGTCCTCCGTCTACTCCTCACTTCTTGATCATCTTCACATCTTTTAATCTTCACTGTCGTGCTCCTTAACTGGATTATGTTTATGTCCTCACTGTGCTGGAGCAATGATGTGCTCACAGTTTGAACGCACCCAAAGAGAATTGAAAATATAAATAGCAAAGGAAGAATATGACTTCACCC
Organism: Diadema antillarum; assembly: GCF_040938485.1. Taxonomy (NCBI): domain Eukaryota; kingdom Metazoa; phylum Echinodermata; class Echinoidea; order Diadematoida; family Diadematidae; genus Diadema; species Diadema antillarum. The sequence goes on along the minus strand of NW_027271259.1, from coordinate 682,692 downwards.
AGGGCAGAGGTCAGGACTGAATAAAGTCTGAAGTATACAGCGTATCAAAGTTCTTTGCTTGATATCATTAAGGGGTTTTTTTTGGGGGGTGGGGTTGGGGTGAGAGAGGGGGTTTCTTGGAGGAGGAATAACACAATGTGCCATATCAATAAAAAGTGTGTGTTACATGCCTTGTACATGAGGAAGTATGAAGTACAAGTATACCCAATGCAAACACACCAGCCTCATTCACGTCCAACCTGCCCTTCCCCTTTGAACTATCAGGGGGTGTGTCATCGCATTGATAAGAGTGTCTAAAGGTGTTTCTGCTCAGGTATTTGTGCAGTGCCTTGTTTTGGGTTCCATGATAGCCTGGCATGTCTTGGTAGTTTTTACTGACTTGGGTGTCATATAGTGGTGTCACTGCCAAAAGAAGGACTTAAAGTGTCCCGTGCTCATTCTGTTTGAGGTACTAGTATGTCCATCACATTCTGCATTATGTTGTTTTTGCTGCATTCATCTGAGTGCTGTTTGCGTAGAAAAGTCATATATCTTTGGTTGATAAGATGTAACAGAGTAATAGTGCAGTTGTCTTGAATAAGTCATATTCTTCACAGGTCATGGTTATCACACCATTTTTTTTCTACACCATGGTTCACCATGTTCCATGGTAAGATAGGCTGTAGAACATAGCCAGTGATAAATGTGTACAGTAAAACATGATATATTTGCAGCATGACATTTTCGCAAACTGGAGCCGACAGCCTTTTTTCTCAGCATGAAATTTTTGTGAATTGCCACTGGCATTCAATGCATATACATGTAGTGTAGACAAGAACTTTCACATGTATGCATTTTAATTTCATGAATCTTGATGCTCACGAAATTCGCAAAAGTAAAATGCATATGAACATTCCTTGTTTTACAGTAATTAGGTCATAAAAGTGATGATTCATGAACTCTGTGTAACAGGCAAGCACCTACTTGGTCAGTGTCAAGCTCAACATGTACAACCTGTAGTAAAAGATGAGCTGATATTGCTGTATTTCCCACAGACACCTGCTTGAGTATGCTTGTGACTAGTCTTCCGTGGGTTAATATGTTTGGTGCTTGACATTGGTATGTGGTACACAGGGTAAAATCCATTGTACTATTTGTAAAAACGATGTGAGTTTCATGTTCAAGCTGAGTGAATGTATTCAAACGCTAGGCCTGTTCTTTAAATTCAGCGACATGTAAAGTACAGAACAGCTCACTAGGGGTATTAACAATGGCATAACATGTACAATTTGTGCATTTTCACATTTACAGTGTGCATCTGTAAAGTATAATTATAAGCACGATCACATAATTTCATGCAGAGAACCGTGTTATTATGAAGATCTAAATACCATGATTTTTATTTTGTTGTATCAGGGCAGCCTTTCATGAAACTTTGCAGTCGCTGACAACTGTTGTAAGCTAATGAAACCCTCCCATCTGATTGGCTGAGAGCAAATTTGTCAATGGAAATTACTGACTTGTAAAACACTTGATGAAGTGCCTCCCAGGTCTTTCACAATATCATGGTATGGAAATAAAGAAATGCATTGTGTAAAGACTCGGGACTGGCAAAGTCCCCATGTTACAAGAGGGTTTTGATCTGACCTTGTCAAAAAAATAATGTGTGTCCACTTCTGTATCATACAGAAAATTGTATATGTACAATGGTTTCTTATCTGTTACTGGGTGAGAATGCAAGAAGTACCACATGTAAAAAAAAATTACAACGGGACCCTCCGCAATGATAACTTTGAAGATAGTGAATCAATCCAAATACAATTTCAAAGTATGAAATTAACTCATTTCCCACATCTTGATACAGAAATCTCTGTTCGATTTGCTTCAGTGGACAAAGAGAAATGAGGAATTTTGGAGAGCATGTCAGGAATCTCTTCCCTCCAAGTTCTGTCTATTGTGTTCACACACAAGAGCATCCAAGTGCTAAACTTGGAAAAATCAGACTCGTGACATGCTTTACAACAATCCACATTTCTTTATGACTGCTTAAAGGGAAGGTAAACCCAAAGAGCAATGTGGATTGAGTGAAAGCAGCAACATTAGTAGAACACATCAGTGAAAGTTTGAGGAAAATCGGACAATCGATGCAAAAGTTATGAATTTTTAAAGTTTTGGTGTTGGAACCGCTAGATGAGGAGACTACTAGAGGATAATGACGTATGAGCGGACAACAATACAAAGAAAATATAAAGGAAATTCAACAAAAATTCACTTTTCTAGAATTATGAAAGAGCAATGGACCAACCTCTTTCAGAAAGCAGGGGGAATAATTGCTACCCTTTACATATGTCAATATCAAGTTGATGGAATTTGTAATTTTCATGAAAAAAAGGATTTTTGTAGCATTTTCTTTATATTTTCTTGGTATTGTTGTCCACTCATACGTCATAACCTCTAGTAGTCTCCTCATCCAGTGGTTCCAACACCAAAACTTTAAAAATACATAACTTTTGCATCGATTGTCCGATTTTCTTCAAACTTTCACTGATGTGTTCTACTAATGTTGCTGCTTTCACTCAATCCACATTGCTCTTGGGGTTTATCTTCCCTTTAACCAAATTGAATGGGGTTTTCTGCAAAATAGAGCTAAGATGTTATATTTCAAGACCCTGAAGTAGCATTTAGACAATTTAATCATATTGGGTGTTATCAATGCGAAAATCTGATTGTAATTTTTTTTTGGGGGGGGGCATACTGTAGTGAGGTACTGCATGATATTTACTTTTGAGATGGCCTTTTTCCCTCCCCAACAAGAAATCAAAACGAGTCTGAGCAAAATCAATATGGACAAATATTAACGACTGCATATAAAGAGCATCACCTGGGGCAGTTGACGAAAATTGTGCCGCCCAGTTACAGAGCTGTGTGTTTTCTGCGTACAGTATTATTGTGATGTCAAATCGTAGGGAGACACAGTGTAATTCTACCAGCGTACCCTTTCAGAGATCCTGAATATACACGGAAGGATACTGGGGTATAGCACGTTCAGGTGATCTACTGGCATATGGTTGCATCTCTCTATGTTCCGTTTTTCTGTCACTATTTGTGCAGCTGTAAACCTGTTGAGGATGGACTGATTTTGCTACAACATGCATTTTCCATAGACACTTGCCCGAGTATACTTGGGACTAGTCCTCAATGGGTTAAAGAAGCCATGTTTATGTAGCTTCCACTTGGCAAATTATTGCAGGTCAAGAGAAGCATCTGAGCTGACGTGTCGTTGCAGTGGCAGGCTTGATTTCGTTCCTTGTTGCGTGTAGGCTAACTGTTAATAGGACAAGGACTTCACTGCTGTCAGAAATGTCCATCAAATTCTCTAGCAAGTCTCTCAGTATTTTAAGAGTTTTATGTACCGTAAACGTCCATATTTTTGTGCAGTTCATTTTTCGCACTGAGATATCCATACTCTGCAAAACCCAAAACAAATTACACTGAACAAGGATGATGACATAGGAGCCTCACATTATTTCAGAAATGGAGCAATGTAATTCCATTACAATACAAGTGCACCTGTGTAGAATTTATGCATGCTTTCTTCTTTTGTTCTGCTTCCTCGATCCCCTACTTAAGTTTTCTTACAGTGAGGCTGCCATGTCATCATCCTTTTCATTATAGTTTGTTATAAATTTTGAAAATGTTCTTATTCCTCATCCCAATCACTTTAAATTCTGAAACTTTGTACCCAATAGAACCAATTTATAGTTGCTCATAATTATATGTAAAAGTCTGAAAATCATCTGGAGGTCTCCACTAAAGGTACGTATCTCGTTTGCATTACGAGAGCAGATTAATCAAGCTACGGAACTAGTAAACATGAAGAAAACTAAAAAAACATTTACAGTAATACTCCTACAATACAAGTTTGTCTTGAGATTGTAAGTGTAAAATTACACTAGATATAGCAAGCAAAAAACTTTGCTATTTTCACGCTAGTTTCTTGTCACATGAAATTCACACACACACACACACACAAAATTCCCACACCATGAAAATTTCCACTGTCACAGTAAGAGTACTGTACCGTATGTCAAAAAAAAAAAATTACAACGGTACCCTCATCAACGATAACATAAAAAATGGTGAATCAATCCAAACACAATTTCAGGGTGTGAAAGTATAACTCATTGCTCACATCTTACAGAAAACCCTGTTCAATTTTCTTCAGTGGTCAAAGAGAAATGAGGAATTCTGTAGAGCATGTCAGGAATCTCTTCCCTCCAAGTTCTGTCTATTGTGTGCACACATTAATATGCAGTTCCAAGAGCATCCAAGTGCTAAACTTGGAAGAATCAGACTCATGACATGCTTTACAGCAATCCACATTTCTCTGTGACCGCTTTTGAACCAAAGTGGAATGGGATTTTCTGCAAAATAGAGCTAAGATGTTATATTTTTAGACCCTGAAGTAGCATTTAGATGGATTATTAATATTGGGTGTTATCAATGCAAAAATCAGATTGTAATTTTTTTTGGGGGGAGGACATACTGTGTGTTCAAGGAAAAACTAAAAAAGGACTCTGTGTGAATATCTGCCATGATTTCTATGCCTTCCTCCTTTGTCATGACAGAGAGACTGAATTTCTGTTTGTGAGCCACAAGGGGCGGGGACAGCTGGCCGAGCAGGCGGGGTTTCAGCGTCTGGTTGTCGTGACGCTGCACCGGGGACACACCTACCAATCCATCGACACCATCAAGGCAGAGCTGTCATCCAAGGTCATGGAGCTGGCGCCTGGCGGGATGTCAAACAAAACTCAGGTGAACACTCCGATAGAGGGCGTACTTTGGCAAACGTATTCGGAAGTAGAGGTTTAGTCATTTATGCAGATTCCAATCAACATCACTATAACGGAAATAGCAAGGGGCTGCCTTGATTGAAAAAAGAAGACAGTGAAAAAAGAGAAGAAAAAAAGGTATGTTGAACATGGGACCTTTTGTAGCTAATAATCATTTATTAATGTCTATGTAATAGAGCTATAATTGAAATGGCTAAGGGCTGCATTGAATGAAGAAAAAAAAAAGGACAATCCATGGATCTTTCCTCTTTTCTCTTGAAAATTTTTCTTTCGATGCAGACAGCATTGCCAGGGCACCTTTTTCAGGGAACTCTTTCTTTCTTTCTCTGTCTGTGTGTGTGTGTGTCTCTCTCTCTCCTTATTGTAATAAATATAATGTGGTAATTGAAACTTTGAGTTTGGTGCACTTCTTGTTTTGAATTTTACAATTTACCACTGCTATGCTTTCATCCTTATGTAAGCAGCTTTTTCCGTTTTTGTTCTGTCACCTATAGAATATACATTCTGACTTTTGCAAGTGCGCAAACTATAATGTAGCAATTACCTGGTAGCTCATTAAAGACATTGTTTACCATTTGCAGATGAAACAAAAACCCAGCTTTAGTGCCTGAAAATAGTTCTAAAATATGAGTTAGGAATAGAAACAACAGTGTGAAAACATTAATCAGTATGATAAATGTTAAGTATTGTTAGATATACAAAATGTGAAAAATAGTTATTATAAAATTGTTTCTAGACTAAGGGCGGACTCACACTGTGCGATTTTTACTGCGATACGCTGCGCTGCGACAATGTGCGATATCGCAGCCTGTTGCACTCTGTCGCAGGTGCTGCGATGTATACCGCACACTGTGCGATTTGTGGCCTACGATTTACACCGTGCGCATGCGTACATCGTACATTATGGCACCTGTTCATCATAAAGAACGGTAACCATGAATGAAGTCACTCGTGAATGTTTGTATATCATCATTATTATTATTATTATTTTTTTTTTTTGGCGACGTTGGTTTGTAAAGTACATGTATGTTCAAGCTTGCTTTTTTTTTTTTTGGTTTGACTTTAAAGTAACTACAGAAATAATAATGAATCAAATAACACTGTACATTCTAAGAAATAAAGTTAATAATGACAGAAAAATGAAATGCCATATTTTGGTATCAATTTGGATCACTGCCTGGATCAAAGCCCCCCCCCCCCTTTTTTTTTTGGGGGGGGGAGGGTGGGGTGGTTGTAGGATTCTTGATCATTGGAAATAATCATTTACTGCATATTATGCATATTTATGTAATTATAACAATGGGCAGAAATCACAGTAAGGGTGAAAATGTACTGCTTGGCGGAGGTCTGTATTCTCTGAATGCTTTTCTATGGCTTTGGTAGTGGAATTCTAACATTGTGGTTTCTCAAGCACATAAAATATTGTGCTGACATATTTTTCTGGTTGGCCCTTTAAAAATTCACTCTTGTTTTGTGTATGTAATATTACCATCCAGATGTAAGGGAATCACACTTATTTACAATATATATTGATTCACAAATAAAAATGTGACAAGAATAAAGATAATGATATATTCAAGTCATTAAATTAGATATACAATATAGATTAATTGATCACAATTAAAGTCAATTCAATGGTTTATTTATTTTCATCATCAAAAAAGAAAAAGAGAAGATGGTACAAAGCGGTACAAGTTGTTGGTTGTTGGTTGTTGTTGGTAACATGACTACAGCTGTATGCTTCAATTAGTTCAATACAATTGTACTGTCAACTTCTAAAAGCCAAAAAAAAAAGCAAAACTAGTAGGAAAAGCAATATCATAATTGTGCTGTACAATTCACATATACATACTCTAGTATGGATGTCATAGTTCTTAATAGTATCACACAAAGTGACCAAAAACATCAACTTCCATTTCTTTTCCACATAAACAATGAATAAATTCAGTCAACTTGAACATCTACAAGAAGTTCAGCTCAACGAGTTACCATTACAATTTGCACGCGACAACTACCTATGCCACTACAATTTCCCAAATAATGTTGCAAAAACAAACAAAGAAACCTCAGAGAGCAAATTGCTGCAATCTAACATACTCTACAAGCAATGTTTACAGTTAGAGTTTATGTACAAAGGTACATAAACACTTACTGTGAACATACAGTGTATTTTGGAAAATGCCAAAATGAAATGATCATACCAGCATCCGAAGGGGTGCTTGGAGATGCACTAAATGTGCTACTGGTCCTAATCCAGATTAATCAGACACTGCATACACTGCAAAATACTGTGCAAAGCAGCCATTTGAATTGAAATTCAAACTGTGTGTAAACCGGCTTGTCAATTGTATACCTTAAAAATGTAATATCATTACCGGAGATCTCATCTTCAACACTGTCCATTTTCTGTCCAACCCAGATTATGTTGGTGCCTACCTTAGACATTCTTTACAAGAAGAAGATGCGCTGGTTAAAATGTGTGGAACAAAAAAAAAGATAAAAGGTTAAAGGCTAGAGTACATGTATTTTTGGTAACACATTTTACTTTCCAGAATTGACTTATAAGCAAGAAATATACAATTGTGTTACCAATATTAAATCAGGAAGATACAAATTAATGGACATTGAATTGCTTTGAATGATAAGGGCAAGTGGCAAATTGTAGCTCACAAATGTAGCAAAGACAACTATAACAATTTGCTCACTCAAACTCTCAGATGTTGAGTCCAGTAATAAATGTTATCCATCGATACAGATAGAGGTATGATAAAAAACAAGCAAACAAACAAACATAACATTTTGTGCAGGGGGGGGGGGGGGGAAGATCAGTAGTTAAAACATGTATGATTAAAATACCATGCAGCACTTATACGGCAGCATATATATGACTGCCTAGGAAAAAATAGCCAACTCAGCGCTGTCTGCTGAATTCACATTACTCTAAATTCAGAATTGCACAGTAACATGATTTCTTGTTGACAGCTATAGTACAACTTATTGCAATGATTCATGTGCCATTCTCCATTTTTCTAGTTCAAACATTTCTGGCAATACATGTATCATTGTCAGACTCACATTTTAATACGCTTAGACAAGGGCAATGAAAACACAGTGTGCAATTCCATCATTGTGCAATGATTAAAGCCTTGTTGATGTAGACTGGCGTTATTAGGGTGATTAATAAGTTTACAAAACTAAGTTGTTCAATGGTCAAGTTAAACTAATATTAGAAAACTTACAATAAGCTCTCACGTCCACATAGGCCTAAGGTGTTTTTACTCTGCGCAGTCTTGTGAGTGACGATGAAATATGTCATGTCACTACCACTTTTGCAACAGTACAAGTCATGTACAACAACTTCAAGGTAAAACATCTCTTGAACTTCTGAAGTTTTCCATCGATTCAAAAGAAGTTTTGCTTACATGTTCAGCTCACTGCAAAGTGCGTTGCCGTGGTAACAGCACTAATTGCCCTCAAAATTACGTAACAGCTTTGAGAACAGCTTTCTTCCCCAGTTTTCAAGCCATTAAAACAATGTTTGTCACACACGTTGAGTTTAATGTAAAGTTGCACAAAACATACAATTCTAAACAGTAGTGGAAAGAGTGTTGCTATTGTCTCTGAACATTGTAATGGCCCTCACAAATCAAACAAAATCTTGAGGAGTTTTTTTCCCTCTCCAGTTTTTCAGTGATACAAACAAAACATGGTACATTTGTTGTACTTGATTTAAAGTTGCAGGATAAATTTTAAAGAGAAACTGAAAGTGCATTGCAGGAGTAACAGTGCATAATCGCCTTAAAATTATGACAAAACCTTGCAGATTGAAATTCTTCAGCTGTTTGTTGGTATTTCAGAAAAAAAAAATGACTCACAGTGATTGCATGTAAATTTGACTTTTTCGAGAGTAGCTGTGTTTGTAGTTGAAATAAAACCATTGTAAGTTAACATCAAATGCATGTAAAATTCATGGAAACTTGCACTGATGGTCCAACATAAATGAAAGAATATAGTCAGTCAATATGTCAGTTTCTTCAAGTTCCACCTTCAGGACTGCCTGCTGTAGTAGCTGCCATTTTCCTGCTTTGAAAAGTCACATTTTGTTTCCAGTAAGTCCCAGAGAGACAGCAATGTCATCCCACATCGATCTTGCAGTTACAGGTGTAAGTGTCGAGGTGAACTGCATGACAAGGGCTAAACAAACACAAAAAAAGAGAGCAAAAGAGAGAAAACAGGGGAAATATTAATTGCTACAAAAATGCATAAGGTTCCCTGTGAAGCAAATGTTTGTAGTTTAGGATGCCTCCAACTTTCCGCCCATTTGCTCACAGTGTTTACAGCACTTGAACTACATACATTAGCAACTGACAACCACAGTTGAGTTATCGAGTTGAGTTTTTATGAAGTTCCTCGACCATGGAATTGACTGTGGAATTTTATTTTTCTTGAGAAAGTAAAAGAACAATGTGGCATGTTCTTATTTTATACTTAGAGAACTTACACCTGAATAATCCTTGTTGATGTGATAACTTGAAATCAGCAAATTTCGACAGTGATCTTAGATCTGAACCCCCTGACAAAAAGAAGTATCCCTGGATGATAATTCTGTGAATAAAGCCAACTCAAAATGTTCTTTGAAGTATGTAAATCAAATTTGGGATTTTCAGGTACACCCCAAATACATAAATATGTTGCACTGTCTGTACAGAGAAAAACAAAAACAACAATCATGTTTTTGTTTTTCTTTCTCTATTTGAGGGGTAAAGCAAACATTTTCCATTAGTGCATCAGCAGGGTACCTACTGCTGATAAACTTTTGGTTTCCTTTGCTTCTTGACTCCTCCTTATCTTCTTAGGTTTTGCTTTGACAGGTCCTGCACCTCCTTCTCCTGCTCCTTATCCATCGTCTTATGTGTAGCATTTTAGCCTTTGACGCCTTGCTGGTAGAGTCTTTATCATCTTGTAATTCCTAGTAAATAGGAGAAAAAGAAAAAGAAAAAAACACACAAACATGAATACATATAATATTATTATTGTATTGAATTAGAATGATGAAGAGAGATGCATTTCTCATATGTCTTACAATTGATTCATTCTTTCAGAGAGATGATGTTTTCATTAATTTCTAAAAATTGCTAACAATGAACTGTATTAGAAGTTCTATGAATAAACTATTCATTACTTTTAGGCTAGCATGGATGAAATTTTTATTTTCTTCAAAATACTGTAAAAGACAATTAAATTACACTTTTGAAATAATTTCTTTCTTTCTCTCAACTTAGTGATTTTTTTTTTTTAAATTGTCAAGCCACCATAAAAAGAAAAAGAAACTGATGTATTCACACATGCATTCACATAAAAATTTTGGAGAGTATGAAAAAGTGTTTATTTTATCTTCTAACACATATACTGTACCTCAGTCTCCAAAATTGGTAAGTGATCCTCTTGGCATGTTTGTCCTAAGAAATTGCAGGTAAGAGAGGGATTCATTTACTTCTGCAGGACAACCGGTTGCCAGCTGCTCCTTTTCTGCTCTTCCTTTTCAACATTGTGACAAGCTTGTGTTTGAATTCCTTAGAGATTTCATTTTTATTCAGACCTGTTTAGGGTGACACAAAGGGACAAATATTTTTAGGCATTTATGATAATTACAGTAGACTCTAAATTTACCATTTGGGAAAAAGGACAACATTGGGGAATGAATAGAGTTAACAAAAACATATAGTGACACACAAATTTATTCAACTATTCACCATTGTTGATCAATGGAAATAGCAGAAGAACTTGCATGTAACTCAGAATAACATCATAGAGGCCTGTACATAAGTGCTTCATGAATTCATATATCATAATCATAATTATTTCAGTCATTAACTAGATGCTCTAAGGTCTTAGGGCCTGAAAGCTAAACCAAATTACACTATGCATTACATATAGTGTATTTAGTACAAGTATGTCAATATACATGAGTAACACATATGACGCATAGAGCATTTGTTTCCTACAGTCTGCAATTTTGGATAATTCATGATTGCCCTTGAATGATGTTTTATATTCTGCAATCAAACTGCAAGTACAATTTGTATACCTACAGATTGGGGCAGGGTCTTTGATGATTTCAGACTGAGAGTTCATTTTGATATACTTTGTTATGAAATTAAAGGGCAATTAAAGTTAACAGAGAGTATGACACGTATACCGGTAGTACCGGTACAGTGTATACTGTATACTATAGCCTTACCAAGTGCTGTGCACAGCACGTTTGTGACTTGCTGAGGCAGCAACGACAAGGCTGTGTTTATTATCGACACAGATTAACAAATGACGCGCTACCAGATAATCAAATGCTTTGTAGCACTAGTCTGTAGACCTGGGCATGAACATGTTACAGCCTCATACAGTAACAACTTTCAGTTTGGAGTGCATGATTGATCATCACATAAAAACTCGCAGTGACAAACATGGATAAAATGTTAATCACCTAGTTACCTACATGTAGAGAGGGTCACTTCACTGCATTGCAATTGTGTGGGTGTGTGTTTCTACAATTCTAGACTACAATTTCTGTACAAATCTCCAAGAACAATTGATCAATCAAAGTTACCTCAGCTCCATTTAGGCCTTATTCTTAAAAATCTAGAGTGCTATTATACTCCTGCCCTAGTTAGGCAATTTCCATGAGACTAGACCCTATGTCTACTCTCCAAAAAAAAATGTTTTGGAGGATCCGAGAGCTGTCAAAGATTTTTTTTTTTTTTAATGTCATTAAACTCCTGCGTACATATTGTTTATTTTTTGTCTAGGATCTGGATTCATACTGCTTGTAACTATATAGCAATGGATCTCAAATATACAGTGTAGGTCTAACGCCTAGAGTTCTAATTCCTCTAATCGTTTAATACAAAATGTAAGCCTACGGTTCTAGACCACCAAGGTCGAAGCCCAGGGCAGGAAAGGCTAGCACAGCTACTGACAATCTAGATCCAGTAGGTGCCTAGGCCTAAGTAATAATCTACACTGTATTTCTGTAGTCATCACTAGCTTAACCAGAGTAGGCCTACCGTATGATTTTGAAATCCACGAGCACATTTTTGGAAAAAAAAAAGTAGACCCATCTAACGTTAGTACCCTTACGGTAGATCACCGTAAGCTATGTTAGGGAGTAGAAACATTACTATCGTTTAATGTTGTAGAACGGTCTAAAACTAAGAAGAAGAAGCCTGCTGACTGCGAGTAGTGCCAACGTTAGTGCATGCTATGACTGCTACTGCCTAGTGCTTTATTAGATCTAGTGCTTAGGGTCTAGACTAACCCCAGGACACTCCATGTACACAGTTTACTGTCCTGTGTGTTGGGGCTGGTCACAGTTAGGTCTAGACTAGCCTGACCAGACAGCTGTGCACAGCACAGCAGTCGCTTCGCGACAGCGGCTGCGTCTAAGTCAGGTCTAGACAGACTAGTTAATCTATCGGGCCTAAGACTTAAGAATGTAGATTTCTAGAGATCTTATCAGTTACATCTTAACGTTAATGGGCTAGACTTTCAATATCAATATCCTTTCCTATCAACGTGTAAAAAAATTATTTTGATCTCTCTAACTGTTGGTTAGGTTACTCTTTTTCAAAGTTAGACAGAAATCACGTATAATTACTAACGTTAGGCCCTAACGTTACTTTTAATAGCTGTTTACGTGTTAGTGTTCACGTCCACGTCAGTCGATCCAGTGGCAGTGCAATACTAAGCTAATATGGTCTAGACTTAGATCTAGGGCCTGTCCAGACCAGGGGCCTAGTTAGTACAAACGTTAGTAGTAGTAGTAGTAAATTTATATCCTGTAAATTTATGTCGATTTATTAAAATTCGACTGGAACAGGTATCATATGTAGGGATCTAGCGTTAGCAATAGCCTAGGCCTAGAAGTAGAACCACTTCTAGGCCCACACACGTATTTAGGCATGGCTAGATATGGGTCTAGATTATAGTATACTCAGTAGGGCCTATGTATAGTATAATTTAAACATTAACGTTAGATCAATTCACACTTTTGACTTAACAAGTTAGTCCAAGGGCCAAGGCTATGCATACAGTACCGGTCCGGCGGTACGCACACAAAATTTTAAACCAACCCACAGACTGTTTAATCTGCCCTCGGTCAAACTCTATACATGGGACTACGTATGGACCAAACAACTGCGATGGACGCGACAAGCCCATATTCATGGTAGAATTACTCACGATTACATTCTAAGTCGTTGTAGAACTCCCTCCTAATTTCATCTTCGTCATCATGTTGAGGCAGATCGGTGAACAAATGTGGAATGTAGGAAGCATATCCAGCCAAATCTTGATTAGTACGTCTTCTACCACCTTGCTTCACTGAAAGTATTCGATCATCGTCGCAAGCGATTGTCGCAGAATTTTGAACATGTTCAAAGTTCTACGATGGGGCTGCGATCCCTGCGATAGCCCCAAATCGCCGGTTGTCGTATCGCAGACATCCTCACACTGTGCGATTTCTCGTCGTGCGACATCGCAAAGGGTAAATCGCAGTAAAAATCGCACAGTGTGAGTCCGCCCTAAACTGTCTACAGTTATACTGTAAAAGTGGAAATTTTCGCGGTGTTGAAATTTTCGCGCATTTTCGCGCAACCAGAAACTAGCGCGAAAATAAAAGTCCGCGAATATTTTTGCTTGCCATATGTTCCTGTGCGTGACGTCTAGATTCCGCGAAATTAAAAACACGCGAAACTCTTCTGACCCGGCCAAGCGCGAAAAAATTAGTCGCGCGAAAATATCCACTTTTACAGTAGTTTGGTGAGAGTTATAGTGATATCTTCCCATATCTTAGGCTTTATTGCAAATTTTTTATGTGGTAGGATGTTTTTGTGGTACAACTGACCTACACATATGCATCTAATGTGATAACTCGATCATTTTCTTAGATCACTGCTCCCAATGGTTATACAGTACCTTTAAGAGGCAGTAGTTGCATTTGCCAGTCGCATACACTCAAATGCATTTTTCATTTTGGTAGAGAGCAAAAGCAGGTATACTTGACATTTTTTAGAATCATCTGTATATTTTCAGGTTCCCTTTCTGTCCATTGGTAATGACGTCGGCCATCGGGAGGTGAAATACCAGGTGGCTGGATCTCAGAATGACGAGATTATCGTGGAAGATGTAAAAGGGGAAGATGGAAACCTCTACAGACAACTTGTCTTTTCTCCTAATCTGAATCTGGTTCAGTCACAGGCCAAGCTAGTCACTGGTGAGTAAAGTCTGTAAATGTGAAAATTTTCTAACATTTGCGCGACGAGAGACTAGAGTGAAAATTGTAGCATACATTCATTTTTTTGCCTGTTTCATGTTGCACTAATTAATGTGTTGATTCCACAGAGTTAAAACACAGAAACTTCATCTTCTTATACCTGGCAAAGCATGACAATCGGATTATCCTCCTTTACAGTAAGCTACAGTCGTCCCCCCCCCCCCCTTACGCTGAGCCAGCTCCTGCCCCCCCCTTTTCTTTAACCCTTTCTTCTCTTTATCTTCTTGTAAATGTGTTTCGTAGGGCAAGCTGAGCTTATTGATTAACAAAAACAGACTGAGACTTGGACAGTGTGTACAATGCCATGAAGTTTTCTGTACCAATCAGCACTCAGAGCACACATAGGGGTAGATTCAGATTCAAGGAAAACTTCCATTGCCGGGAAATTATATTTACACCTGGGTCAAGAGGGACGTGGTCGGTAAAAAACATCTTGTCACAGGACATGAGAGCTCAGTGGGATTGATACTCGATACCTCCAGTTCAAAGTCAAGAGTCTCATCCAATATACCACGGTGCCCCTACTCAGACAGAGATGTAAACAACACTTTTTGTGCAGTCAGTAATATCTGTTTGCAAATTCATCATGTTAGTTTACTGTATTAGTTGTTTAAACCTGTGGAAGCTTGGTCCGGAGTATACTGGATGATAATAATGATGTTGATGATGATGATGGTGATGATGATGATGATGATGATGATAACTTTGGCAGGTATCTATGGGAAATGTGTCGTATAGCAAAGACACAAATCAGTAGGGAGAAGAATACAGTGCCAACTGCACAAACTCTAATTTTTCCTTTGCTGGCTTCCTGAAGAGAAATTGTTTGTCTTGCCACAGAAATAATTTAATAGGCATTATTACAAAATTTTACATGGTAGGATGTTTTGTGATACAACTGACCTTCACATATGCATCAAATGTGATATCTCGATCATTTTTTTAATCACTGTTTCCAATAAATGATAAACAGTGCCTTTAACTTGGTATTTCTGGCCCAAAAACTCACTTCTCCGAGTACATGTATACAGGCACTGCGCATACGCACATCTCCTACGGTGAAAAAACAGGGAGTGTGTCAGGTGATGTGAGGAATACAGTGCAATGAGTGGTATTTTGTGACACGATTCACACTCAAAGCTTGCATGTGTTTGAATTACTACCCTGAATACCATGGTATGAGAATATACAATGTATTTTGCGATGTATTTTGCAGTGTATTTGCATTCACATTACGAAAACCATGTGAAATAGTATGCAAATATTCAATGTTTATGACTGCGTTGGTTCCAAAAATTGCGTGAGCATGCCAGTTTAACCATTCTATTCAACAATGGGCCCTATTATCCTGCTGTGAGTGACACCACTCTCTCATCCCTCTGTACAGAAAAGGTGAGGTCTGCCAGTGGCAAGAAGCGGGGAAAGACGAAGACGAGCGTCGACCACTGGCACCTGTCCATGGCCTTCCATCGCCTCATGGTGGCGGGCTTCGCCCTCATCCCGGACTGCGTGGAGCTGCTTCGCAGTGGGGCCAAGGCAGTCCTGGTGGGCCTGGGGGGAGGGGCTCTACCCATGTTCCTCTACAAGCACTTTCCGCAGGTGAGCTTCGTTGAAGGAGGGAGGCGGTTGTGGGGTGCACAGTGTTACCCTGTGACAATCAGTGAAACTCTTCTTTCTATTCACTGTCAGTATCTTCAATCAAAGGAAATTTCTTCTGCTGACTCACCACAGCCACAACTTCCATATGTCTCTTCCAGTATTCTCTGATGTTTTTTTGCACTTTTTGATAGTACAGTAGGACCTTGATTATTTGGATTCTCTGTTATCCAGACGTTGACTGGCTGATATATTTTTCTTATGTTTTCATGCATTTTCAGTATCAAATCTCACTCAAAACAAACACACATTCAACCATTATCCTGCAAATACGTGACGGGACATATTCCAATCATCACAGCGAACTGTAATTTTTAAGTCATTTGGTTTAGATGATGTCAAAGACTGGTGCCGTGCTTGTACCGACACTGAGTGCACATCAGTGGTTACAATACAATGCAGCGGCAGTATTCGACGAGTCGCAATATCGATCTCATTGTCGGTCAATATCAATCAAACAAACAATACATGAAGGGATATTTTATGTGTGTTTCATTTTATTTCCGTAGTATGTAACATGACAATACCAAGCAGATACAGTGTAGTCATAATATTGGTGAGTTGGTATTAGAACACTTTATAAAATGGGTTCAAGAATGTAGCCAATAGGAAGCGCTGAAATGAGTCACGTGTGCTTTATTGGTTTATATTCTAGTCCCAATGCACTGCGTGTTAAATCCTATTGCCGATCGTCTGTGCGCGCGGCGGCTCCTTTGAATTGCATGCGTATGCATACGCGTTGTAGAGCTGTCAATCCTGTAAACAACTTCTAGTTCGGGCTGCCAGCCGGCCGGCCTTTCTTCTGAATGTGTGGCGTACGTATACTCATATACGTACAGTACAGTAGACCAAGCGTTGTGGTACCGGACGCGTACATGGAGTCACTTTGAAGGGCAAATCCAACGATTTAGCAGGTTAATTCTCACGCCGTTTTCAGAGTATGTTGTCTAGTAGGCCTATATGAGGAGTCTATATCAAGTCTTTAATGTAAAGGGTGCATATTCTATGTAAAATAAGTAAGTTTTCATGCGGGAACTTAAGTGTCCGGAAACCCAACCCCCCATCATACTTATACTGTATGTGCGGGATTTCCGAGTGCGACGTGCGTAAATGTTTGGGACGAACATCTTCGGACGTCTTGACCCACAAAGGTACGTGAAAAACGCTGAAAAATGCTGTTAGTTTTCGAATTTTCGACCCATTTTATAAAGCAAATGATGCACAGGATTATTTCGTGGCATTAGTGGAGATGCAGCTCACTCTCGGGTATTTACAATGTAGTGCAACATGCACTCGGCTTCGCCTCGTGCATGTTTCACAATTGTAAATACCCTCGAGTGCGCTATACGCCTCCACTAACGCACTCTATCCTGTGCATCATTTGTATATTATAAAATGGGTTCAAGAACGTAGCCGATAGGAAGCGCTGAAATGAGTCACGTGGGCTTTGATTACTTTAGTACCATTGCACTGCAGTACCAGTGCGCACTCAATCAGTTGTTACGTGCGCGCGGCGGCTCCTTTGAATTGCATGCATACGCGCTGTCAATCCTGTAAACAACTTCTAGTTCGGGCTGCCAGCCGGCCGGCCTTTCTTCCCTTGTGCATAACATGTGTGGCGTACGTATACTCTTATATGTACAGTACAGTAGACCAAGCGTTGTGGGACCGGACGCGTACATGGAGTCACTTTGAAGGGCAAATCCAACGATTTAGCAGGTTAATTCTCACGCCGTTTTCAGAGTATGTTGTCTAGTAGGCCTATATGAGGAGTCTATATCAAGTCTTTAATGTAAAGGGTGCATATTCTATGTAAAATAAGTAAGTTTTCATGCGGGAACTTAAGTGTCCGGAAACCCAACCCCCCATCATACTTATACTGTATGTGCGGGATTTCCGAGTGCGACGTGCGTAAATGTTTGGGACGAACATCTTCGGATGTCCTGACCCACAAAGGTACGTGAAAAATGCTGAAAAATGCTGTTAGTTTTCGAATTTTCGACCCATTTTATAAAACAAATGATGCACAGAATTATTTCGTACACTGTGCATCATTTGTATACTAACGCCCATACATGATGGGCTAGAAAGTGCTGTATGTGAGCATATCTGTCTTATCCAGTCAAATTGATTATCTGGACACCTGCCGGTACCAACATGGCTGGATGATTGAGGTCCTACTGTACATTGATGGAGGTCTGACATGCCGCATGGGTATACAATTGCAAACATAGATTACAGCAGATGATCACACATCCATCAAAATGTGCATGTTAGACAGGTGCTTGTATGTTTCATATCCCATGGCAATGAAATGCTTATCTCCATACTGAAATAGAAGCCATGCCCATCGATTGATTACACTTTCAAAAATAGAATGTACAAACTATTTATCTTGCTGGGTAAAACGAAATGAAACATGTACAATGAAAAAAATTGTAATGAATACAAAAGGATTTGAACTAAAATATAAAAAAAGTAAGTATAAGTAATTACCACTTACCAATTTATAATCAATTACTGAACCAATTCAAACTTTCGAATTACTATTTTAAACTTAGATGAATTTTCAGATATTGCTCAATATGCACAAATCTCATGAAAGCTTATCAAGAAAGCTATTCAATGAAATATTGCAAGAGAATTGTTTTTACAGTGGTATTTTTTTTTCTCTCTCTCTCTGTCTATTGACTTTTTTTTTTGGTTCCACAGCTGGAGTTGGATGTGGTGGAGCTGGATCCAGCGCTGAAAGACATTGCCAAATCCTGGTTTGGACTAGTCGAGGACGAGAGACTACGTGTTCACATTCAGGACGGTTTGGAGTTCATCAAGAACCAAGCAGAGAAAGGTTTGTGTGCAAGGCTGCTTTCACTGAGAAAGGTGTATGTGTATGTCTCTTTTCAGTGATAATGGCCCCACATGAAGGAGAATTTGATGTGTGGAACTCGTCTTCACTGGTAAAGACTGATGAACGAGTGTCATCCTACTAACTGGATGCTTTTTCTTCCTACCACAAATCCACCTTAAGTTTCTTTCTGGGGTTTTTTCTGACAATTTGTACTTCACTCTCTTGTTCCGCTTCTGATCCTCCTTACATTGTACCTTTCTTTCTTGGTACTCCCCCTCTCTTTATTTTTGTCTTCATCTTCTCTTGTTGCTCCATCTCTTTTTTTCTTTCATTTTGTCTTTCTTTCCCTCTCTTTGTTGTATCTGCTGTTTCTTTCTTTTTCTTTTGTATGTCTCTGCCCCCCCCCCCCCCGACACACTAGAGGATTTATTTTAATGCATTTTTCGTCATCTACCTTCTGTCTCCTTTGTTCTAACTCAAACACTGCAAATGAATTAGTGAGCTGTCTTTCTTCACATATTATTGCTAACGAGACTGGTTCTCATTTCTTTGGCCCAATAGATTCTCCCCCTGTGTACAATGTGGTGATGTTCGATGTGGACAGTAAGGACACCACTGAGGGTATCAGCTGCCCTCCGCGAGCTTTCCTTGAATCCTCCGTGCTGGAGCAGGTGAAGAGGATCTTACACCCCAAGCAAGGTAGGTCTGAGAAACATGTAGCACTTTATTACCTCCGCCAAGGGAGGAGGTTATGTTTACATTACTGTTGGTTTGTTAGTTAGTTAATTTGTCCGTGTGCAAAATAACTCAAAAAGTTGTGCACTGATATGAATGAAACTTGCAGGGAAGGTTAAGAATGACATAAGGAACAGATGATTAAATTTTGGTAGTGATCCGATGGATTTTTTAAAGGATTTTCGATATTTTAGCAGGTAGGGTCAATTAAGTTGGGAGTTCAAGCTTCGCATTTTTGAGGTTTTCATACATGAACTAAAGTGCGTTCTCTATCTTCTGCTAGGGCGAGGCACGCCGCGCAGCTAAGGGTTTATGACGTAACAAAGGCTTCTATATTGGGAAATCACGCGATTTTCAGCATGCATAGGTATGGGTGGAAATCACTGATCTATATGGAAGAGTAAGATCATCGGTGGAAAGAAGCTTGCTTGGCAGAGGTCTGCACTCTGAGAGTGCTATACTGCGTAGAAAAGGGATGAAACTTAAAGCAGTTAGTTCCATAATGCATTTTTTGGTGTACATTACATCTGGCTTTTGTTTAATTATTAAGAAATTGGCTGACAGTTATGATACGAGATTTGCTGTGAATGGAAAATATGGTTGGAAAGGATTGACCCGCTATGTGCCTTGAGCTGAGCTTTAATCCCCATATTAACTGGCTAGGGTAGCAAAGATTTAGTCATGATGACATCACAATCCAACCTGATGTTCATGATGGCAAAATTGGGATTTGGGGTTGAGATAATCTCTTTCTCATTGACAGTCATTTTTTGGACACTTTTAAAAATTAAAAGGAATCAGAGTTGCAGATGGAAAAAATGTTTGCCAATACCAGGGAAGTTGGGGTTAAGATTTTATTTTTTGTGTGCAGTTTAAAAACAAAAAGCCAAAGTAAGAAGTTATTTTTCTCATAACAGTCATACATTTTCAACTTTTCCCTCTTTTCAAGGCATATTCATCCTCAACTTTGCTTGCGGTGATGATGAACTTAAGGAGACGCTGCTGTCTGACATTCGAACCCACTTCCCCACCGTTCAAACAAGTCCCATGGAAGACGACGTCAACGAGATCGTGTACGGCTTGCTGGACACCTCCGATGTCAACACCCCGGAGATGCGCAAGAGGCAGGCGGAAAGCGGACAAGCTCTCCAGGAGTACGCAAAGTCTGTGTCGCCCCAGTGGGACCCATCCTTTGACCTCTGTGAAATGATGGAAAACTTGAAGATTGCTGAGGATGATAGATGATAAATGACATCCTCAGTGGAGTGATAAAAAGACATTGGTACTTATATATCTTTGGGTGGTTACTCTAGGTGCAGGTCACAAGATCATTTACAGAGAGTGCAGAGCTAAGCTTTCCATATTGGTGCTACTAACAAAGGCAAATTTTCATGAATATCACATGTCTCATTGTGTGAGTCATTTAACCCATTGAGGACGAGTCCAGAGTATACTCGGGCCAGTGTCTATGGGAAATGCGTGTTGTAGCAAAATCAAACCGTCCTCAACGGGTTTATAATGAAAGTGCTTTGTGAGATATCAAACCCAGTGATCAGTAAGCTCCTACAGCATTTCTTTTGCTGACTGGCATACATGCTACAGTGCTTTGTTTACTGATTGGCATAAATGTCTTGAAACTAATTGTCAACTAGAGAAGCACTCTGAGAGCACAGACCTTTGCCAAGCAGCTCATTTCCACCGCTGCTCTTGTTCTTCAAATGAGTTTAGTGATTTCCACCCACTCTATGCATGCTGAAAATCGCCCGATTTCCCAATATAGAAGCATTTTGTTACGTCATCAATTTCCAGCTGCGCTGCAGAGCTTCGCCGGCCTAGAAGAAACTAGAGCACACACTTTAGTGCACATATGAAAACCTCCAAAATGCGCAGCTTGAACTCCCAAGTTCATGGACCCTACCTGCCAAGACATCAAAAATCCTTCATAAAATCCATAAAAATTTTCAGATCACTACCAAAGTTTAATCATCTGTTCCTTGTTTTATTCTAAACCTTTCCTGCAAGTTTCATCCAAATTCGTGAACTACTTTTTGAGTTATTTTGCACACGGACAAACTAACTAACTAAATACAAATGTAACTAACAAACCAACGGTAACAAAAACATAACCTCCTCCCTTGGCGGAGGTAACTAGAAAAGCACTCATGCAGACCTCTGCCAAGCAGCTTCTTTGCTATGCCCGAGTGAACTCGCTGCTGTACAACTGGGTCAGGTGTCAATGGATCACTGAAAGCTGGTGAAAAAACTTGGCAAGTTAAAGGTCATGTTTACCTTTGGGAACAGTAATTTTAAGAAAATGTTCAAGATATCACATTTGATGCATATGTGTAGATCTGTTGTGTCACAAAACATCCTACCATATAAGATTTTTGCAATAAAGCCTAAAATAGTAGGTATCAGTATTTTTCTCATTAAACCATAATTGTAGACGGTTTAGTCTGCCTACACTTTTATTATAACTGTTGCTCACATGTTGTGTATTTAACAATACTTAACTTTGATTGTATCTTTTTTTTACAATGGTTGTTTCTATCCCTAACTCACATTTTAGAACTATTTTGAAGCACTAAAGCTGGGTTTTTGTTTCATCTGCAAATGGTAAATTATGTCTTTAAAGCTAAGTGCCTTGGCACACAAAGAGTCATTAGCTGTGGGTCATAGGTCTACAAAGTTTCTACAAAGTTGCATTTACTGCCCAAATGATGTGGAATATATTCAATTTGGCTGCTTAATATGGATTACCTGATGTGGGCTGCACACTATCCCATTTTGTCTACTGTTCCAACCTGTATGTTTGACCAGTAGGTACCCAGTTTTTGTCTCGCCCACCGGAGGTGAAGGCGAGACTAAGGGATCCAAATGGCGTCCGTCCGTCGTCCGTCCGTTGTCCGTCCGTCGTCCGTCGTCCGTCCGTCGTCCATCCGTCGTCCGTCACAAATGTTAAAGTTTACCTGCAAGACTCTCTTATGATGCATAACTTGGCAACTGTTACAGCAATGGCAGCCACACTTGGGTGATAGAAGCACTAGGGGTATCTTCATGTTATGGTGTTGTCAGAGGTCATGTGATGAGGTCAAAGGTCATTTGAGGTCATATATTAAAGGGTATGTGCAAGACCCTCTTTTCTATGTTAAAGTTTACCTGCAAGACTCTCTTTTGACAAATAACTTCACATAAGTTGCTTGGATTACCACCTAACTTGGGTCATAGATGCACTGGGGGTACCTTCATGTTATGGTGCCGTTGGAGGTCACAGGATAAGGTCAAAGGTCATTTGAGGTCATACGTTATAAAGTTTACTGGCAAGACTCTCTTATCACTCGTAACTCGACACATGTTGCTACAAAAGCAATCAAACTTGGGTGATGGATGCACTGGGGGTACCTTCATGTTATGGTGCCATAAGAGGTCACATGATAAGGTCAAAGGTCATTTGAGGTCATACGTTAAAGTTTACTTGCAAGACTCTCTTATCACACATAACTCAGCACATGTTGCTACAATGACAATCAAACTTGGGTGATGGTAGATGTCTCTTGGGAAGTTGAAGGTAACCACAAGGTCAAAGGTTACAGACAGGGGTCAACGAACTTTTAGGGCCCAATGTTAAGTTTTTAGGGTGCATTTCGTTTATGGCTCATAACTTTTGATCCCTTTGTCCGTTTGTGACCAAACTTGGATGGAACATGTCCCTTGGGGAGGTGAAGGTCGTCACAAGGTCAAAGGTCACGGACAGGGGTCAACAAACTTTTAGGGCCCAATGTTATGTTTTTAGGGCGCGTTTTGATTGTGGGTCATAACTTTTGATCCCTATGTCCGTTTGTGACCAAACTTGGACGGTAGATGTCCCTTGGGGAGTTAAAGGTCATCACAAGGTCAAAGGTCACAGAAAGGGGTCAACAAATTTTTAGGGCCCAATGTTAAGTTTTTATGGCGCGTTTCGATTATGGCTCATTATTTTTGATCCCTTTGTCCGTTTGTGACCAAACTTGGATGGTAAATGTCCCTTAGGGTATTGAAGGTCACCACAAGGTCAAAGGTCATAAGCAGGTCAATTAACTTCTGGGAGTTATAAAAATATTAATTCCTTGTAAGTGAATGGGCGAGACACAATTTGGTGATTGCCTTGTTCCATGTTTTACTGGTCCATTTCTGAAAAAGTTGCAGGTCTGACAGTGATTTTTTGTACTGGTCAGGGACCATCGGACCAGTGTCAGTGTGCAGCGTTGCCTCGTGGTCAGTTTAAGGGGTGAGAAATTATGAAAGGAGGCTACATTCACAGGACATGAGACGTTTGGCCATGTAGAAGGAGACAGTGTCATCTATAACTGGTGATATACGATGTAGTACTGTAAAAGTGGAAATTTTTTGCAGAGTTGAAATTTTGCGCATTTCAGTCAACCTGAAACTAGCGCGAAAATAAAAGCACACAAATATTTTTGCTTGCCATATAGTCCAGTAGTTGATGTCTGGATTCCATGGAAGTTCAAACAAGCGAAACTCTTCTCATCTGGCCAAGTGGGAAAAATTAGTTACGCGAAAATATCCACTTTTACAGTAACCCACATATTTATATATTATGAACATGCCCGTTGGCAGAAGAAAAGTAACATGCAGACACAGATCTTAAACTTCCAGGACGTCAAAAAAGAATTAAAGAAATGCACTGTAGCTGCAGAGAAGTAAAACAGCTGTTTCAGCTGCCCATTCACACAAATTTGTGGAGAGAATTGGGGATGAAGTGTCTGGCTCAGGGTGCAAGCTCAGAGGTAAGGCTTGATCCCTAACCTGCACATTGAGAATGCATTGTGCGTACCACCAGACCAGTTCAGCAATTAGTGTATTATTGCAAGTTTGGGGTTTTTTTTTCTGTTTTGATGACCCAAGAATGCCAGTGTCTGGGAGAATCAAACTATTGAATTGATAAATTTCTTTCTTTGAAAATCGATAAATACTACTACAATGAACACAGCATCTTCTGCCCTACTTCAAAGTTTTCCAGTCCCTTCACCGGTTTGGCCACAGAATCACTAAGAGCTTTTCAAACCTTCTTAAAAATGTGTTGAGGTATAGTCTTGTTCTCTTATCCTCTAGTGAGGGCCAAATGACTACAAATATCAACTCAACTCAACTTGATACATACCAGGTAGTTCTGTCACCCATGTGTTATAATTTGTGTCAGTACTTGCATCAATGGGCAATTACATAATGAAAGTGACACATCACTTTTTGTTGCCCTATTTGAGTGTGAAGGGAGTTTGCTCCTGACGAGTGAAAATGAAGTGTTATCTACCAGTAATTATTGTGATTAAAAGATAAAGGTGGTTGTATACCAACATTTTGAAACAGCTGCTGTAGTCCTCTCCACATTATTTTAAAAGGCATTTAGATGAATTTTATATGCGACAACCTAACACATGTCTTCATAGTCTCATCTTTGTGTCAATTTACATCCAACTCAAGTACACAGAAACAAAAGTTAGACAATCGGTGACTCTATGTTTGGAGTTGAAAAATCTTGAGACATGTGTGTGACTTCTCAGAGACAATCACTCCTGTCTTCTTCAAGAAAGATGTGCGTGAAAAAAGGTACAGTATTAAATTTTACTGTACCCCAGCCAGCAATTCTGAGAAGAAACTGCTAATGATCCAGAGATTTTGTCACAAACCTGTCCTTTTAATCTCTCTTCAAGTGATAACTGATATCAAAGAGTTTCTCTAATACAGTGTGTGCTACCAAATACTTAAATTATTCAAAGCAAAGGATGTCTGTCAAGTTTGTTTTCTTCTTTATGTCATAAAAGTTATGTTATTCTTAAGTAATCATGAAGTGGACATGTATTGTTCAGTGGTGGGATTTTGTTTACGAGGGATTGTAATTCAGACTGGAATGTCTCCTCAACTTAGTTTCCAGCTCAAAGTGCAAATCTTTCATCTCGTGATTAAAGAGAATTAAACTTTTAACTATTAAATTTGTGTCGTTGTCCTTTTTCTGGTTGTTCAGTACCCGTCTGCCCATCTAGAGGTCTTCATTGAGAAGTTCAGTCAGGACTTTGATTGGATGTGCAGGTGTCTTCTTCTCGTCTCTGGCTGGTAGAGGGGGCAGGATGTTGGCATTGGGAACTGGGGAAGTAAAAATGGCGGGAGAACGGATGATAGAAAGGGAATAAAATATGATTCGAGTGGGCCAAGTGATGCATAGTGTCAGATTGAAGTGTGAACAAACTAATGATGAACCAAATGTGTGAATGTATATGGTACATCGATTACAATTTGTTATTCCGAAGGTTCATTGATCCGAAAATGACATAGGGTTCATTGTTCCGAAGGTTGGTTATTCCAAAGATTTGTTTGTACAATGTACACACCTACTTTTCATGTTTGGATTGATGAATCTTGCGTCTCCAGTATAAACAAAGATCCTACAGGATCTTTGGTATAACCTACCAGATTTCATTTTTCAGATGAACGAACCTTCTGAATAACAAACCTTATTTCATGTTGGGATTGATGAACCTTCTGATTGATGAACCTGAGGAATAACACCACAAATCTAGTTATTAATCCTAAAGGTTCATTTGCATGCACATTCTTTTCATTTTCGGATTGAAAAACCTTATTTCATTTTCAGATTAACGAACCTTTGGAATAACTGTATCTTATTCTCCAGTTAATGAAAATTCGGAATAACAAACCTTAAGTACAATGCTATGAATCTTTGAATTAATGAACCCTATTTTTTTGTCCCCGCCAAACGAGTTCGAGCAGGGGACTATGAAACAGGCTCCGTACGTGTGTGTGTCCGTGTGTCCGTACGTGTGTGTGTCCGTGTGTCCGTGCGTCCGTGTGTGATCAAAATGTTCAATTTGCTACTTCTCTGTCATTTATGAGCCAATTTTGGTTCTGTTTGCTTTATATGATAGCACTACATGGGAGCTTTGAAACTTCTACACAGAATTTCAGTTGTGACCTTTGACCTTGACCTTTGACCTTATTGTACATTTTGCTACAAAATGCTACTCCTTCGCCATTTCTGACCCGATTTTGATTCCGTTTGCTTTATGTGATGGCACTAGGTGAGGGCTTCAAAACTTCTACACAGAATTTTGACCTGTGACTTCTTTGACCTTTGACCTTGATTTTTGACCTATATTGTACATTTTGCTACAAAATGCTACTCCTTCACCATTTCTAACCAGATTTTGATTCCGTTTGCTTTATGTGATGGCACTAGGTGAGAGCTTCAAAACTTGTACACAGAATTTTGACCTTTGACTTCTTTGACCTTTGACCTTGATTTTTGACCTACATTGTACATTTTGCTACAAAATGCTACTCCTTCGCCATTTCTAACCCGATTTCGATTCCGTTTGCTTTATGTGATTGCACTAGGTGAGGGCTTCAAAACTTGTACACAGAAATTTGACCTTTGACTTCTTTGACCTTTGACCTTGATTTTTTACCTGTATTGTACATTTTGCTACAAAATGCTACTCCTTCGCCATTTTAACCCGATTTCGATTCCGTTTGCTTTATGTGATGGCACTAGGTGAGGGCTTCAAAACTTGTACACAGAATTTTGACCTTTGACTTCTTTGACCTTTGACCTTGATTTTTGACCTATATTGTACATTGGCTACAAAATGCTACTCCTTCGCCATTTCTAACCCGATTTCGATTCCGTTTGCTTTATGTGATGGCACTAGGTGAGGGCTTCAAAACTTGTACACAGAATTTTGACCTTTGACTTCTTTGACCTTTGACCTTGATTTTTTACCTTTATTGTACATTTTGCTACAAAATGCTACTTCCGGCGGGGACATATTTTACGCACTGCGTAATTTCTACTTTTCCTTGTTTGTTTTTTTGTTTGTTTTTTTTTTAATTAACAAAACCTTGGGAATAGTAACAAATATCACACAGTATACCGAAGTACATTTATTATATGGCAGCTATTGCTATGGGAACCACAAAGTACATGTAGTTACTTATTACCCTAATTACATTAATGTCTCTTGATGGTGATAACACACTTGTATTTTATTCTATGCTGATTTATCTATCACTTGCAACGGAAATATTTCAATTTTTTAATTTTTGGTTTCACATACAAAAAATTTGTAATTCCATATCTCCATATTTTGGTGCAATTGAAATTCTGTAATTATTCAGAAATATAGAACTGCATTACCGACAGGTGGTGCATACAGCGAGTCAAGTAGGAATGGTAATAGAAAGAAACTTACGAGAGATTAAAGGAGAGAGAGAGAGAGATGAATTTGATCACACTCAACTTGTCGGAGCAGAATGTGTCAGAGAAAGTACATAATGAACTTAAAAATGTGATTTTCTCACATAGATTATTTCGTTTTCATAGCATATTGTGACTGATGTTTACACTTGACTCGCCTAGTCTAGCGACATTTAGTACATTCAAAACTGAAGTCGCTCATTGGGATAAGTCTGAAAAAGTCATAAAAATGTACCTATTCCGGCCACTGGCTCCGTGTTTGGGTTGCTGCTGAATCTGGTCGGCATGGTGGGCCTAGAAGTGGTTTTCCACTTCGCCATGCGGATAGCGGGATCCTGGTAGCTGAAGCGGGAAGTGGAGCTGATCGAGTAGCGGATCTTCGGCGGCTTTCCTAGGGTATATGGAGGCGGGTCAGTGAAAGATTCGATCAAGGGTTTATAAAAATACATGTACTAACGTGGAATCAACCTGGGATTCATTTGTACAATGTAGCCAGATTGCCCAAGTCATTAAGAGTGTACAGGGGTTGGTGTTTGCGTCTTCATTGGATCCGGACTCGAGATTTCTGTTTTGTTTTGTTTTGTTTTGTTTTTGTTTTTTGTTTTTAATCAGTCTGTTTTAATATTCATTTCACATTTGCCAATTAATAAAACTACCAGGGTATCAAACTTGATTTCCTTTTCCTGTATTCATTCATTCAGTAATCTCTTTATGTACCGATCATCCATTTAGTTTTTTCTTTCCAGATCGTTCAGAAGAAATAGGCCTACATGTACCTCGAATATATGCTGGGGAACTAAAGATTTGATATCGACTTTCCGAAATTTGAAATATATCAATCGAATTAGGCCAAGGCTAACGCGCTGGCTCGCATAGAGATCATGGTGTAGTTTCAACCGCAATTTGGTTTGCACATTCTTCCGGGAATGCTTCAAGGAGAGAATATTGGAATATCAATGCAAGAACGACCGAGAATGACGCTACCGCAGATTTACTTAACTTAATTCTCAGAAACGTTATTCTGAATCTTTTATTAATTCTTTTGATCTGTATAGGAGAGCATACGAATCGAGTTGATCTACATTGTATTTGGTTCGAAAATTTCTCCAGGAAGCGGACGTATTTGCATGCATGCGTGTCTCGTTGCATCTGCGTGGTTATGCGGGTATTTGTTCTGTGTGATTGACCGTTCAAATTTAGAAATCCACACGAAAGGATGATAGGGTAGATATAGAGCGCATCAACAAGAGGCTTCTTTCCCGGACGCAAGGTGGCGCTAGTAAAACATCGCCTGTGACTTAAACACCTTTTCTTGTTGTTCTCGAGTGTTGAAAACAAGAAAAGCGGGAAATCTTACCAACTTCCAGCGGGTTGTTGCTTCGCACTTCATGCCTGCAGGTCCAGTTTGTTTCCTCTGGTTAAGAAGAAATACGAGAAACTAAACTCTTAATTACATTTTATAGCGATAGCAAATTGTAACTGCACTGAATAACAAACTCATTTTCATTCCTTTTCCATGAGCGTTGTTTCAGTTTAATTTCCCAGTTAGTAGTGAAATAAATCACCTTTGCACTTCGGTGCAGAGAAGACAATGATTTTATAGAATCCTTTGATTTAAGGTCGATTTTGATGGGCTGTAGATCAATTCATCGATTTTTGTTACATTAGAATTAGGGCCTAAATCCTAAATAAAAAATAAGTTCTCGAACAGTAACACGATGAAATTTTCACTCTGTCCGCCATTTTTATTTAAGGTCGTTTAGTTTATACAGGTTATCAAATATTGTCGATGTGAAAGCACAAAACGTACAGAAACACACACACACATCGTACCCCGAGGAATACGTTTTGCATTGAAAAATCCCGACTTACGCATGTGTGAAAATTTATTTCTGAAGTCTTTGTGTATAGCCCTCGGACTCCAGATACTGAATGTCTGCAAAGAAAGAAAATAAACGCATCCATGCTCAAAAGAAATTCTTACCATTTCATTTCAATATCAAATATGTGTTTATTTTTTTTCTTTTTGATGCGGAATTTGTTTGTAGGTTGACAAGAACGGCTTACTTTTTAATACAATGGTTAACAAATCTGCTCCCGAAATCGAGCGGGCTTGGAAAGACTCTGAACTTTAGTGGACGACTTGTAAAAATGCCAACGCAGTGGCGGATGCGACCACCCAGCTAACATTTGCTCACATTTTTGAATGCACGACATTATTGTAAGTAGGCTTCCTAACTGTTTAGCCCTTCCCATCCCCACCCAAAAAATAATAATAATAAATGAATAGAAAAGAAAAGATATTGATACTGTTTTTGCAAGCCAAAGAACTTTGTTAGTAAGTTGCAGTACGTAACATCTTTCAAAACTTAAATCACGTTGACAGAAAGTCATCTAGAATAATTTTCCAGTTTGGTACATTATACTCACCAGGTTGTCCTTGTTATAAGGACTCTGGTAAACAAGGCCTGGGGAGTGTGGGTTGTGTCGGCGAATCGGCGAGAAGAGTCGCGGTAGTTTAGGGCGGGTGTGAGGGTGGTCTTTCTTGATGCAAAAGTCGGAGAAAGTCGTAGTTCGAGGCTTGCCATGTCTCCTTGTGAAAACATTGGCCATTTTGGAAAAACTCAAAGCTGATCGGAGACAGTTAACAAGCTTCGTGAGGGGAGAGGGGAAATTTTCGTCAAACTCTCTTTGAAGTAACGTACGTAAGACCACACTGCTAAACAATATCTAGGTACAAAATCTTTAATGGTTTACAAGATCTATCCATTGTTACCTAGGGGTGCATTATGACGTGTGCGCGTAGAGTAATCAATGTACTGTACTATAACACGTCATAGACTACGCGCATCACAATAAAACAAGGTTGGGCATAGGCAGACGTAGGCGCGGACGTTCAAAGGGAAAAAACATGATCTGAGCGTGCGCAGTAGCGCGGGTCATTATACTGCGCACGCTCAGATCATGTTTTTTTTTTGTCCCCTGTGAACGTTCGCGCGTCTAAAATCTAAAGCTCCCTAATTATTGTGACGTCACTTTATAAGTTGAATTGCAATGATGATAAACAATTCCAAGTGAGAACAAAGCATTGTTTCAGTAATTTATTGTGGTTTTTTTTTTCTTGTTTCTTGGACTGTAAGCTCGATTATTGTCTTGAAAAGGTAGACACTTCAGCTCTCTTGCACCATACTGCGTACACATCATACACGCACAAAATAAACATGCGAGAACACTAAATCACGCGTCATTATAATTAGACTTTATACATGCACGCACAAACGCACACGTACCTCTAAAATTACAGATAGGGCCCAGTAACTCACATCTCGAACAATCTATTTTCAATGTCAAGGAGGCGTCGGCACATTCAAATGTATTCTACTTTAAGAGGTGAGGAATGATCACCTTATGCAACATAAACTTGCCGCAAAGTACTTTGTTGACCATAGTTTCCATCTAGATTAAAAATATATTTCTTCAATCTTAAGGAGTTAAACTGGAATTTCGAGCTTCTCGTCAACAGAAATCAGTTATGAAGATCGATGCCATTGCACTGCAATACACACGGTGATTTCAACGCTACAGCTAGAACTACTGCATTAATTTTCATCTGCTTGTATCGACACTCCAGTTTGTGTGTTTGTATTATTTGTCTTTGATAAAGGTCTTTGACCGAAACGTCAGTCCAATTTTTTGGCTCCTGTGGTGTTTATACGACTGTTTTTACTCTTGATATCTATTTATTACACACCGACGCAGAACTTTCATATATATATATATATATATATATATATATATATATTGTGAAGGAAACCCCCTCAATCTCTGACTAAATTCATTTTTTTTTAAATCCCCCCCCCCCCAATTCATTTCTGAATTTTAAAGCATTAAGGGATATGTAAGTGCGATCTGAGTGTACACACACACACGGTACGACGGAGGGTCAAGGTGACCTTGTTTTCCCTGTAATGTTACTACATAGTGTACAGTGTATACATAGCCATGTATTGTATATGTACGGTGTGCGAAGACGGTACTTCACCCCATAAAAGTGACCTCATTCTCCTTAATTTCGAGTGACAGAATGCAATCCGTTTTTGAACTGATAGATTATACAGAGGCCCGTTGTTTAAAGATGAGAAAAGAGTACAGTCTTCCACGAGAAGACGAGAATTCATGTGATGTTCATGTGACAGCCATACAGATAATTCCATATGTGGGACTGGTATTTACGCAGTATAACGATCTCGAGTTACGCCAAATGTGAAATCCATATTCATGAGTGTTATAATAAATTGAATGGGTTGAAGTTGTTTCTCACAACAATTATGATTATTAAGCAAGATATTTCCAGAATAAATACTAGTTTTTGTTATTTCAACACCAGATTCCCCATGGTAGATTTGAATCTCCCGCAGTACAAGTACGATGCGTGCGCAATTTGTTCCCCATAAATATTAATTAGTTCGCGGGTGTCGTATTACATAACATTGCACCAATGGTAATTTCGGATCGGCCCGAGGGTATATAAAGGGGTCGCCTGAACGAGAAAATTTGTCTTGTCGAGAGATAAGGCGTTTGGTACAGTTAGAAGAGAAAGAAGAAGAAAACAGACTACAGCCTCTAAACAGATTTAAACAGTTGAATTGTTTTCCCATTTCTCCTTACAGTTAGCGAATCCCCTTTCAACGTGAGTAGAAATGTCCTCATATATTTTGCTGTTAGGATTATAGATCCTATTCATTGTCAGTGCATATAATTATACAGATAAGATATAAGATAGCAAGTAGATTCTATTTGATTTTGCAGTCAGAACTATGACAAGAAACTCTGTTAAATCTTTCATGGAATATTTTGATTGAGTGATGAAGAGATAGAATTTGTGGAATATTTTGTTGTTTATTCTGTGTATTTTGCAAAGTGGATACATGACAGTACGTAAAATATAGCAAGTCAACAGAAATGATTAAGTCATGAGAAGTCTCGTATTTTGGTACATTTATACATTTATTGGGAATTCTCTCTTCTTTTCTTTTGTAGGGCTTTACACCAAACATTTCTGAGATCGCAAATTAAATAGCCATGATGGTTACTTACGTGCTGCGTTCAGCAGTGACGTAGAATTGGTACGTTAGGTCAAGCGTACATCCCGTTGCATTATGCAACAAACGAATCAAATATGTTATTGTTGTCTAATTATCAATGTACACACTGTTGCTTTATGCAACAACTAGAAATGTTAATGAGAATTTAGTGAACACCGTACGTTGCTTATGCCACAAAACGGAGATATGTTATAAACAGATGCAGCAACCAGATATATGTCAATGCTAATATGCTATGTGATAGAATTCTAGAAAAGATATTCTCCAGTGTCGGTATAAATTGTAGAAATTCCAGTCATGAGCGATTATATCAGTGACGGATACATTGATGATGATATCTTATAGAAATATGTGAGGTTGTCCGTTGCTACGTGATTGAGGTAGTTGGAGTTAGTTGTTAGTTGTTCTCGTTTTCAAATAGTTGGTTTTCAGTTATTAAATTTCTTTTGGATGGTAGTAGAAACAATAACAAGAAAATGCTCGTAGAGCTTAGTAGTAAGTTATGTCATGTCTGATGAAGGTCAGTCATTGAGTATCGTATGTCAGGAGTCGTGATATAAACTGGAATAATAATGGTTAGGGTTAGGGGTATCAGTTAGGAATAAGAGGTATTGTCGTTATGTATTTGCTGTTGCTTACTTGACAAGCTCAGACAGTGAGGGCCGAGGCCACAAGTTAGTATACGAACTGTGATTGCCTAGAGGAAAGCTTTTTATGTTGTTAGCCTGAATAATTGTCTATATAGGGGATGAGTTCCTGAGGCTGTATAGATAATTTTAGAGTTGAAGGTGTACCGGTTATTAGCTAGGCTCGCACCGACATAGTGAGTGGGGTCAGAAGCTAGGAGTGGTTATTTGGTTTTATTGCTCGGAGAAGAGGGGGAACGTGGATCTGGAATTTGGTATAAGGCAGAACGTGATGTGTGGGGTTACAATTTTATTAGGTTGGATACTTTATTGGCTGGGACGTGATGGTTTATGTAACATGGGTTACAGAGGATAACGCATAAAGTCAAGCTAGTTACGCCAGATAAGAACCAATGATCCTGGAATCATTGTGGAGCGTAGTTTGTCGGTTTAAGAGCATGAACAATTACATCGACCCAATACAACTCTACGGAGTATAAATGTAGTTTTTATTGACAGGGAAATATCTAGTATTATTATTTCAGGTGTGGGGATAAAATGACTGAAAGTATAGGAAGTGTATGGAAGATTTAACTTATAACAGATAGGGTTATAGAGATTATAAGGTATCCTGTAGTTATTATAAGGTGTACACTGACATGGCTCTTAAGTCTCATATTTTTGACATGGCTCTTATATTCTCGACATGGCTCTATCTCAAAATGTATATTGTGTAAAATGAATTCATTATTGATGATCGTTTATTGACGGAGGATGTTGAGATTGCCTCCGGAATTAAAGTTCGTTTGAACTTTACCCAAATTCTCAGACAATGATTTATTTCCCTTGTCCGATACACACATGAATGTGAAGTTGTTGAGTTTGTGATGTGATGTGAAGTGCTTGTAAAGTTAAGTTTTAATAGTTATGATATCTGTGTGTCTACAGTAATAAGGAGTTGTTGGCAGAATGAATGGTGATGTAGAATGGTGCAGATTAGTATGGTACAGGAAATTAGTTGTTGGTTATAAACATGCAAAGAAACCAAACCACCCTCGTAGACTTCGAGAAAACGAACAGTCATCGATTGAACAACTCGTGCTACATCTACATAACAATTCAACATCTACAGTTGATAGTTAGCTACATATGTAGAAACGCTACTAGGAGACCTAGGAAGATGTATGGATGTGCAGTGATAAGAGAGTGAGGTCGTGTTTGTCATGTGTACATTGAAATGTGGATTCCGTGTTAATATACACTGTTCTAGATTTTGAGCCTGCGTCAAAGGATAACTTGTATGACGTGAGTGCGATGTATGATGTAGACTCTATGTGCAGTGCAGTGTCAGTGAGTGATTGACGATAGCTACAAGAACACCAGTATCAGTACGTAAATTCCTTAATTTATAGAGAATGAATTGAATCCATAGCTTACCATAGTCTAGAAATGATCATTCACAAATAGGCATACAAATATCACAGTATACTTACCATACTGAGGAAATAACACGATTCTTTGATATTCACGGTCAGTGGTGATCCACACTCCACAGTTCTGCACATACGCGTAGCTAGCTCACATGTGATGTACGAATCAGGTAGTTCGCGCGGTTTGAGATCACGTGATCATGGTGTTGTAGCAGGTACTCAAAACACTCAATTCCAACGAACATGCTCAGTGACAATGACATTACCATCCACACGATCAGATAACGGCCAAACTCTCGTTAGTGTAACAGTGTTGTGATAACATTGAGAACTGGAGTAGTAGAACACTCCTGAATAAGGTTTGTTAATTCCTTTCAAAGATTAACTGGTGGCAGCAATTTAGTATGATTATAGGTCTCCAACTCCCCATGTCACATTTTTATTAGTGGCAGCCAGAAGGATTCATTTCTTTCTTTCCCCCCCCCCCCCCCCCTCTCGCGTGACATATTTTTGGTGGCCAAGCGGTGGGATGGTAAATATAATTCCTTGTTTTGATAAGCAAGGATGGTGTTCTTTGCATTAGGTATACCTAAGACTTAAATTCTAGACTCGTAGAGTATAGAATAAATTGTATTGATTATGATAGTGTACCAGAGCAGTAAAAGTGGTATTTCAGCTTGCAGAGAATAGGCTAGCTTTGAAGTTCTTGGATGGTTCAGAATATTTTTCGGTGGAAGCGTCATAATAGGATTCCTATAGACAGCTTGCTTGGTAAGGTTACATTATTGGATGTTAGGTAACGAAAGTGCAAGATAAGACTAAAGAGGTTACTGAAGGAAAATTAAAGCAATGGAACAGAAATGGTAGTAGAGGAAGAAGAATGTGAGATTGTGTATCTATGGTGTAGACTAATATGTGTTAGACTTTGTATTGTCTTATGAGGAAACTAGTTGTGAATAGTTATCAGGAAGGAGCCTGATTAGCTAGTGAATATATTGGGTAATTCAGTCAAAGGAGCACTGTGGTTACTTAATATGAAATTATAGGCATGGTTGCTATGGTAACTATTACTTGTCTATTGTGAGGTCAAATTAGTAAACTAACAGGAGGAAGCCTGGTTAGTAGAGTTAGTATTGGGTAATGTAGTCGAGAGAGTACTGCAGCTACTTGATATAACTTGTGGAGAAGTAAAAATGTTAAGTGTTGATGTGGTATGTGTGTGTTTCAGTGTGTATAATTCACCGTGTGTATCGAACTACAGTCTGGAATGGACATTAAATAGAGACCAGTTGAGAATTATGAATATATGTGTTGAGGGCCATTTAATACATGTAATGAATGTGTACACTAAGGAGATTTACTCCTTGAATATTGTAAGGGTATGTACGCTTGACAATTATAAGGATGAGAATTACAACAGAAAACTCATTCGAAAATAGAACAGAAAATGTTAGCAATTATTTGTAAAATAACATTAAAGGAACTAAGATGGTGGAGCCTGCCGTTCCTACTGGATTACAGTCTGATACTATGGCGGCTGGCGACAAAACAGTTGTTGATAGTGGTGGGGTTGCTCGATGGGCAGTAGATGCACCAGATCCAGAGATAGCGGTCCGTGCGAATGAATACGGTGACGCGATTCCAGCCGATCACAGGGTTGTCTACACTCCACAAGAGTACAGCCAGTTGCCAAATTATGTATCCAGCAGACAGACTACAGCTGAGCAAACTCGTCCAGGTTTCCAAGGAGGTCATCATCGCGATATTCTACCAGATAAATTTGCAGGAAAAATTTCGTGGGCAGACTATTACAGCCATTTCCGTGTTTGCATGAAGTTGAATGGGTGGACAGACAGTGAAGCTGCACAGTTTTTGGCATCGCGACTCCAGGGGCCTGCATTGAAAGTGCTACATAATCTTCCAGATGGTGAACAGATATCATTTCGTGAGTTGGTTACTCAACTTGAGCGTCGTTTTGGACCAGGGCAAGAAGCTGAGAATTTCATGTTGGAACTGCGCATGAGGCGTAGACAGAAAGATGAATCCGTTCAACAGCTTGGACAGGCAATCAGAGATCTTACCAGTTTAGCGTATCCAGAGATGTCAAGTGATGTTCGCGAACGACTGGCCAAGACACATTTCTCCGAGGCAATTGATGATGCAGAAATTAGAGCTGCCATTTTTCGTGCTCGTCCCAAAACGTTGAATGAAGCAATCACAGCTGCACTCGCAACAGAGTCGTTTCTTCATGCTGAAAGAGCGAGAGAGAGAATCAGGGGACCTCGTCATGTTCGGGCAGTGGAGAGTAACAGTCCAGCACCTGCAGATGAGAAGATGAAGAGAGAGATACAAGAGTTGAAGCAGAATCTGAATGATGTTATCTCGATGATGAAACAGTTGAATCAGTCAAGAATCAAGTGTTACAACTGTGGTGAATATGGACATATGAGTACAGTTTGTACCAAACCAAAGGGAAACTACTTGGGGCCTACTCGAAGGACCGCGGGGCGGCCAGACAGTCATACAGGTCCACGCAATTAGAGTCACAGGATGTTGAGAGAAATCCAGTTGTTTGTACAGTACGTGACGTTAATCCTGCGATGTATGTTCCAGTAAAGTTTGGAAATGAGACTAGGCATCTATTGATTGATACAGGATCTACAATTACTATTGTGTCTATGACTGCATTGAATGAGACTCATCCATTACAGACATTAGAGATTTGTGATACAGATACCCAGTTGCTGCAAGCAAATGGAGCTCCCATTGGTGTGTATGGAGAAACTACAATAAAGATGAAGTTTGGCGAACAGGAGTATCAAGTAACCGTGGTGATAGCTGATATACAGGTGGACGGTATTATCGGCATGGATTTCTTACAGAAGACAAGTACCAAAATCAACTGTGACCAGATGTTTGTGAAAATTCAAGATGAAATCATCTCATGTACAGATCGTCATGGAAACAAGCTTGTGATGATGGTCAACCAGTCTGAAGTACCAGAACATATGACAGACATTTACACAAGAGCTAAACACAGTATCGATGACAAGTACCATTCTAGTGTGGCTGCTCTACTCAGTGAGTACAGTGATGTATTCTCCAAAGGTGATCATGATATTGGAAGGACTGACAAAATCAAGCACAGTATCCACACACAGTGTGCAGCACCAATACGACAGAGACCGAGACGCAATCCAATAGGGCAGAGAGAAGAGATAGAGAAACAGATTGAAGACATGCTACAGCGTGGAATCATTAAGCCATCAATCAGTCCATGGTCGTCTCCCATTGTGTTAGTAGACAAGAAAGATGGATCCAAGCGGTTCTGCATTGATTACAGACTTCTTAATGAGCACACAGTAAAAGACTCTTTTCCCCTGCCAAGCATTGCTGACTCACTAGATGCATTACAAGGAGCTAAGTACTTTTGTACATTAGACTTAACAGCAGGGTATTGGCAAGTTCCCCTAGATGAAGACGCCAAGTTGAAATCTGCATTCGTAGTACCAGGAGGATTGTACCAGTTCGAGGTTATGCCTTTTGGACTTTGCAATGCACCATCTACTTTCGAGAGATTGATGGAGAACATCTTCAGTGGACTACAGTGGAAAATACTCCTCATCTATCTCGATGATGTAATTGTGTTCGGTCCTACAGTACTAGAAGTAATTGCCAGGTTGGAAATAGTACTACAGCGACTGAGAGATGCCAACCTAAAGCTCAAGCCAAAGAAATGTCATCTTTTCCAGACAGAAGTACTCTACTTGGGGCATATCGTGTCATCTGATGGTGTAAAGACAGATCCAGCAAAGATTGAAGCTGTGAAATCATGGCCGACACCTACCAGCCAGACAGAAGTGCGTAGTTTTCTAGGATTAGCATCCTATTACAGGAGATTCATTCTCAACTTCTCTGACGTAGTCAAACCTCTGACCAATCTGACCAAGAAGGAACAGCCGTTCATATGGACATCAGAGTGTGACGAAGCGTTCAAAACAATGAAGGAGATGCTGACGACAGCTCCAATTCTAGCCTATCCCCAACTTGACATTGATTTCATTCTCGACACAGATGCCAGTAATTACGCCATAGGTGCTGTGCTTTCTCAGGAGCAAGATGGAAATGAGAGAGTAATCGCCTATGCAAGCAAGACTCTAAATCGAGCAGAACAGAATTATTGTGTCACCAGACGTGAACTTTTAGCTGTGGTGTACTTTCTGAAGTATTTCAGACACTATCTCTATGGACAGCGAGTAACAGTGAGAACAGATCACAGTGCATTACGTTGGTTGTTAGACTTTAAGAATCCAGAGGGACAGTTAGCTAGATGGTTAGAAGTAATTACACAGTATCAACTTACCATTGAGCACAGACCTGGAAGATCCCATTCCAATGCAGATGGACTTTCACGGCGACCTTGCAAGCAGTGTAAAAGAGTGCTGTGATGTGATGCTAGTTTGTTTATTCCGACAACAGTTGGTCTGAAGGAGCGAACCTCTGCGATGATGCAAACAGAGATGATGCCTCATAGAATCTGATTTGAGGAACGTGTAGAAGTAACAGTAGAGTAATAAATTAAGTGTTGTGTTACAATTTGTTGGATAGTTGGTGTTACTATTTTGATGGATTATCCTTGTATATATAGGAAGATGATAACAGATGTGAGCAGTCATTAGGCAACATGACAGCAAAGCATCAGAATTTTGAGAAGATTCAAGCCATTAACTTCTCATCGATTTCTAATGAGGAGATAAGACAGGCACAGTTACAGGACAGTGATATTAAGCATGTACTGAGGTGGAAAGAGACGGGTGAAAATAAACCTAGCTGGAAGGAAATTTCACATCTTTCTTCCGCAATCAAGACATATTGGGTGCACTGGAACTTATTACAGATACAAGAAGGAGTTCTCATGAGGAAATGGGAATCTGCTGATGGGAAAGAAGTGACATGGAAAATTGTACTTCCCAAGTCAATGCGTTCTACTATATTACAAGAGTTACACAGTTCCATCACAGCAGGACATCTTGGAGTGAACAAGTTGCTTCATAAAGTACAGAGAAGGTACTACTGGGTTGGCATTGCTGCTGATGTCAGACTGTGGGTAAAAAGATGTGATGTTTGTGCAAGAACAAAGAATCCTCCTAAGAAGAACAGAGCTCCGTTACAGAAATACAGAGTTGGTGCTCCGTTAGAAAGAGTAGCTATGGATATTCTAGGTCCATTACCAGAAACAGATCGTGGGAATAAGTACATTCTTGTTATTGGTGATTATTTTACCAAGTGGATCGAGTCATTTCCAATACCAGATCAAGAGGCAGAAACAGTTGCTAGAGTACTGGTACAGGAATTCATCTGTCGTTATGGAATTCCAAAAGAAATTCACAGTGATCAAGGCAGAAATTTTGAATCTAAAGTAGTAGCAGAGATGTGTAAGATGTTGGGAATCAAGAAAACCAGAACATGCCCTCTACACCCACAGGGAGACGGCTTCATAGAACGTTTCAATCATACCTTGCTCAGCATACTGAAATCACTGCTTGATCCAGAAGAAGAACAGAGAGACTGGGATGACAAGATTCCATTCGCCATGCTTGCATACAGATCTGCGGTACAGGAGTCTACAGGAGAAAGCCCTGCTCTCATGATGTTAGGAAGGGAGATCACACTGCCAGTTGACTTGATGCTACAGTCTCCAGTACCTGCAAATACAGAAGAACAAGATTATGTGACAGATGTTAGAGAAAACTTACAAGAAGCACATGAAAGAGCACGAGAGAAATTAGGCATTGCTGCTGACAGACAAGCTAACCAGTATGACAGAAACACAGTATTTCGTAGTTTTGATGTAGGACAGTGGGTGTGGCTCTATGAACCAACAAGAAAGAGAGGAGTGAGCCCAAAACTTACTTTCCATTGGAAGGGGCCATTCATGGTGGTCACTAAACTCTGCGATGTGGTGTATCGTATCCAACAGTCAGTAAAGGGGAAACCCAAGGTCGTTCACATTGACAGACTCAAGCTGTATACAGGCGTGCCGCTAGCTAACTGGTTGAATCACAGTGTGAGACGTAATCCAGACAGGAACAGAAATCCACCTATTAGATACAGAGACAGTGCATAATGTTGGTTAACCTATTACAGTATTCTGATGGAAGGGTGTGTTTCTCTAATTTTGCTTTATTACAGATGATATCCTGCGATCAGCCCAGTTGCTGGGAGCGCTTCACGACAATGGCGGATTATCAGTTTCATCTCAAATTTCGCCATGCCACCCAACTAACACTCAAGTGCCGTGTCTGTGGAAAAGAAGAGGAAACAAGAATGTTGATGCTGAAACACTATGAGGAAAAACACTCTACCCAAACAGAGCAAGTTGAGTATCTGAGTTACAGTAAAGCAACGCCAAAGTTTGTGAGTGAAAAGAAGA
This sequence comes from Diadema antillarum, assembly GCF_040938485.1. Taxonomy (NCBI): domain Eukaryota; kingdom Metazoa; phylum Echinodermata; class Echinoidea; order Diadematoida; family Diadematidae; genus Diadema; species Diadema antillarum. The sequence goes on along the minus strand of NW_027271259.1, from coordinate 641,430 downwards.
AACCAACAGCAACACAGGTGAAGCAAACACCAGAGAAAACACAAAAGAAGTCAACAGCACCCGTACAGGCTACACAAAAGAAGAAGTCAACGACACCCGTACAGGCTACGCAAAAGAAGAAAACAGAAACGACACAGATGAAGAAGTCTACAGAGACGGAACTAAAGAAGAAATTGACGGTGACACAAGTCAAAGCAACACAAATGAAACCAACAACACCCAACACACAGAAGAAACCAACACAGGAACAGAACATCACAGCGACGGTAACAGCGACAGCCACTACAAGTGACACTACACCTAAAGAGAAGAAGAATCAGAAGAGTAATGAACGTAAGGAAGCAGAACTCGAGTTATTCGGGTCAGACAACGACTGGGACTGTGCCAGTACCAGCAGCGCTAGTTCATGCAGCACTTGCAGAACCACTAAAAAGAGGCCGTATTATGTTGTTGGGGACACTGGGGATAGCGAAGGTGAAGATGAAGTAATCATAAGGATCAAGAAAATGAAGAGAGGGTTCAGAAGAATCACGAAAATCACAGTGCATGCGAGCTTCTACAAGGAAGTCAATGGAAACATCGAACTTGTTAAGAGAACTGTGGAAACGAGCAGACCTGAGGCACCCGCACTCTCAAATGAGGACTAAGCGTTGCGTGCTAGTGTAAATAAGTTGTTCTCATCAGATGATCAATAGATGCATTTATGATTGGTTGATTGAGTTGTAAATGAAATGTGTAGTATAGGATAATTCCAATAATTTCAAAAGTGTATGTTAATGTACAAAAATTTGGTTCGATTGTGGTGTTCTAGTTCTATGACATTATCTATATATCTTAAAATCATATTGACTGCCATTTCGGGTAGTAGTGTCAGGATACTAGGAGTATCATAGGAAGAGGTACTGGTGTTGTGTGAATTGATTATTTTAATACTGAACACAGAAATTATTGTGGCAGTTTGTAAAAAGTTGTCTTCAGTTATACAGAGGAAATGTAAATTCTTCAATGCATGAAGTCAGGCTAAATCTGGTGAATGTATACTTTCTGATGATTTTTGACAAAGTCGAGGAGATAAGGAAACTGTGGTTAATGATTCAGAGAAATTATACAAATGTGTGAAAGTGTATATTTTGCGCTCATGAAGTCGTATTTCCAATGTGTTAGATCTGCTATGGACCTGGATGTGTACATATTCTGAATTTTATGTGTTTTTATGAGAAGAGCCAGATTGTTGAGGAAATTTGTGTGTAAAAGAGCCTGTTGAATTATATTGATATGAGAAGAGCCAAATATGTTGAGAAAATATGTTGTAAAAGAACTTGTTGAATTATATTGACATGAGAAGAGCCTATGAGTATGATACAGTAGTAAATTAATGTCTGAATGCTGTCGATGAGGACATCGACTTGTGGTGAAGGGGTAGTGTGAAGGAAACCCCCTCAATCTCTGACTAAATTCATTTTTTTTTAAATCCCCCCCCCCAATTCATTTCTGAATTTTAAAGCATTAAGGGATATGTAAGTGCGATCTGAGTGTACACACACACACGGTACGACGGAGGGTCAAGGTGACCTTGTTTTCCCTGTAATGTTACTACATAGTGTACAGTGTATACATAGCCATGTATTGTATATGTACGGTGTGCGAAGACGGTACTTCACCCCATAAAAGTGACCTCATTCTCCTTAATTTCGAGTGACAGAATGCAATCCGTTTTTGAACTGATAGATTATACAGAGGCCCGTTGTTTAAAGATGAGAAAAGAGTACAGTCTTCCACGAGAAGACGAGAATTCATGTGATGTTCATGTGACAGCCATACAGATAATTCCATATGTGGGACTGGTATTTACGCAGTATAACGATCTCGAGTTACGCCAAATGTGAAATCCATATTCATGAGTGTTATAATAAATTGAATGGGTTGAAGTTGTTTCTCACAACAATTATGATTATTAAGCAAGATATTTCCAGAATAAATACTAGTTTTTGTTATTTCAACACCAGATTCCCCATGGTAGATTTGAATCTCCCGCAGTACAAGTACGATGCGTGCGCAATTTGTTCCCCATAAATATTAATTAGTTCGCGGGTGTCGTATTACATAACATTGCACCAATGGTAATTTCGGATCGGCCCGAGGGTATATAAAGGGGTCGCCTGAACGAGAAAATTTGTCTTGTCGAGAGATAAGGCGTTTGGTACAGTTAGAAGAGAAAGAAGAAGAAAACAGACTACAGCCTCTAAACAGATTTAAACAGTTGAATTGTTTTCCCATTTCTCCTTACAGTTAGCGAATCCCCTTTCAACGTGAGTAGAAATGTCCTCATATATTTTGCTGTTAGGATTATAGATCCTATTCATTGTCAGTGCATATAATTATACAGATAAGATATAAGATAGCAAGTATTTGATTTTGCAGTCAGAACTATGACAAGAAACTCTGTTAAATCTTTCATGGAATATTTTGATTGAGTGATGAAGAGATAGAATTTGTGGAATATTTTGTTGTTTATTCTGTGTATTTTGCAAAGTGGATACATGACAGTACGTAAAATATAGCAAGTCAACAGAAATGATTAAGTCATGAGAAGTCTCGTATTTTGGTACATTTATACATTTATTGGGAATTCTCTCTTCTTTTCTTTTGTAGGGCTTTACACCAAACATTTCTGAGATCGCAAATTAAATAGCCATGATGGTTACTTACGTGCTGCGTTCAGCAGTGACGTAGAATTGGTACGTTAGGTCAAGCGTACATCCCGTTGCATTATGCAACAAACGAATCAAATATGTTATTGTTGTCTAATTATCAATGTACACACTGTTGCTTTATGCAACAACTAGAAATGTTAATGAGAATTTAGTGAACACCGTACGTTGCTTATGCCACAAAACGGAGATATGTTATAAACAGATGCAGCAACCAGATATATGTCAATGCTAATATGCTATGTGATAGAATTCTAGAAAAGATATTCTCCAGTGTCGGTATAAATTGTAGAAATTCCAGTCATGAGCGATTATATCAGTGACGGATACATTGATGATGATATCTTATAGAAATATGTGAGGTTGTCCGTTGCTACGTGATTGAGGTAGTTGGAGTTAGTTGTTAGTTGTTCTCGTTTTCAAATAGTTGGTTTTCAGTTATTAAATTTCTTTTGGATGGTAGTAGAAACAATAACAAGAAAATGCTCGTAGAGCTTAGTAGTAAGTTATGTCATGTCTGATGAAGGTCAGTCATTGAGTATCGTATGTCAGGAGTCGTGATATAAACTGGAATAATAATGGTTAGGGTTAGGGGTATCAGTTAGGAATAAGAGGTATTGTCGTTATGTATTTGCTGTTGCTTACTTGACAAGCTCAGACAGTGAGGGCCGAGGCCACAAGTTAGTATACGAACTGTGATTGCCTAGAGGAAAGCTTTTTATGTTGTTAGCCTGAATAATTGTCTATATAGGGGATGAGTTCCTGAGGCTGTATAGATAATTTTAGAGTTGAAGGTGTACCGGTTATTAGCTAGGCTCGCACCGACATAGTGAGTGGGGTCAGAAGCTAGGAGTGGTTATTTGGTTTTATTGCTCGGAGAAGAGGGGGAACGTGGATCTGGAATTTGGTATAAGGCAGAACGTGATGTGTGGGGTTACAATTTTATTAGGTTGGATACTTTATTGGCTGGGACGTGATGGTTTATGTAACATGGGTTACAGAGGATAACGCATAAAGTCAAGCTAGTTACGCCAGATAAGAACCAATGATCCTGGAATCATTGTGGAGCGTAGTTTGTCGGTTTAAGAGCATGAACAATTACATCGACCCAATACAACTCTACGGAGTATAAATGTAGTTTTTATTGACAGGGAAATATCTAGTATTATTATTTCAGGTGTGGGGATAAAATGACTGAAAGTATAGGAAGTGTATGGAAGATTTAACTTATAACAGATAGGGTTATAGAGATTATAAGGTATCCTGTAGTTATTATAAGGTGTACACTGACATGGCTCTTAAGTCTCATATTTTTGACATGGCTCTTATATTCTCGACATGGCTCTATCTCAAAATGTATATTGTGTAAAATGAATTCATTATTGATGATCGTTTATTGACGGAGGATGTTGAGATTGCCTCCGGAATTAAAGTTCCGTTGAACTTTACCCAAATTCTCAGACAATGATTTATTTCCCTTGTCCGATACACACATGAATGTGAAGTTGTTGAGTTTGTGATGTGATGTGAAGTGCTTGTAAAGTTAAGTTTTAATAGTTATGATATCTGTGTGTCTACAGTAATAAGGAGTTGTTGGCAGAATGAATGGTGATGTAGAATGGTGCAGATTAGTATGGTACAGGAAATTAGTTGTTGGTTATAAACATGCAAAGAAACCAAACCACCCTCGTAGACTTCGAGAAAACGAACAGTCATCGATTGAACAACTCGTGCTACATCTACATAACAATTCAACATCTACAGTTGATAGTTAGCTACATATGTAGAAACGCTACTAGGAGACCTAGGAAGATGTATGGATGTGCAGTGATAAGAGAGTGAGGTCGTGTTTGTCATGTGTACATTGAAATGTGGATTCCGTGTTAATATACACTGTTCTAGATTTTGAGCCTGCGTCAAAGGATAACTTGTATGACGTGAGTGCGATGTATGATGTAGACTCTATGTGCAGTGCAGTGTCAGTGAGTGATTGACGATAGCTACAAGAACACCAGTATCAGTACGTAAATTCCTTAATTTATAGAGAATGAATTGAATCCATAGCTTACCATAGTCTAGAAATGATCATTCACAAATAGGCATACAAATATCACAGTATACTTACCATACTGAGGAAATAACACGATTCTTTGATATTCACGGTCAGTGGTGATCCACACTCCACAGTTCTGCACATACGCGTAGCTAGCTCACATGTGATGTACGAATCAGGTAGTTCGCGCGGTTTGAGATCACGTGATCATGGTGTTGTAGCAGGTACTCAAAACACTCAATTCCAACGAACATGCTCAGTGACAATGACATTACCATCCACACGATCAGATAACGGCCAAACTCTCGTTAGTGTAACAGTGTTGTGATAACATTGAGAACTGGAGTAGTAGAACACTCCTGAATAAGGTTTGTTAATTCCTTTCAAAGATTAACTGGTGGCAGCAATTTAGTATGATTATAGGTCTCCAACTCCCCATGTCACATTTTTATTAGTGGCAGCCAGAAGGATTCATTTCTTTCTTTCCCCCCCCCCCCCCTCTCGCGTGACAATATATATATATATATATACATATAGAGAGACAGGTAGAGGTGTGCACAAGAAAAACAACATATTATACTGTGCGACACAGTTTTGTTATATCACGTGGGAAGAGCATGAAGATTCTGTCAGCAATAATTTTGGTATATATTATACTTCTGTGTTGTGTGCCTAGGGACAGGCAACACACCATCCCCTCTTTATCTGTACCCGGGTTTTATGTAAAATGAGAATGTATTTATCGGAAAAGATAGAATGTTTGTAAAGGATTTATTTTTTGATGTTGTATTGGTTGACTGATAGGTATTGTTATATACTCAGTTATCATACAATGTGAATAGAAGGAATCATATGATTATAATATGTGTGTATGCATGTATATGTATGTGTGTATACTTATGTATGTATATATATGTATATATGTACATTTATGAATATATATGTGTGCATGTATATGTATGTATATATATGTATATGTATATATGTGTGTATATATATATATATATATATATATATATATATATACATATGATATGTATAGGAAGTGATGAGTATAGATAAATAGACAGATGGATAGAGGTGTACACAGGAAAAACAATATATTATACTGTGCGATACAGTTTTGTTATATTATGTGGTAAGAGCATGAAGATTTTGTCAGTAATAATTTTGGTATATATAATATATGTGTACATTGTATATTCTGTGTTATGTGCCTAGGGACAAGTGGCAACACACCATCCACTCTTTCTCTGTACCCGGGTTCCATGCCTGCTCTTTTGATCGTTTGTAAAGCAGCTGTGGCGGTAAAGGACCACGAGAATGCTCACGTAATTGTTAACAACCCTCCATCTGCACTGACACACTTGTAACACTGAACCTAATTCTTTATACTACCCCACTCCTGCCTGACATGCACCATCGCACACAAACCTTCCCCCAATATCACATGATCACTCACATCCCGCCACAAGACAGCCACAAGACACCCAAGTAACTAACACATCTGCTTAGCAGGTAATTATATTACTTAGTTTATTTATGATATATGTTTTATATTTTTCATTGTATGATATGTTTGTATGCCACATATACTCACTATATATTCATTTACAGTTATACATTGTTGAATGTGTTGCAAATTGCCAAAAATGTTGCCAAGTATGCTATGAAGCTATTAACTCATGCTGAACTTGTATTTAATATATTGTGTTCATGACTCCAGATTTGCTATGCTCAAAAACATATATGTCATTTCATAAACAGATAATAAAGCTGAGGAAGACCAAGGTCGAAAGCTTCGTAACAGCCGGCTTCATGCGACATCTTTTGTCATCTACATTGTCTCGACTATAATTCTTCCTAAGATGACAGAGGCGTACAGTACGAGTATCAGCATCATCGCACTATATATATATATATATATATATATATATATATATATATATATATATATATATATACATACATAATTTTCTATTTATATATATCTTGGATCTCTCCCTCTTCTAAGGACTAGTAATTGCATCTATGTAATACATGTATTTCTTTCTGTGTCTATGTGTTTTTCCACCATTCACCTCCATTGTCCCCATCTTTTGGAATTAACTCCCTCTTGATATTCAAAATGCCTCGTCTATTGAGTCATTTAAAATCCTTCTTAAGACCCATCTGTTTAATCAGTTGTGATTTTTTTTTTTCTGGAGGAGCACACACACAATCAGTTGTTAATTATTGTATCAAACTGTGTCACATGTACTTTTGTTTTCTTCTTCTTCTTGTGTGATTGTAGTTTTAATTTTGCATTGTCCTAGTGTTATTTTGTTTTTTAGTCTTTTTATGCACTTAGAAACACCAGTATAAAATGCCATATAAATGCAATTATTATGATCATCATCATTATTATCATTATCATTATTATTATCATTATTATTATCTACCCATTTTAATTGTTCTCTCCCCCTCTCTCTCTCTCTCTCTCTCTCTCTCACTCTCTTCTCTTATCCTTGTGAAAACTGTTGCTTTTTGCAGTTTAATTTTCTCCAATTTTGCTAAAATCCCTGGGGCTGTGAATATAACACGCAAAAATATCTTGAACTGAAAAGCATTACTGTATTTACAATAGCTTTAGTGTCATGAGTCAAATTACGAAACAAAATCTTGCGAAAGATATCTGTGACCTCATTAAAAGAAAAAAAATATGGGAAAATATCAGCTTTTATGTTAATGCCGATGCTGTCTGTAAAAATAGAAAACGACAGAAACAATTTACACGAATTGTCATTCCCGGTGAAAAGAAGAGCTTTATTTACATCATATCATTCTCATACAAGTCATATATAACACATAAATAATCTTTATCAAGTGTTAAAAATGTACAAATATACAATACGCGAACTCTTTAAAATCATATTTATGTCAAACAAGAAAATTGACATATTTATCTGCAAATGATAAAATAAGAAAACCTCTTTAAGTAGGCTAACTGTTTCTGTGGAGTTTTTTTTTTTTCCGAGTATGCATTTTAGTGTGAGAATGGAGTAAACTAGATCATCCTGTCTGGACACAGTACAGTTGTGACTTTTTGCACCCAAAGTGAAGCTACAAGACAGGACAAAGAAATCAATTTTGTAATTTCAGTCTTCATGGACGGTTCAGCACTCATTAATTGCTCTCTGTAGAATTCATCAGCCTCGTAAAAAACACACCACCACAAATACACAGCTTTAAGAATGACCAGACGATAAAAAGAAAAAAGCAATGAAAAAGACAGATAGAATACACAAATCCAAGCCTCAAAAACACCAACCAGAGGACACTTCATCGTAAAAGCTGAAAGACCATTTTGATAGAATAGCAAAGGCATGTTCACCATTATATAATGACAAGAAAGACGTATGATTCAGCATGAAAGACGGGAAAACCAATCCTCTTAAAGAGGACACACTAATGAATTGAAATACAGTATGAAAATAAAACCAAATAAAGACGGCACCCATAAAGGCATATTTAATTGCCAAATCCACTCATTAATTCCCCCGCCCTTTTTTTTCCTGCGTTGACCTGATGGTGCCTGTTGGAACTTAGCAGAGCATACTGCATGCATCACAGTTTTCAAAGTTCATTAAAATTGCAAGTACAAGCACAATTCACAAGGAAAAATTCACACATCACTCGCATGATAAATCTTAATAAATTCCCCGCATACATTAGGCAGCATCAGCGCACGGTGATTTATGCCTAGACACGTACAATGTACTCTATCATGTGAAAGGTAACATTGTAACTCTGCAGGAAATGTTGTACAGTGTGAAACACCTAATCTCATGCTGCAATTTTCAAACCACAAATTTGCCTATGTTGATTTGCACACTAGTGCTAGATCCTCCTGTGAAAAAAAAAATAATAGCAAAGATAGGTTTGTTTGTTTGTTTTTTTATTCTATGTGATACACTACATTTGCATCCCCAAGCTTTTCAAGTGTGATAAAAAGCTGACAAACAACAAAAAATAACAATAGTGATTTATTTGTGCCCTCTTCTACAAACGTACATTGTACATGTATGCAATAATTTCACGTGTAATAACTGCAAGGCTAATGCTCACAACGGAAAAAAAGAACAACTGTAAATACTATATGTTCCAATGGTAATCAAAAATTGAATCTGCAATCCAGGATAATACCATAACAATTTCAAGAGACAATTCACTGTAAGATAATTATGGCTTGATAGGTAAGTCAAGGCTTTGAATTCCACAAGCAATAGCACAAGCTATGATGAAATATAAATTCAAGGTGAATGCAATAGATCTGTGATATATCATACATTTAAAAATATGACTTTGAAAAAAAAAAACACACACAAAACAAATACACAAATTCTCTGTAAATACACACAATGGTCAGCCGATGAGAGCCAATGGTAATTCAATGCTGCAGGTGGGATAGATAAATTTATGGAAAAAAATAAAGATATAAACAATTGTATACAAACACAAAAAAAAAATATACATATAAATGGTTGCATCCTTGAAGGAAGGCTACTCTTAAACACACCAAGAATGAACTCTACCATTTTCCTATGCACTTTAAGATTACTTTGTGGAATAGTATGTTAGAAACACTGTAACTCTAATCTACTGTTTGCGCACAAAGAATTAACATAGTAAAGCAAAGCAAAGCAAAACCCTTTCCCCTGCTCTCTTGATGCATGTTTTTTATATTCACAGCACAATTTGAAGCACAAGATATGCATATATATCATAGGCAGGAGTGGAACTATTTCCTCATGCGCTTTATACAAACAACTGAAATATATAAAACAGAGTGGCAGATCCAGAGGGGGGCGCAAACGGCACACCCCCCCCCCCTTTATTTTTCGTTAAAAACAAAAGAAATAAAAAGAAAAAAAATGAAATGAAACCCGGAAGTGGCACCAGAAATATTAGTCATGCCCTCCCTTTACAGAATTCCTGGATCCACCCCTGGAACAGCACATCATTCAGTAAATGTTACGACTTTTACCGTTCACCTCTCCATGTAGGCTATGCATCACACATGCTACCAATTCCTACAAAAACTTTATTCTAGCAAACAGCCATGGTGTCAATACATTATATCGCCCGATCTCCTTTCAGCCTAGCAAGGAATTTTACATGTCTTTGTTGTTGACCTTCATTCTGTGTGAAAATACCAATAAAAATAAATGCACCGGCACACACACACACAAACACTCACACATACATACACACTTATATACATACATACATACATAGGCTCAGCACAAAGAAGGTGGTCTCTTTTTTATCCAACATGCAGGAAAACAGAAAATGATGCTTAAATGATTTGCTTGCTTCTTCCCCTCCCCCCCCCCCCCCCCCCCCCCACCACCACCCTTCTTAAGCATGAAAATTCAACTCCCAAGCTGCATACAGACTTGTGTGTTTACAGCAATGGATTGTCCTGCAGATTGAATTACTAAGGTCTGGAATATTCTATTATACCACATCATGAAAACAGAAGGCATGAATTTATCTTCGTCGTTGTTGTTGTTGTTGTTGTTGTTGTTGTTGCTGTTGTTGTTGTTGTCGTTGTCATTGTTGTTGTATGGATAGAAACAGAGAATGAGAAAATGATTTCCCAAATTATATCCAACTTCCCAATGGCGTGTCCAACAAAATAGTGAATATGTGCAGTGCATCTTCCAAACAGACAATATTTCAAATCTGGATGTGAGATTAAAATCAAGGAAAAGGACGTTAGGATCAAAAACTGTAACACAAGATTTCATTTAGAAAGTGACACCGCATATTGCCCACGGTCCCGTAGATGTGAAAGAGGCCGGTTTCTAAAATGATTTTGCTTGCAAAATTTGGTCACATACGTACAGGACCATTATACGAGTTGTTGGCTTTTTGGTCTGTTTGTTTTCAAAAGTGGATGGATTTGACTGTGGATATGAGATAATAACATGGGAAAAAAATCTCCCTCTGTTTGTAAGCCAAGCAGCACACATTTCAATGAGTTTAAGATCAGGTTAAGACTCATCTTAAAAATGCTACTTAACTTTGAATTATGATTGCCATGGCCAGTATTTTATAATGTGCAGTAGAGTATACAATTACAGTAGCCGCACAATCTTAATGTCTGCAATTATCTTACCATTATGTACAAATTCTCGATGCTGGTATCTGATGACTGAAACATTTCTTCTTGTGCTTTTTAACTCCACTCTTCCATTCACATCTCAAATTCCCTGTAAGCCTATTGATGAAAAAAAAAATGCAATTTTTAATCAATTTCAGTATTTCTTCATTCAGCCACAAGAGTTCTTAGACTGTAACAAATCTCTGGAACAAGTCTGTCTACATTCAACATCAGTCAAATCCATCACAAAATAATAACTCTATTTACATATCTCCTTTTCTATTTGAATAAAAACTAGAAGAATATCAGTACATCATGGCAAATATGGAAATTCAAACAGTGCTAATAAAATTATATTTCATATATTCAATCTTCATTCACTCACAAGACATGTGTACATAATAACTTAGTTTGAACGGTACTAAATTACAATGACAGCATCAGTTTGAAGATGCATCATAGGGGTTATCAAGAGATTATAACTGGACATAGGTTTTCATGTCGGCAACCTAACTCCGTGCAGAGGATTTAAAGTAAACACCTTCTGAATCTTTTTTTAAAATCATTATTTAACAAAGGATTCATCCTTAAAAATCATCAGCCTTTTCAAAGTTAGGGTAGTTCCACTTGTTTTGATTGCAGTTAAAAAGAATGAAGAGGAAATTCTCCTCAGGGTGGAAGTTTCGTCTTATGGGAAGTTTTGCTCGTATGGGTGCATATACATCGACATCACTGCCTCTAGTCCTGACTCAAGCCGCTCAAGACTCTCACAATAACTCAGAGATCACCGATTCCTGGGGGGATTTCTATTTTCCATGTGCATCCGTCAATCCAGCTCTCCAGGTTCTCAACATATTCCTCCCCTAAAGATGTTGATGATGTCATAAAAGTCACACAGTGTTTACATGGGGCGTTAGATTTGTTACTGACGTCCTTTGGACACAAAGATTTCAAGGTTGGCTCTGGAAATTGCTCCAACCTGCAGATCTAGTCCTCTTTCTCTATTTTATTCTTCTTGCCGACGATGCCCATGAGATCCTTGGACATGTAGTACGGTTTTTCTGCTGAGCCATCATGCCTCTCAAGGTCCTCCACTGTGGGTTGGATAAAAAGATTAAGGATGACGGTAATGTAAGACGCATTTCACAATCAGGATTATCATTATTTACATTTTTGTTGTATTCCCCCCCCCCCCCCCCCAAAAAAAAAAAAAAAAATGTAGAGATGAACCAAGTTTCTATTTGTTAGAAATCATTCAACCTGTGCCTCTAGATAAGAAGTTCTTAAAACTTAGCATAAGTACTACGATGGGGAAAAAGCTTAACACATTCCAGGCAATTTTTTTTTACACAAATGCCACCTTGGCCTGCTTAAGCAACTTGTCAAAACGACAAATGATACATTTACCTTTTCATCACAAGTCATATTCCATGTATAGGGAGACATATCTTATTGTCGATATGCAATTAAATTTGTGCTCAATGCAATTAGACGAATACGCCAAAACACACTCACACTTGGTGTTTCAAGCTACGTACCACAAATATCATGTTTACATACAGTGGTAATACTTGATAATATGTTCACGTGATGTCAAGTCAGCCTGAACTATATATTATATAAGTATAAATTAAGCAACTAGTTAAATAGTGAACATCGAAGAAAATATCGAAAGAAAAAAAACTTACAGAAGCAGAGGAACAGTGTATCCACTGCCATGTCATACACTCCAAAGAAGCTCACAGCGATTGCATAGGTTCCGATGACCATCACCTACAGAGGAAGAAAGTGATAAGAAAGTCATCTCAATAATATTTATTCATAGCAAAGCATCCTGCTAATGATGCGCCAGAGAGTCAAGAAAAAATGAAAAGGCTGGCACAAATATGTTCACAGATGAAATGTCACTATTATTGACCAGTTAGGAAGCACAATCTCTGGGTACATCTCTATTTCTCCCCCCAATGAGTCGATTTGGGCTCATTCCATATGGAAACTAGAAAAGCGCTCTGAAAGCGCAGACCTCTGCCAAGGAGATACTTTTCACCGATGATTTTGCTCTTCCCAAACAGATGTTTCTCCTCTCCACCACTGGAAAAAAGCTCTTTGGGCTCACCTCCACAGAGATCAGTGATTTCCACCCATAAGTACGCATGCTGAAAAATTGCCAGATTTCCCAATATAGAAGCCTAGTTTGTTACGTCATAAACCCTCAGCTGCACGGTGCGCCTCGCCCTAGCAGAAACTAGAGCACGCACTTTAGTGTGCGTTTGAAAACCTCCAAAACGCGCAGGCTGAACTCCCAAGTTCAATGACCCTACCCGTCAAAATATAAAAAATCCTTCATAAATTCCCCAAAAATTCTTGGATCATTACCAAAATTTAATCATTATTTTGTTAGTTGTGTCATTCTCAACCTTTTCTGTAAGTTTCATCCAAGTCCGTTGTCTACTTTTTGAGTTATTTTGCACACGGACAAACAAACAAACCAACAAACGAAAACATAACCTCCTCCCTTGGCGGAAGTAACAAAGGAAGCAATGTAGGTACCAGTACTTCAAGGAAATGGGAAGCATGGGACCAAACAGCTTTTAAGTCCTGGCCCTCCAAAGCATTAGGCAACTAATGAAAATAAAGTGCTATGCGTAAAAACATTACCACTGCTGCCAAGAGATTCAGACTTTGGAACCATAAGAAGACAGAAATCCTTGGTTGTATCATCCTACTTATAACCACAATTGCTGACATTATAATAGAAAGGAACATAAATTTTCTGTGAAACTCCAGTAAAATTTATAATGTTGTTTGATAGTACTTGTAGTCTCACACATACACACACACACACACACACACACATTTTCTTATTCTCCATCTCTTTGCAGGCAAACACATACACAACTTTGCTTTGATGTTTTCGAAGAAAATATAACACTTATCAATATAAAGTTCTGTTGGTTTCAGCAAAAGTCCAAATAAGACAGGCTAGATGGAAATTTGAATATAATCATGAGGATCAAGAAAATACATAAACATACAAACATTCATCCAGAAGAAAAGACTTACAATGATGGGGACCCAGTAGTAGGTCACGTCAGGAACGGTGACCAGGTTGGAGAGGAACGAAATCTGATTGGTGAAGTAGAAGAAGGCTGCCACGCCCACCAATCCGACGGTCAGCAGCTTGCCCATGAGCAGGACCAAGTCGGTCAGCTTATTGACCACTGCGACCCTGTCATAGGTGAGAGAGGGAAAATGGCTTCAAATTTTGCATCCCCCACTGAGACTGCTTGATGAAGGAGACGTGCATACAATCTAACAATATTCATAATTAATCAATGGCAACATGCAACAGCATCATACCTATTAAAACAAAAATTATGACACACAAATCTATTTATCTATGTGTGAATAAGGGGAAAAAAAGTCTCATGAGAGATGAATACTGTAAACAAGGATATTTTCACGTGGCCAGGTAAGATGAGTGTCATTTGTTTTTAATCCCGTTGAATCAAGATATTAACCAAGTGAACATAATGGCAAGCAAAAATATTCATGTTTTTATTTTTGCAAAAGTTTCTGGTTGTGGGAAATGAGCAAAAAATTTTAAAACTGCAAAAATTTCAAGCATTTTACAGTCCATCACTTTTACAGTTTGTCACTTAACAGTATATCACTTTAAATTATCACTTTGTAACAGTTTAGCACTTAAATCACAGTATATCACTTGTACAGTATAGCACTTAACTCAAAGCACTTTCTTCACTCCAAAAGACTTTGTCTCATACAAAGTGTACTGTATGCCATCTTGCCAGTGATAAAAACCTCCCTATTAAAGTTGGATCCTGAAAACTGTCTCAGTTTCTTTCTATTTGCTTCCTGATACAAAAACACTTAAATTCTGTGACCAAACAGCAGCAATATACTAATATCAACTACCACAAGTAAATAGATGTGTAGGTATATCACTCTACAGGTTACAGCCTCAGACCAGAAACCATAAGGTTATTAATCAGTATTAGCCATGACCTGGGTAGCTCTGATTCCTTTGCTGTACATGCTAATTTCAAGATGATATTTTCAGAGAGAATAAATTGATTCCTAATTCCCACACTCCATTCCACATCTGCAGGCATTCAAAGTGGCCACTGTGATCTACTCCGTATGTGCATCACAACTCACCTGAGAATGTTTCTCAAGAGCAGGAAAAATGCGTTTTTGGCCGATGTGCAAAAGTTTTTCCCGTAGATTGCACACTGTAGTGAGAAGGGAAATAGATAGTGAAAGGAAAGGTAAAAAAAGTTAGCCTTTAACCCAAGATCTGTCAGTAGCATAATGCAGTTCATACGCTCTTGGTGCCAGAAGCTCTTTCATGCATGATCACTCAACTGTCCTCTCCAGAGACTCCAACCCCAAGCACCTTCTGATCTGGAGATTCTCCCACCTGAAACCCCTAGCAAACGGGAGACTCCAACTTGATGTGCGCAAAGCGCGAAGTTACTTGTCGCCGGGGTCCACCTCAAGGGCTCTAGATGTTACCTCGTGCTATCTAAGGCTTGTTTTTTCAACATACAATGACAATAAGTAAGAAATCATTTCAAGCGGGAGAACGGGAGATTTTGCAAAAATGGGCTTTCGGCGGGAGACCTCCTGTCGAAAGCGGTATAGTTGGAGTCTCTGCCTCTCTCAATATCAAATTTAATGTCAAAGAAAAGTACGAAAACTATGTCTCAGATAAAAGAGAAATTAAAGCTGTTGTTGTTGTTTTTTCATATTAGATGCAGATCAGAGTCCTCTATGAAGGATGTGACACATGATATCAACATTTTAGATATATGTCCCACATACCACTTATTTAAAAGAAACCACTTTGAAGAAGAAAATATAGAGTGCTTTTATGGAAGGACAATCATCATTTTTTGTAATTCTTCATGATGAAAGCTTTGCATTGGTATATAACTTATAGGGTATGATGCTTACAAATATGAAGAAATGAAAATTGGAAAGTGAAAGATGCTTACACACTAGTGTGGTCTACACAGCAAATATACAAGTTGTATGGATAGGACTACCGCACAATACATATAATACGCGTACAGCATTGTTCGATCTAACATAGATGTGGACATATTTTGTTGGCTATAACCTTCAATAACAAACTCCAAAAGAACAACAGCGACAGGAAGGAACTTGAAAGGCAAGGAATTATGGGATGCTACGTCAGAGTTTGTGGGATATGAAAGAGATATATAAGTGATGTCGTCATCTAAGTTATTTCTGATACCTCACATTGTATTTCTCCCACCTATTCATGCTGAATACATACAAGAGACACACTGACGTCTCTTCAAACTTTTTGTCTCCTCTCTCTGTAGCATCATTGTCAACTTTATGTCATTTTGCTAGGTACTCCTTATCACTTTGAGTGGAGGATGAGATATTGACTTGAGAGGGGCACAATCCTCAGAGAAGTAAATTAATTCTAATCATTAGATGCAGAATGTTCAAAGAAAGTACAGAGCAAAAAATTGAATGCAAATGGATGATTCATGCAAGCAATAAGATTATCGAAAAATTCACAAAATTTCTTGAAATCCATCATGTCTGCAATCATTCAGGTGCCAACTGCATGATGTCAGAGATGTACCATAATTATGCTACAATAGTTTTATACAGAGACTTGATTTACCTTAATTGATCACTAGAAAGGAGAGAAGGCAGGACCTATCAGAATATGACTTTAACCTGTCAGTTTTCCCCTTTGATTTAATTAGTGTTTAGTCGGTCTAGTATTAAACGAAATGTTAATCAAATCCACAGTGGGATCAATAAATAGTGTTATGGTCCATACTTCCTTTATTCTGTGGGATTTTTTCCAGCAATAGCACATTGTCAAATCACACACAAACATGAAAAGTTAAAATGAGTTACACTGTATCTTTGGTCATTTTCACCATACTGTGGTAAATAAAGAGGTCATAGTTACACATTGACAGACTAGCAAATGAAAAATATACCTCAGGCACAAACAAGTCGTGAGGTGTGCAAATTGATTTAATAAGAACAACAAACAAACAATGACACATGTCTCTGTCATATTTCATGTTCTATGACTGACATTATACTCACCATGATGTAGGCATTCTTATTGAGGAACTTCATGATCTTCTCCAAACACCAGAAGCAGCACTTGAGACATTTGATGATGAACTTCACCACTTCGTTCTCAGCGTTGCCTATCATAAAGGGGATGGGGAGAGATTCTGGTATGAACAAACAATCTTTGTCAACATGTGAAATCCATTTGGGCACCAAGAGGCCTAAATTCAGGGGAGCACACTGCAAGTATAAACACTGCTCCAGCCTTGTGCCTACAAGTCAATTTATATGCAGCTATTTGGTAGCATCTATATTCAATACAATTGTATACTGTAAAAGTGGAAATTTTCGCGATGTTCAAATTTTCGCGCATTTCGCGCAACCAGAAACTAGCGCGAAAATAAAAGCATGCGAATATTTTTGCTTGCCATATGTGCCTGTGCGTGATGTCTTGATTCCGCGGAATTAAAAACACGCGAAACTCTTCCAACCCGGCCAAGCGTGAAAAATTAGTCACGCCAAAATATCCACTTTTACAGTACTTCCATCCTATAACAATATCATTTACTGGCATAGTTTACTTTCACCATATTTGCAAAAACTCATGACAGCATTTAAAAATGATTACTGATAGCATTGTGTTTGCATTCCATTGATAGTGTGAGAGCAGAATGACTTACTCTGAATTTAACAATTATTACTTGAGATAAATTATACGAGAATTAATCACACTCAGTAAATATGGAGGACAGGGTCTTCATAATCTTACATTTATTGATTCTTAGGGCCCCTTGCGCGTGTTCATGCAAGAGCACATTTCAAGTGCATACAATTCAGTGTTCATATGCAGGGGCGGATCCAGGAATTCTGTAAAGGGGGGGGGGGCACCTTTCCAAAATTAAGGGGGCCACAATTTTTTCTTTTTTTTCTGTTGTTTTAACCTAAAATAAAGAGGGGGCGTGCGCCCAGGGCGCCCCCTCTGGATCCACCACTGATATGTGAGTTACTGCCAAAGACGGAGTACGCTGTACTTTACAGTCTGACAAACATGTCACGACAACAATCAAACTCCTCTGTTATATTTCTGTATATTCAATTTAGAATTGATGTACTCCCAGCTTTTCACTTTAAATACAGAGTGACCATAGTTTTCATATATACCAGGTAAGTGAAGCAATCATGAAAATATATACAACAGCAAACAGCAAAGTCCATATCATTGTTTTCTCTTCCCATATCTCACTGTGACTTATAAATACTCAAAACCTGTCACACGTACACAACACTATAGCCACACACATACAAAATATCCTAAACAATCACACATTCTCCATGCAGCAAATGCTGATCTTCGTCCCCTTCGTACAACCCATTAATGACAAAATATGCCTGGGAAATGAATTTACGGCAACACTGAAGAGGCTACCCTGGATGAAGATTATTATTATTGTTATTATCATTATTATCATTATCATTATCATTATCATTATCATTATCATTATCATTATTATCATTATTATTATCATCATTATCATTATCATTATCAATATCATTATCATTATCATTATCATTATCATTATCATTATCATTATTATCATCATCACCATCATCATCATCATCATCATTATTATTATTATCATTATTACTATCATCATTAGCCATAAAATGTCACACACACCTTTGAGTTTCTGCTCTATGTACTCCAACATGACCCTAATCATCTGGATAATGGCAATGATGAGGGAGCCAAAGGCTATGGTACCCAGATGATACCTGGAATGGAAGAAGTCAGACTCCGGTAAGTATTCTTGTTATTATTAACCCGTTGAGGACGGATTGATTTTGCTACAACACGCATTTTCCATAGACACTTGCCCGAGTACACTCGGGACTTGTCCTCAACGGGTTAACAAAAATGTGACTCTGAACACCTGCATCTTGAATAATTACATTTCCACAAGAATTTATGAGGGAAAGTTCTGAGCTCATTTTTTTTTATATGTAAAAAGTTAATATCTTTTCAATTAGGTGCAAACATTCCATTTGAATATAACATGGAATTTCAGCCATTTTGCACATTTTGAAGTTAATCAACAGCTCACAAAGAAAATTTTAAAATGCTTTATTTTCATAGGATCACTTCTTGAAAGCAACCTTTATTAATTCATTACACAATTATTGCTGTCTTAATTTCTTTTCTTTTCTGCTAATCTAATTCTCTCCTTTGCATGTGGTTTGCCCACATCTGGATGTGATTACATGTACGTATGGAGACAGATGTTCCCCATAGATCAAAAATCATCTAAAACGGCCGACTATGAGTATTAAAGTTTAAAGCCGCAAGAGTATACCTGATGGACCGCCAAAAGGATTTGAGAAGAGGGAAAGCTGGGATATCCTGGGGCTTGGTGAAGGCCCAGTAGTAAGAGGCAAAGGCACCAGCCAGCGTCATCTGACCCCAGGCGATCATGAAGTTGACCAGCCAGAAGAACATGAAGAGGTTGTAGACCTGCAGGTAGATGGTGTAGCTGGGCAGGGCGTACTCGCTGAAGATGCACATAGCTGTCGTATTGTTGGTGGCAAACGTCTGTGAGGTGTACAAAGAGTACCATGAATAGGGGCCCAAGAAATGTACAGATAAAGGGATATGGTACAAATGTATAGTATTGGTTGAGGTGAGAATTCAGCTTATAACTCTTTTATGAGATACTTAGAAACCACTTTATGAAATGTTAAAAAGTGTACAATTCTAAGAGGAATTCAAAGTTTAATTATTTGCTTAAAATCGGTTTTGAAATGGCTGAAATATCCAAAAACAAAGTAATACAAAGCGTTCCTAATAAAAGGTGGGCCCCACTTTTTATTAGGATCACATTGTTTTGGTTATTTCACACATTTCAAAGCCAATTTTTATCAAATAAACTTTGAAAACCTCTTAAATCATATGCTTTTTTTCATATTAAGATGTTTTTATATATGTCTCACAACAACAAAAAATCATCATTGAAAAATGTTTTAAACCTCAAACCCTATCCCAACTGAAGCTGTACCACTCCTTTAAACCTGTCTCCACACAGATCATCCAAAAGGAAGATAGAGTAGAGGCTCGGATAGACTGTCAAAATCATATAATATGTTGAATTACATGCAAACATATATATCTGAAGAGATCTTAATTCTAATGATCATATATCCTTTTAGATGGAGGATCTTGATATGAATGAAATAAGAAATGAGCCATACAATTTGTATGGAGGGTAACTTGTCCACAGATTACAAAGTTCTTGCATTTCAAGCTACAAAATTTTAGATAATGCACCCTCACAAGAGAAATTGACACCTCCTGTAATGGCACTTGATATCTTTTACAATTGCCCATAGTAAAAGTCACACTGGAGGCAAATTGAGTAATTAAAGATATTGATTTACAAGCAGATGCACTTCGCTATGAAATTCTAACAATTGAATTCAAGATATAAATCCTGCAGCGCCCCAATTCCACAATAGTGTCAGGACAGTATTAGATTAATCAAAGGTCTCTACTCTACACATGTAACTAAATCATTTTACTTGTTTTATTCATCAAAGGACAAGGGATTACACTTACAGCCTGGTCGCAAGAGGTGCCATTAGCAACTCCAAAATCTGTCGGTGCATCGATCACTACATACATGTTGCGATGAGTGGTGGCAAGATAACTGAGGATGACGGCTTGAGTCAAGGCTAATTAACACAGGGTTTGAAGACAGGACAATATTCATGGAATCCAGCTAGGACACATTGACCAGCATTCAAGAAGCTGGACCCGATGGTACAAATGTATATACCAGGGGGGCATTTCATGAAGCAGTTTGGTCAGATATTTTTCTGACAAACAAGCTGTTAGAAGCTACTAAAATCCTTGCATCTCACCAGTGGCTGAGAGCAGATTTGTCCGACAACTTTGTCGGACAAAAGGCTTCATGAAATGCCCCCCAGGTCATTACAGTAGCAGCTCAGCAACAGCCCATCACTAAATAAGCATTTTAATTTGATAGCTGTTGTTAAATGGAGCTCATAGAAATCAAGTGACATGCCAAGAGTGTAAGAAACTTTCTAACATGAGATTTAATTAGTTCAAAATCGGTATGAAAAAAAAAAGTGTTTGTAAAGTAGTTATCCAAACCTAAATGGTGGTGTTTTCTGGCATTTTCTGTACATACACAAACCCATAGCATACATGTTATCCATATCCAGAGAAGAACTTTGCAAAATGCCAAACTATATATAGCATTTTGTAAAGCAAGATTACGAATTGCATGTATTAACATGAAAATATGAAGTATGCTTCATAAAATCAGCTGACAGGAAGCACTGGCAAAAAAAAAAAAAAAAAAAAATTGATGATAATAATAGTAATAACAATATTGACAATAATGAAATATGGTAAGTAGATAAGCAGATCCAGAGAAATCAATTAAAGGCATGTTCCAGTTTTCACACTGACAATGTTATCTTTCTCGGACCTACAAACGTGTATGAAAATGAAACTGAAAATCATCAGCACTGAAATATTGACTTCAACAATCATCTGCTGCAATCAATCGTGCAAACAAGTGTGAGAAAAGGATACACTGCAATGCAGGCGAAGAGCGCCACCACTATCAGCTCCAGTAGGAATGGCATGATTGGCCAGAAGAGGGTGGAAATCATGTGACCTATGGCCCTGTGACCAATCAGAGCAAAGAAAAGAAAATATGTTACTCAGTACAGCACAATTAACATGTAAATTGCCAAAGACACACTGCTCTACAGAGCCATACGGTCCATGCCAATATTGATTTATTAATTCAATGTTTATACACATAAATCAATCACATGAAATTAGACTGCACACTCACATTTTACCGTGAGTAATAATCTCTGGACAGGATTGCAAACATATTAACAAAATCAATTACAGAGAAGGCCCTTACTGTGAAATGTGCATGCTGCACATAATTAATGAATTCTTCTTTGAAATATGATTTTTTTTTTTTCCGTTTGACAAATGTTCTCATTTGCCTATTGCTCCACTTTTATTTTGAAAAAAGAACAAACCTCAGTTGATTCTATAACTATTAAGATTATTCATCTCTCTTAACATCCAAAAGTGTACAGTTTGGAGCATGATAACATCAACAGAATTTTTTTTTTTGTCATCAAGGTCAAGCTATTGACCACTGTCTTTAAACAAAAACTGAATGCAAAAGAAGGTTACATCACAGATAACAGTAAAAAAGCAACTGCAATAGCCTGCCTGAGCCATCAGGAAGGGAACAAATTATCCAAGTGTAATGTTTGTGCCAGACGAAGGAAGGAGAGAAATTTTTAAAGAAGAGGGTCCTTCTTTAACCCATTGTGAATGGGCTTTGCTACAACACACATTTCCCATAGACACTTGCCCGAGTATACTCAGGACTTGCCCTCAATGGGTTAAAGGAGAAAAAAAGAAAAGAAAAACATATATGTAACAGTCATATGGATTGAGTAAGTGTAACAGTGTACGTAGAGCACATCAGTGAGGTGTGAGGAAAATAGGAAAATCCATGTAAAAGAAATGAATTTTTTAACCTTTTGGTGCAGCCATCTCTGGATAAATGACTACAACAGTCCATGATGTTATGCATGGGCAATGATATATTGTATACAAAATATAAAGAGAATTTAAAAAAAAAAAAAATCATATGTTATGAAAAGTACACAAATCCTCGTTTTGATACTAACTTACGCTCAGAGTAAAATGATTCCCCCTGTTTTCTGAAAGAGGTAAAGTTAAATATTAAGTGAAAATATGTTGAATTCTCGTCATATTTTCTTTGTTGTCCACATGTGAAGTTGCGATATGTCGGAGTCTACTCATCCAGCAATGTCAGCACCAAAACTTCTAAAAACTCATGACTTTTGAATGTATCGTGCAATTTTCCTCAAACTTCGGTGAAGTGATTTTAATACTAATATCGCTGCATTCACTCATTCCGTATGCACATTTGGGGAAACTCCCTTGTAAGATCTGTCAACGATCCTTACCGACTTGCTTCCTTGATGAGGGAGATGGCGATGCGGATACGAGTGCAGAGGCAGAGGGTCATTAGCAGTATGATGGCCAGGAGTACTGAGAGAATGATGCCTGTATGCATGCAAAGGATTTAAAGAAAAACAAGTACACACCCATTTACTAGCACATTCAAATTCTATAGACATTTCTTTTTAAACAAAAAGATTGTTCCCAAGAACTAGAGAGCTAGCTTACTGAGACTTGATCCACATAGGAACAACTAATGTATGCATGGGGAGATTCCATTTAAGTACTGAAGTTTATTTATCAGAAACAGCTAGCTGGGAACATGGAAAAGCTTTTAAAAGGACCCCAAAGAGAGACTTTCACTGATTTCACTACAATGGATTAATAAATCCATCTGTTATGGGCATATCTCTTTAATACATATTTGGCATATGAAAATAGCTTTCATGATGTAAAGATTTTTTGTGCAAGAATGATGTGATTTTTTTTTAACACATTCTGAATTGCTCTTGAGAATCTTTTTCCTCAGCTTATAACCCATTGATGCAGCACACATTATACAATTCTTCTAATATGCCTAAAACAGGAAAAAAAAAAAACACACACAAAACCCTGCAATCTTTCTATCCTCTCTCATATGGTAATGTATTATGTAAAATGACGTTAATCTCAATCTACATCTCTTAGTCTGTCTTCTTCTTTGTTTCTCTCTCTCTCTCTCTCTCTCTCTCCTTGCTCTACCAGCTACCATTTTTGGTATATGATCAACGATCTTTACACTAAACATGAATGATAGCAATATTTTTTCTGCTTCAATTTATAGTAAATCCAAACTTTGCAACCAGTTCTATGATTATCTGGAGGGGTAGGGGCAGTGGACACAACAGGTGACCATGCAAACACAAAGTGAAGAGAATCAGCTGATCAGCCTCTCACCAATGATGAGCCAGGTCTGCTGGAGACGGAAGTAGCTGGAGAGATTGGCAGTGAAGGTGATGGCAGCGTCTGCACCATCCACACCAGCCAGACTGGTGTACATGTAGTAGGAGTAGTAAATACCTGCATGATGGGATATGATCACACGTAGAAAGGATAACAATCTAGCTATAAGAATGAGTGTTTCACAATTTTCAGATTGGTATGACAGTACTTAGTGTATGTATGAAAGTTGACTTTCATGAATAAAAAAACTGAATCAAATATGACATATCCAAATGGAATAATTAAAATCAGGGGAAAAAGAGAACGCTATGAAATGTTGAGCTTCACAATCTGTTAATAAAAACCCAAGACATGCAAGTGAGAAGGGGCTCATGTGTTCTCATCACATATCTTGCAGCGACCAGCCCAAAACCCTCACTAAGTTTCCCCTTTTGACATCAAATCAAAAACCCACACTGGTTCAGGGGGGGAATATTGCAATATTAAATATAATGACTGAAATATTGTTTTATGAGTAATGGGTTGTTGGCACTTACTAGTACTATGTACAATGAACTTCAAAATTACACTATGAAATAAACATGAAACACTAAACACCAAACACAAGACCACTTACCAACACCCAGTGTAGCCATGAGGGCAAAGATTGTGAACCACACAATTACTCCAGCCAACCATCTCATCAGTACAATGAAGATGAATGCAATCAACATTCCCAACAGCATTCCACTGTAGAGATCAAGGGTCAAAGGTCATAAGCTAAGCTGTGAAAATCCACAATCGGTTTTATATTTCACACTCAGGTTATGAAATGTTTCATAGAAAAGAGAAGAAAACAAATACTATTTGCTACACATATACATTTGCTACAAGTACATATCAGTAGCCTAATCAAAAAATGAAACAGCAAATGTATTCATTTTGAAATGATATCTAATGGTCATACTTCCTACTTTCACTGGAAGTACAATCATCTGTGTATAAGTTTTGGCAAATTTTGCTCATAAATGTAAAGCTTGTATTAGAACCTGGCCTTTCGCTTTCAAAACAAAATATATGACAAATTAAACTACTGCACAAATATCGTAATGCTACAATAAAAACATCCATTCTAGCTGAACATTTTTGCCATTTTGACACATCTCCTCCTACATCAAAACATATTGTGCTGTCAGTCATACTACAATGTAGACACAATGAAATATCCATTTTAGGTGAACATGTTAGCTATTTTGATAAGTCTACTCCAACATCACAAAAAACATACTGACAGTTAGTGGAAGATGAAGCACGTTGACCCTACTGGATAACAGAAAATGATTCCAGAAATCACAAATTTTGCAACTGACAATAAAAATCAAGCAATGAAAACTTGTCTGACATTTTATGTGAGGTCCTGAACAAAAAATTCTAAAGGATTCAAATGGTACAAGGGAAAATAATGTTGGTCTTAGGGAAACTTACGCGAGGATGATATACCACGAGGCGACGACATCCTGGTAGATCACCTCAACGAGGTTAACTACATCCAGCAGCAAATTCACAGATCTGTCAGTCAGGAGAGATATTCATACAGTCATAAAATATAAACCTTGAAAAGACAAAGAATGGAGATTAATGCAAAGGAGTATAGTGCAGCTCACCGTCCATTCTGACTTGGCTCAGTACAATTACTTGTAGAAGCATTTACACGGCTCCCGTTTACCTCTAACTATATTTTTCCATCATTTCTTTCCCATTTGCTCTCTCTCTCTCGCTCTCTTATCTCACCTTTTTTCACTCATTCTTTTATATAGTCTTTTTCCACATTAATTTCTGAAAAATTATTGATCAATAACGCACATAGTTTTGTTGGTATGGTAACATGCGTATCATTCCTTTGATTTCTTGTTGTGATTCTAGATGAGGCTTAAGATATTTAGATTAGTGTTCCAGTGACTGGAAACATCTGCTTCACATTAAGAGATTGGTAAACTTAAGGTATTTAGACTGAGAATCATAAAGGTAATGCTAGGAAAAATTAATCACACTAGCTTTGCAACAAATAGATCTGAGGGACTTCTACAAATAGAGTACATTCACTACTGGTAAACTATTTCAACGTGGTGCAACTGGTAGTTTAAGTGTGTATATAATTTCATTCTTACGTTTCGAAGAGATCTTGGGCATTGCTGGCAGTGATGTTGTTGTTCTCACTGCCTGGGGTGAGAATGAACTCGTCTTCAGATAGGACATCCGTCACGCTACTCAACGCATTCACCAGAAATGATGGCACGCATCGACCGAGGTCTGCACGAAAGATAATTTGAGCATAACTGAAGTCCCATCTCAGTCACAAAAAGCATGCAGTAAAGTGGTGATTGCACTGAATATGTCATTCTTGCAAGGAAAAAAAGCAAGACATAATTTGTTGGCTTAAAATAATTGACAACCATTCAAACTGGGGATGAGATTATATAACCTGCATTTATTTACTTTTTTTATTGTAATACTGTCCTATATTAAAAAGACACACCTATTAGGTTCCTTCAACATGAAGTCTTTATAAGACCATGTATTCCATGTCAAAGAAAGGGAATCTAGGGCACTGACAATAGTAAAATACACGATGTTGCAATATATTCTATCATATTTTGGTGTAACACAATGCTACAATTGTACATGTTATTTAATAAACTTAATTGAAATAGAATATACACCAGCAAAATAGCAAAATAACACAACAAAGTGACGGACATAGATTAAAGTTATTTCAGACAAAGTGTATGACACAGCATTTATCCTAATCAAACTTATAATTTGTTTGCAAGCCACTGTGACTGCAGTAGGGTAGGATTCTACCCTATGAGAATTAAAGGTCCAGTTTACCTTTGGGAGCAGTGATTTGAAAAATGTTTAAGATATCACCTTTCATGCATATGTGCAGGTCTGTTGTACCACAAAAGAAAAACCCTCCCATATGTAAATGTTTTGCAATAAAGCCTAAAATATGAAGAGATGTCAGTATTTTTCTTTATAATAAATCGTAACTGTAGACGGTTTGGTTTGGAAACATTTTTATTATAACTATTGTTCACATTTTGTATATCTAACAATACTTAACATCGATTTTACTGATTCAAATTTTCACAGTGGTTGTTTCTATCCCTAACTCACATTTTAGAACTATTTTAAAGCACTAATGCTGGGTTTTGTTTCATCTGCAAATGGTAAATTATGCTTTAATGAGCAATGGGTCATTAAACACTACACTGGGTTAACTTTTAACCTGTTGAGGATGAGTCCGGAGTAACTCGGGCAGGCCAGGGTCTATGGGAAATGCCTGTTGTAGCAAAATCAACGTTCCTAAACGGGTTAAATACTAACAATGTACATCTACACATCATGATAGATATTTTCTTCTGCTGAATAAGTTTTGATCATTATGAACACCTTTGTTGAGAGTATACCACTCACATGCAGTCTGTGGGATAACATAGGATGCACATTTCTCATCGGAGAACATCTTTTCCAGGCCCACAGTACCTGACTGAAAGGGGGAGAGGGGAGATCAAAGGATAATTAAGACAAAAGTCAGCCGCATCAAGTGAACACAGTGTAGCCACAAAAATAAAGTCCAAAGTTTTCCAGCAGCACAAACAATATGTGCGTAAGACCAAAAGAAATACACTTGTAGGTGAGTTCAAGTATTGGAAAATAGCTGAGCTTTTTTCAGCTATTCCCAATTAATAGCAACATATTTTTTTTTCAAAAGAAAGCAAACTTTAGAGTCACGTTTTGTAGATAAAAATCTTATTTCAGATTTTTGTTTGTGCTAAATGTCTGAAAATTGTGATTTTTCTATTCTGTTTATTATTTTCAGTGTCATCTCTGATTTAAGCATTTTTGCCACTTCTGCGATTTCATCCCATTTATCCATTTTCCTTGGGTTTCAGTGTTTGCAAGTCTGAATTTATTCATTCAGTAAACATCACTTGCATTCAAGTATCAAAATTACCACCAAACGAAAGGGGTTTTAAAAGTATTTTAGAATGGTCCAAAATCGGGCTGAAAGTGCATCAGAGAGTATCTATAACCCCAGAGCTGAACCCCGGCCGCAAGGGACTTCGCGCTCCACGTTCATGATGTGCGCTTCACGCACATATTCTGCCCCACCAACATTTTTCAGGCCCTGGAGACAAATGTCAATGCTGGCATCCCTGATAGTGTGAAGGAAACAGGGAAACCAGCTAATGAGAAATGGTAATTGACATCACTATGGCAACAACTCTCCAAAATCTGATGACAGCTTTACTACAGTCAAAAAGAGTGCAGACATCATTACACAGTTGCCATGGCTGTGTGTTTGCCAGAGGTGACTATTTATACTGACTTCAGGCAAATTTGACAGTACAACACCATTTTCATTTGCAATCAGAACAGTTTTTCAAGTGATACTGGCAGATGACAATATGCAACAATCCTTGGGCCAGGCTAGGATTATTCCATCATATTTAAGGGAATAATTTTCCTGGTATTGAATCGTAATTTGCTATGCATTTTTATACCACAGCTAAACGTACACAAACTAACTTTTGTGTAGCAGTTTTCTTCCATAGAAGTATACAGGATACCATTTGATGGTTTGCTTTTTTAAAAGTACATTGCAGCAACAAGACTAAATCTCTATTCTATACTGGGTCATTCACAAACTTATCACATGAATATTAAGGAAAAATCATGACAACAATCTTGCCATTCTTGTCACTATACTTCATTTGCAAAACAATCACTACAGAAAATTGCCTGCTATCCATTATTCAGGTTTATAATAGCTCACAACAGATTCATAGAAATATATATACATTGTAGTCTATTGGGGGGGGGGGAAATTAGCTTGCTGCAACAGGAAAAATTTCTTGTGACTATAATTTATCCCTTTGAGATGCATTTTTTTCTTTTTATTTGAATGCATAGTAGAGTCTGTGGGTGTGATGTAAAATGAAAAGTGCAAGGTTTAGAAGTATAAATAGTCATGTTTCAATTAAACTACACATAAAATACCCCACTCAAGTGCAACGCTGGATAAACCTTCAATGAAAGTTCAGTTTTGTTGATTTTCACTTTGGATTCCCCACATGTAAATATCTATTTTTATTTTTGCCAGCGGGCCCGGTTTGTAATGTGACTTACGTATTCTCCTCCACTCAAGAGATACTCAGTTTGCGGATCAAAATCGTAGTCACAGATGAATGTACTCCAGTCGATCAGGTTGACATCGAAGGCAACGCCGTTGATGACGCTCGTGGCGACCGACGTGTACGGCGCAGCCGTGTAGTTTGGACACGAGGATACACATACCTGTCATCACAATGAGCATAGAGCTAATGAAGCTATTTTCACATGATATACATTCCCAGACAGCAATAACAACCTCACAAAGAAAACTGGAATTTGTAATTGTACTAGCATTATGAGTGTCTACATATAGAGTGTATTCAATAGAATCATCAGATAAAAACTATAGCTAATGCATATTTAATATGATGATGATTTGTCAAAAGACACAGCATCAGTTAAAATGCACCAAGCAAAACCATAAAAAATGACTTTAGAGTAATCATAATCATCAAAAACATTAAAGAGCAAAATGCAACCACCTTGGTGGTGAAAACAAAACAAAGAAAGAACAAAGTCAGTATTTACATGTTATTGTTGTTATGTGTAGAATAAATCAAGTAGACTTTGTTTACCTGCACTGTTGGACATTTTACACTGAGGAGAGTTGAAGAACTCAGGCAATCCAAGAAGTTGAAGAAGTACAGGTACGGCTTATCTCTGTCAAAAGAGAAAGGTGAACGAGACATGTGATGTTTAATGCAACATTAACAAATTGTCTTTTGTACATGCAGTCACAGAAAAGCCTCTCAGTCTGAAAAATATGAGCTGCAAGGTCCTACATTATGCAACTGTGTGTGATGCTGTATAGAAATTAAGTTATACAAATATCCACTTTAATAATAACCTTAAAGCTGGAATGCTTCAAATAGGTGAAAATCTGCGAGGGACTGCTTTTTTGATACACACTCAGTTTTTCTAACAGATAGTAGACAATCTTTTAATAGTGGTAGTGTGTATGAGCAGGGTAATATTTGTTCATAGTCATCTCCATTCCGACAACTTTCAATACTTTTGCACGCTTGAGTGTGTGTTTTTTTTCCATTTTTCATCCTTTTGACCATCAAAATACCACACAGTCAAGAAAGTTCAACATCTCATGTTTTATTAATAACTGAGCCACCAGAGTCAAACAGTTGTTTTACATTTACATTTACTGTAATA
This sequence comes from Diadema antillarum, assembly GCF_040938485.1. NCBI lineage: Eukaryota > Metazoa > Echinodermata > Echinoidea > Diadematoida > Diadematidae > Diadema > Diadema antillarum. The sequence continues at coordinate 611,116 of NW_027271259.1, read as the reverse complement.
CCATGTACATGGCACATCTGAAACATGTTGATGATAAGTTGAATATGTCAATATATATTAGCAAATGCCATTCATGACATGCACATTTGTACACCCATCAACTAAACAAAAATGAAAATGGCCACTTCTTTCATGTGTAAAAAATAGCGATAATCTATGTACAAGTAGGTAATCATATTCCACCATTAAAACTCATAAAATTTGCCTCTTCAAGAGCTATTTGTCAGAAGTTAGCAATATACATGTAACAATGAAAATGCTACAACTGTAACAATGGAACATTTGTAATTTTTCATTCTGAGCAGCAACCAAACTATATCATTTGGATGTAAGTATTCATATAGAAAGAAATATGCTCTTTCCCCCTCAAAAACATTGACAGATAAAAATGGAATTTCAGATTCCTGTATGAAATTCCCAATATACAAGTATGACCTTTAAATGTATGATTATAAAGTTTGTGTTTCACTTGATATGGCAAAAGAATGGGAAAGATAGAAAGTCTACAGAAATCTTTGCTTGCCAAGAATGAAAAAGAAGAAGTACAAAAATGGTAGCAAAGTTGTATTAACCAAGAGTACATAATTCCACAAAATGAATTGCAGGTCATATCTCATTGACAGCTAAATTAAAAGGAGGTAAAAGCACTGCTTCTGTCATTCTCTGGGCTCTTCACATACAGTATACACCACTAAAAATATACTCTATATTGCGAGTGGTTGATTTCTTAAAGAAGTACTGGTAGATCATTTTTCAGGTGCAGAAAAAAAAAAGCTGTTGAAAAAAAAAAAAAAAACAAGTTGGCAATATCCCACCTTGGACATGATACAAGGCTTTTGTACCACAGGAGGAAATATTGTTAGGATTTTATTAATAGCAAAATATGCAAAAGAAGAACATCACAACATTTTTAATAGACTGAGTACATAATACAAAGTAGGTCCTATACAATCTTCTTACTTGACATTCTCTGCATATCCACAAATGTTGCCATAGGTGTCTGTTGGTTTGATGAGAGTGACTGGATTGCCATGGGACCAGGCTGGAAAAAAAAGAGACAAACAAACAAACAAAAATATAAAAATCATTGTGTGTGTGTGTGTGAGTGTGTGTCTATGAGTATTTTCTTGTAAAAAAGAAAATGTACAAGTATGTCTCATTGTGACTGGATGTTACTCATGTACAACTTTTATAACCTCCGCCAAGGGAGGAGGTTGTGTTTTTCTTTGATACCGTTTGTTTGTTTGTTTGTTTGTTTGTTTGTTTGTTTGTTTGTTTGTCCATGTGCAAAATAACTCAAAAAGTAGTTAACGGATTTGGATGAAACTTTCATACAGGAAAGGTTGAGAATGACACAAGTAACAAATTATCAATTTTGGTAGAGATCCGAGAATGTTGGGGGAATTTATGGAGGATTTTTTATATTTTGACAGGTGGGGTCAATGAACTTGGGAGTTCAAGGCGAACATTTTTGAGGTTTCAAACACGCACTAAAGTGCATGCTCTAGTTTCTGCTAGGGCGAGGCGCGCCGCCCAGCTGAGGGTTTATGACGTAAGAAAGGCTTCTATATTGGGAAATCAGGCGATTTTTCAGCATGTATGCCTATGGGTGGAAGTCACTGATCTCTATGGAAGAGCCCAAAGAGCTTTTAAAATCTCTTTGGGTAGATCAACACCATTGCTGGAAAGTAGCTGCTTGGCGGAGGTCTGCGCTCTCAGAGTGCTTTTCTATTTTCACTCTATATTCTGAATGTACATGGTAAGCCCCTGACATTCAACAAAAACAGTACAAGTGTATTTCATATCAAATACACCAATTGGCACTCTGCCAGAAAGATGATGGCTACAGCCTCAAGAGGTATGTTTTGATGATTTTCGATGATATAATCAATTTCAGTCATCCCATTAAAACCAACACCAACATAAAGTACAATATAATGGGTGAATAAAACTTAAACACAACAAATTGATGTGACATCTTAATATTTTTGTTGTATCAGTCTGAATCTGGTGCACCTACATATATCTTTAAAATTTGATGCTGTGTTAGGAACAAACTTTACATGGTACCTGTGTATTCTATTCAAAGGTTATTAATAATATAGAAGTGCATGATCAATACATTTACAACACATCCTTTTGAGCGAAGCATTTATTTCAAAAATAGTTGCCCTGACTTTTAAAAATATCAAAAAGCCCAGACATACCCTCTCAAGAAATTTGAACAATCATAACTAGATATATAAATTGCTGTTTCATCATGTCAGCACTCTAAAAGCTATTATCACCCTGTACAGTAGACTAGCCGCCCTGTGACCTCAAGTACAAAGCATGAACTCACCCCAGTAGCCGACAACAAACATGCCAGCGAAGCACACAATGAATAAAAGGCAGCAGATGACATCTGTACAGCTCCTGCAGAAATCCAAGCAGAGCGAACAAGATATGGATCCATTAAAATTGAATCGGCTCTTGGCTAGGGATATGGCATCACTGTTACCATGACAACCACTGCAAAAGGGCAAATCAGACTTAGCTGATTGTGGTTGCGATAAGCAAGCGGAAATGGAGTAGTGTAAGTTTTGTTTGCTCAGCGCTTCAGAGGGGGCAAATTTATGATACCATATATTGCTTTGCAAACACTGTGCTTAAATATACACTTAGGTCACTTCATATCAAAAGCTTGACAGAACATGAAATATGTCCTACCCCTACATGTACATGTTATTAAAAATTAATAAGTTGTTGCACATTTTAATTAAAAGTCTCCTATAATGCCCATATTTCAAAGTTTTGGATCTCCAGATGGTTTCAAATTGGCTCAGTAGTTATAGAAACTACATTGTACTGTATGTCAGAAAACATAAAATCTCTTCATTCAGCTATGGAATTAGACATAAAACCCTTCAAATATTTCAGCATTTCATCATTCTGTGCCTTGGTTGCTTCACACAACCTGATATATATTCCAGCTACTAGAGCTATATAACTAATATCTCCATCAAACAAGCAAATCAAGTAGCATGTATAACAAACCTCCAAACTTGTCATGATTTTTCAGATTTAATGTGACCTACCTGTCTTCTATTGGTCCCTTGAATGTTGGGTCATACTTTGTTGGTTTGCCTGAAATAAAATGGTGGAACAAAACAAGACAGAACAATGAGCAGAACTTCATGCAGAAGACATACAAAAGAGATCATGGCAGAAGTAGTGAATAATATGCATGCTTTAAGAAAATGTATTTACATGGTTATCACCTTTATCAAACATTTTATTTCTTGTGTACAAAATCAAACACACGAGACCCAGAGAAACATATCACTACACTCTGCCTTACAAATCTACCACTTGATGCATGTATTTTAAGCTGTCCTTAACCCCTTGAAGACTAGTCCCAAGTACAAGTATACTCCTCATTGGGTTAAAATGAGAAACTCTACCCATCAGTGTGAACATTGACCACATCGTATAGATATCAGCGAATAATGTGTTGGAACATTACTTACAGAAAACCATTCTGAAAATCCAAAGTGATTCCAAGCAATTTTAATACTTTGAATAAAGTTGTTGGATTCAAAGTATGCCACTGCGTACAGTTTGTCAACTTACAACTCTATTAGAATTGACCAGTAAATGAAACTGAGAAATGAATACATGGCCCATGTAGGCATGTGATCACCCACTAGCAGGGCAATTAGGTCAAATGATTAATGGATTAAAGCTTGTAACAACATGAAATCTGATCATGCACAAAAACGCTATAGCCAGTCTGCAATGTTATTTTCACATGCCTTTATCAGGGGTCGCATTTAACTTTTTTTTTGACTATCCAGGCGGACTACTTAGAATAAATTTTGACACTGAAGCAATATTTTGGCTAGCCAGACGGACTAGTTACTTCAGAATTTTATGATTTTTAGCTAGTCCAACGAGATTTTGGGTGGCCAATTGCCAGCGGACCATTGGCAATTTCGAACCCAGCTTTTTAATTTTTTGCTGGCCATCAAATGCTAGAATTTATTTGACAAGTCCCGGTCACACAAAAGTCAACTATACACAAGTGTACACAAGTATGCATTGTATCTTTTCAGTGAATGTTCGGATCAACACATATCTCAAATCTGATACAGATATTATCAGCGAATGCTATCTTTTTAGAGACAGTGTACACACGCATTTACAGACATTGCTTTTTGTGCTATTAAATGTAACACTTAAATTTGAACATTTGGAGATTCCATCAAGTATCATAATCCTTGATCACATCCATAGATTAGACGATAGCATGTTTCCTTTTCAAATTCTGATATACATTGTACATCATAGCAAAAATTATATCTGGGATTGTGCAAGATTACGAAAAACAACAATAAATAAACAAGCAAAAATACTTATTGTAGCATTTCTATCTATAGTCATATAAAGGAAACAGTGAATAAACAATGTATTTTGAAACTAATGCTTCCATACAGTGTTGGGAGTATACTGCAATGACAACACACAAAATACACTGTACTGTAAAAATTTTAATCAAAGTGAATTTTCCACTGCATGTTCTGCATGTTGTGTGGACAGGTGAGCCATGTTTGCACAATTGTACTTCAGTGATGAAAAAGAATCGCACAAATGTTATGTTTACATACATTTGTATAAAATGGTTCATGATGTGCATTTGTGAACCATTTCCTGCCTTACATGTACATACATGTACAGATGATGCATAATGTTTGTACACATATTATCAGTGATTTTAAATGCATCATAGTTTGTACCTATTTTTACCTGAAGAAAAAAAAAAGTAAAATACAATGCTTATTCATAGTTTCCTGTTTTTTCATAAACACTTTAAAGGAACAATAAAAGTAGCACGTACAGTAATCTATTACATCTTTCAGAATCTTTTCAGAAGTAATGAATTGGAACCCACTAAAAATATTGTACATTGTTCATCAGCTGCTATTTCATTGTACTTTTTTCCTTTCACTACAAAGCAAGATTAATAAATTAAAACATGGCAGGGATACACACACTTGTAAAAAACCTAAAGTACAATATTTTGTTCAATCAAAAAAAAAAGTTAAGGGCAGCACCTGCATGTCTGGTTCACTGAAAGTGTACCCGTACATTGTTGTACCAACTGGGAATATCTCCAGATACTATGGTTCTACATGTACGTACCCCTTCATGGGAAAACATCTGGAACACAATGTACACACAGGACTCTAACAGTATACATGTACATGTATATACATGTCGTACATGATGAACATTCATGCTCATACCATATGATGTACGGCACATTGTGAGCAAGGGAAAATGGCTGATTAATTCACAATGAGCTCAGAATTGCAGGTGCTTCACTCAAGATTGAAATGTAGACACATGATACATTGTCCAAGCTACAGTCACCAATCACAAATGATATCTGTACTGTGGAGGACCCACACTTTAAAGAGTTTGACTGCAAAATGAGTTAACTCCATTCTTGTTAATTTGAAATACACATATTTGCTACTAAAGCTGTAAAAAAAAAAGAAATGATAAAAAATACATGGGATATTTCTATCGTTAATTTTAAGAATACTCTGTTATTTTTTTGTATCATATAACAAGTGAGGTATCACTGGAAGGGTTTTACAAATTGTGTTGCTCCATCTGCTGATCAACTAACTTTTAGTTGTTTAAAAAATAGTACACTTTTAACCGGTTTTGCGACAAAACTCTTCAATTATTAATGGTTAATCTCCCTCTAAAATAATGTTCAAAACCAGCACCATACATACGCAGTCCATGAAATTGCATCGGGGAGTACATACAAGTACACATACAAGTATTTGTGTAAAACTGAGTTTTCTGGCAAAATCTGTGGTAAATTCTTTTCTTCTGATTTTATACAACAAATTATGCCTCTAAAAGGTGTGTATATTTTATAGGACACTATCTACTTTGCACAATTAATTGCATAATCCCTAAATTTTCATACATGTACAGTACCAAGTCAAACTAATCGATGAACTTCGTATGTAAACATATTAATCAAATATCATTTGCTTTCCTACGAATAAATATTAATTTTTATAAATTAAAAAATGTCCCATATAATGTAATGCTGTAAGTCGCAATTATGCAAATGAAGCTATTGAAATTTGCATAAATTTACAAATTATGATATTTTCCTTCATAAAATTTGAAACTTCAACTCTTAAGCTTCAAAATGATACCAAACATTTCAATATTGAGCAAAGATGAAATTTTTCCCTCTTGAGGGGACCTTATCTTGGACTTACCCATGCATAAAGAGATACAATGTATTATTGTCGTTAAATCAAAGAATCACACAGCATACAAACATTTTTAAATAACACAATGGTTGAAGAATGATAAAGCAAATGTGCAATAGTAAGATTCATAAGATCATATTGCTCTTGGCTAAAAACAAAAATTTAAGTCAATTATTGTGCTCACAGGCACCAAGCTCTAAATACACACATGTCACAAGGTCCATGAACAGTTTGTACAGTATGCATGTATTTCTCCATTAAATTCACTGATAGAGTACAGTGTATAATCAAGTATTGAAAATTCTCAGGAGGATCCTATCTACATTGTAGCAGCTTAATTATGACTATGGCTTCCACTTTGTGTTTTGTACATCTACTGTAGATGCAGAAGCCCATCAATGCACCCTCCTATGATTGAATAGTATACATGTGTAGAAACAGACTACGACCTCAAGAGTTCTCGTCTACACACTCAGGAACTGTATTGTCTAGCTTTGATAACGCTGGTTGAGAATACCTCTGCTGACTACATGTATAAAGATTACAGGAGCTGATGATATAGGATAATGTAAAATGCCATTCTGGAATCTTATAAACACACAAATGCATCATGGGTCATGATTATTAGTTTGTGTCACCAAGATTAAATTTGTTGTCTCAATTCATGTACATCTTTGTTGTTGGGTAATTGTTTTTTTTTTTCTCTCTGATTATCTGTAGAAGAGCAAGCGCCAGAAAGCTGCATGTATTTTTGAAAGGGGTCACAGGCTTCAATATGCAGTGCAGGTCTTTGAGTTTCACGGATGGGAATTTAACCAGATAGTAAATATTGCCGCTGTAACCCATGGTTCTCCACTGCTCTGTTCGCACAGCCGTGAAAGAGAGGGTATTTCAGCCGGCGCACTGAGGGTTCTCTCATTGTTCACAATGAGCAGCCATTGTGCTGGGTGGCGGTTCGTTGCCAGGTAACAGTGTAACAGGTTGAGGCTGACTCCTTTGTAGGAGAAACAGCCATAGGGCCTCTTAGTGTGAATTAGGCAGTCAACATGACGGTAGGGGCAATAATGAAGGGATTAGCTAGAAAAGATAGATGGAAGTACTGGGTGCACAGTGTAATTGAACATGATACAAGTACAACGAACATGAGAAGAATTACAAGCAAAGAAGTGCGTCACATAATCAAAATTCATGAGGATAATTTGCAAATTTGTTTTTGTTCTTCTGTTTTCTTTTTAGTATCATGCCTTCTTTATTTCCCTATTCTTTCTTCTTTTTCTCTCTTTTTTTTTGGGGGGGGGTAGGGGAGAGTTCTAGTGTGTTTGTACATTGTGTTTGGGTGGGAGAGAGAGAGAGAGAGAGATTGTGTATGATGGGCATTTGAGTAGGAGGTGCCTTGGTTGGTAGAATATAAAATGTTTCAACATCCTAGTCACTGTTGCAGTAGATAGAAATGATGTACGATACTGTTTTCTCTCAGTTAAGAACAATCATCAAAGCTACAAGTGACAGTGCTTTAGTAAATAGGTAGCATTAACATGTAAACTAGTCAAACAACAGTTTATATTTAACCAGCAGAGGACAAGCTGATTTTCCTTGAACACACATTTCCCATTCAATTGTATTAGACACTTGCCCACGTATATTCGGGACTACAGTTGTAAATTCTCCAACTGGTTGATGATTCCGTCTTGAAAAGTACATCTGTACAGTCCCTGTATAGTACATTGTACTCTGATTTGAAGAACGTATTAAAATTATTGTTCAATTCACAGAATATCTTGATTATCTGAATGGGTAAGATATAATAGAAAAACAAAAAATTATCCTATTGCTTCAAATGATAAAGAAATTAGATATGTGTAGATTAATACTCGTAACTACATATTGTACCAGGTAATATTTTGGTGCATTTACTATCATAGTCATTAGAATTTTCTCTTTTATACCTACAGTGCTTGTATACAGTATGGTGACTGTAAATAAAAACACATCAGACATTTCAAATAAAATTTGCTCCTTACTGTTAGACACAGAGATTTACAAATGTAGAGCAATATGTAGTTTGATATCTAATGCTGAAGGTAAAACCTGTCAAATTATGAAATTGAAGAACATGGGATCATAACAAATGTGCAACGTGGCACTATGATAGCACATACTATACATATTGGAGGAAGCAATTCTTTTATCATTCTAATTGGAAAATATTGCAGTGGGAGCAGAAGCAGAACAAGACCCAGCAAAACAATATAAAACCTTGACAGAAGTGGTGCATGGGGGTTATACTGGAATACATTACCTTGATTGGTGTACACGTACGTACAATGTACACTGTACAATTGTATACCAGGTATTGTATCTGGCATACGTGTACATGCTGTACTCATTAGCAAACTGCTGTACTGTAGACTACATGATCTACAAATGAGCTTTAATAATTTCAGGGCTGCCAACTCTCACGCATTGAGCGTGAGACTCACGCAATTCAACCAATTTTGACTGTCTCACTCTGATAAACGAAATCTCACGCTAAACCCCCTAAATGGACTGTACATGACTACAAAAATAAATATATCTCTAAATTCTCTGATATTCCGAATATCGATATGCCCAAGCCCAAAATGTCGAGATTTTCCAGCGCGGGTGTAAAGCTTAACCTATAATAATCGTTTTCGGTTCGCGCGCAAAGACGTGCCGACGAGCTATTGGATTACGATTGGCTTCTACCTATACCACATGAGCGTAGCTTGTACTTTTGGCAAATTACAGTACATGTATGGCTATGACTTGTGTTTACATCGCTTTACATACACTGACTGTGTACGTAGTACGTGCGTGTACGGCCGTACAGCAGGCCGCCAGGTGCTAGCCAGGAGGTCGCTCCGCTCCCTCGCAGTGTCTCACGCCAAACTCTCACTCAAGGTTGGCAGCCCTGTAATTTTACCTGTCAGTGACTTCAGTACTGAATTATTAAATGGAAAGCACATAGAAGAGCTCATCAGGGATTATCACTATTTCAATAGATGTACTGTACAGTATAATGGAAGGTGGTTTATGTGTACAGTGTATGCCCAGTGCAAAATTACCAAATTATACATGTACAGTGTATGATGTATGTTTTGTATTAAGATTCACAATTTCTTGGTGCATTTTCACAACTGCACAAGTGTAAAAGATTAAGCAACAAATTTCTCTAACTTTACTCAAAAATCCATATGATATAAGAAATACTACAGGGCACTTGGCAAGAGTTTTCCAACGAGATGAATTCAGCATTCATATTGATTGTTGATGTTGCAAATACAATATGATACAGAATATATGTGTAAATCTCAGCGGGCAAGGGACTACACTGTACATTGTATAAACACAGACTTGTCTATGAGATTCAAGGGATTTGATTGAAGGGAACAGAACACAATGGCTGCATTATGTCCAGACTACAAGGTGGAACATACAAAATGGATGACTTGTCTGCATTACAGCTTGCAAAGAAAATACATGTATTCTGAAATTGTAGAATGATTACAGAAAACTATATTCTTTCATTTGAAAATAAAAGATTAAATTTGTCCACACCAATTTGTTACACAAAAAACAAAAACAAAATGAGAGTAAGGATCATTATTTCAAAACACATAAATTCCCTACATAAAGTAAGCCTAGGCATTCCTTTGTCCGAAATTGAAATACAACTGTAAGATTCATTTATCCTAGCATTTGTGCCAATATTCCACAGGATTACAATACAATAAGAATTATTATTGCAAAGGTTCATTGTTCCAACTTTGGTTAATTTATGCATTTAAATGAAATAAGGTGTGTAAATTTGAAAATGAATAGAAGGGACATACTATTGAACAAACCTACAAACCTTAGCTTCTTTTTGGATTCTTGAACCTTTGGAATAAAAAAAAAACAAAAAACATATTTGTTTTTTACATCAACAAGCCTTCAGAATTATGAAACTTCCTTTACAGATTTACAAATCTTCTGAATAACCAATACACCATAACTGTAAAAAAAAAAGGAAACCCTACGTATTGTCTGTGATTTGCATACAGATCAATTATCAAAAACTTGATTTAGATGAAACTCAGGTATGACATTCTTCTTTGACTTTCCATAAACATTGTTGCATAGCATTTTTTTTTAATCTTTACTAATTAAATGAAAGGCAAAATAACCATTGAATAGAACAACTCGTAAAAGGAAAAACAGCTAAAAATGACCTCTCATCACCCAGCTAGCCAATGACCAGTGAGAAATAGAGCTCCTGGAAAATGACTGGCAGCAGTAGTCTTTCTTGCTATAATATTAAAAAGGGATCTTTACAGTTTTGGTTGAGACCTAATTTTGGGTTTCTAACATTTTTTGGTGAAATAATGAGAAACCTTTTATGAAATATGAAAGAGCATGTAATTCTATGAGGAATTCAACGTTTATTCGATGAAAATTGGTTTTGAAATGGCTGAGATATCCAAAAAAGAGGGATTCTAATAAAGTGCGGGATCCACACTTTCTCACGATCACTTTGCTGTTTGAGTCATTCCAAACCCGATTTTCATCAAATAAACTTTGAATTACTCTTGAAATGGTATGCTCTGTAGTATTTCATAAGTGTTTTCTTGGTATCTCGCAAAAAGTTAAAAGCCTATTTCTCATCTCCTCCAATACTGTACCATCCCTTTAAACTGTGAAGTGTTATCTTACGTACATGTACAACCTATGTGGGGATTTGAAGCATAGACGTACAATTGTATTTTGTACAGGAAAAGAGCCTGAACATCTGACCGAAAAAAAAAGGGCAAAGTGAATACCTATAATTTACAAATACAATGTACATCAACACAATTGTGGAGAAAGAGTGGACTGGTAATGAATGGAAACTACATGAAAACACAGATCATCAAATGTTTCTTATTACACTGTATTGAGGTACATTGTGCAAAGTCTACTGTTGTACAACAGGTAAAAGCCACTGTCCTGTAAAGAACCCTCTGCAAGGATAGTTCACAAAACTATAAATATGAGTCCCTCCTTGACATAGAATGTTATTTTATCTCTGCACATGACTGCACTACCTACACTATATCTCTATGTGTATGAAATGTAGCAAAAAGAGATTGATCTGCATAGTACAAATACACCTGTACATGTATATTGACATTCTTAATCAAACACATTTTATGGATGGTTAGAGAGAACATGTTATCAACTGAGCTGTGGTATACATTACAAGTAATTGGCCATTTCACTGCTAGTTCACAGTGTGCTGGATCATACAATGTTCGTGTACAACTGTAGCAACACTTTGCATTCATGCGTCTTCATGCAAAATCATGAAGAGATATTCAAGAGAGGATAAAAAGTCTAAAAGCTGTAAGTACTGTACATGTATGCCAACTCTCTTTAAAACAACAATCTAACACTTGAATTAGGGGAAAAAGTTTGATGTGTTGTGCAATTGCACATGAAAGTGAAAAGACAGCATGCAATAAAAATTGGCACATGTCTGTAACTTCTTTGGTCCAGCTAGACAGTGTGATTTGGTAACACAATTTACAATTTACGATTGTAAATGTACCTCATGAAATCTACTACACACGTTGTAGTTCATGTTTTTGTAATTGTTTAATATTGAAATGCAGTATACATGCATTTTATTTAGCAGCTGAGCTATAGATGATGATGCCAAAGTGCTGTAAAGGAACTTGTACATTTTGTAGAAGAGCACATTACAATAATTATTGTATTGTATTGACTGTATTGTTTTGCTAGGGGAACGGGCAGTCAACCACTGGAATAGGAGAAAGATCAATAGTTTGCAAAGACGTTGTAAATTATTAACCCTAAGTCCAAGGCATGCAATGATTTGTGAATTTAAGAACATCTGGGAAGTAAAATGGCAGTAACTGAAATAAAATCATGATATAATGTCACCAAACATTATGATTTGTAACGTTTGCAAGCACAGTGTACATACAAGCTGTACCTTTGTACGTACACAAACACTTGTTTCCATTTAATGTGCATCATAAATCATGAATTTCACTTTCTTCCATCTTTTCTTTTAATCAGAAGGGGAATAGACAATGGTCCACTATTATGAGAGGCCAATTAGACATACTTTTAAAGAGGAAATCCAGCCCAAATTAAACTTTATAGTCTGATAAAAAAGAGTAAAATCTAATACAAGTTCAACGGTAAAAAATTTGACTGAAATCGGATGGAAAATAAGGAAGTTATGACATTTTGAAGCCGTGCTAATATCTGCATAACAGTTCTTGTACAGTGGATATGAATGCAAATGAGTGAGCTAACCATGTCATACCCTCAAAATTTTCCATTGATCGTGTACAAAAAATGATGAAAATTCAATGTTTCTGTCATTGAAGTCTTAAACATGATGTCATTCCTAGTTGAATAACTTCAGAAAAGTGATCAGTTACAACAAGTATGAGGATTTGAGCCTCGGGTATAATTGCGCTATAAAAATAAAAACCGGAAATTTCACAATTTTATGTACAAACTCAATGGTAAATTGTGAAGGAATGACATGGTCACTTTGCCATTTGCATTATATATTGATATTGACTGAACAATCAAGAACTGTTTCCCCCCTAAAATATCGAAACTTCAAAATGTCATAATTTCCCTATTTTTCATCCGATTTCGATCAAATTTATACTGTTGAACTCGTAATATTTTACTCTTTCTTATCAGACTAACTTATATTTAGACTGGAGATCCCCTATAAATGAAGATCTGACAAAATGAGTGTATTTACGGTGCCTCTAACTCCGTCTCTTTGGACTATGATAGTGATGCTATCAAGCTGATACTACTGAAGAGCCTGCATTCGTTTGAGACAGGGTACATATTGTACTCAATTTGTGTCCTCAGTTCTGAACCCCTGTACATTTTCAGCACTGGATGTTCAATCTTCACCTGCTGCTTCTTTGTGCTTTGGAATATTAACAATAATTATCATTAACTGTGGAAGTTTTTGATATTACTGTAGCTTTTTGTTCATGTAACTTTACAAAAGAAGGAAACATTTTAATTCTCAGTGTGGAAGTTCTTTCAAAAATATCAATGAAAGTATGAAAAAAAAAGCATAATCATAAACAATTGTACACAAATTTGTGAATATTAGTTTTCTCTCTCCTTCTCTATCTTTCTGTCTATAAAATGTATTTAACTACATATCCCTCTCTCTTGGAATGATTTGTTGGGAGCCTTAGCCAAGACAAATATATTTTGCTCATAAACTTTCTTACTCTGTAACAATACCCATGTCCAGTAAAGAATGACTTTAAGCATCATTTTGTTATTCACCTATAATCACAGGCTCTATCATGTATTGTTTTAAACAATATCATTAAATCAAAATTATTATCCTTTTTAAAATTCCTTAAATCATTATAAGCAGCCACTCATATGATGATATAAAAAGTATTTAGAATATGTACACTGTAGAAGAGAGAGTCCCTATATAGTATTTCAACTCCCTGTATGTATTTCATCATTTCTCCAGTACAGTTTTTTACATGTGTTGCTATCTTTATCTTTATTTTGAGACCAGACGAGTTAGATGATAAGTTTATCTTACATCACACTTGAAATAAACACGAAATTAAAAAGCCTACACTGTTAACTTACACCATGTATTTGTACTAAAATGATCACATTCAAATCTGAGCTCATGTAGGATAAAAAAAAATAGACTCATTAGAGTCAAGATCTAATAATTTATAAATCAAGATGCATTTCATCATGGCTTTAAAAACAGTTTAAAATATGTTTTCTTATAGGCTGTCAACAGTCAAAAGGAATTTAGCACTCATCCACACTTGGTAGGCTTGGTACTTGTACATGTACATGGCAAAGAGCAGATTGTCTGTCTTGTAAAACTTACTTGGTCTAGATGACCCTTCTAACGTTACTGTAAAGTAAAATTACTGGACAAGTCTGGACTCCGTAGCACCTAGTCCTTGCACCAGAATCACAATTTATCCCAAAAATCACCATACACATTCTCACCGAGCGGATGACAAAGAAAAATCGGGAAATGAGGCTCAAATTTTCGCATTTTACGGTAAAATGTCAGTCTTGAACATTTCGAACAATTCACGCAATAAAACCTTGTGAGAAATCGACATCTGGTTACACTCTACTTCTAGTTTACGTGCTTTGTCTATAGGAGCTGCACGCGCGGGTGACGAGTTGCGGGCCCCTTATTAGCGCACAACCGATTCCACATCGTTCGCATTTGAGGACGATAGCTACAAATTTCCGATATCGATCAGTGAACTTTTGGTTCTATTGGAATCTTCAGCATTTTTCCTGTATATGAGTGGGATTTCATAGAATTTCAGTCGTGAAATGTGATTTAAACATGCATAAATATTAACTATGACGAGGTGCAGGTCACTCAACTATAAATTTGAGGTAAAATGTGAATTTTTTCGTGTTTTTACATTTTTATGTGGCGTTTTTTTACGATTTCGGTCCACACAAAGTTCTGTGAGGCTAAAATCTACAAAGTCTCGTGCGTACAGAATGTTACTAGTACGCAAAAATGTGCGTGTCCGGTAAATACCATTACCAATACCATGGTGTCCGGTATAACTATACCAATTAATTAATTACCATGCTTGCCCCTACCAACATTCCACTTCCCAAGAGGTATTTTCTTGCACACTTTCATTGTAGATTCGAGACCGGCATTAAAATCATTATTATTTTTTTCTTTCTTTCTTTCTTTCTTTTTTTTTTGGGGGGGGGGGGGGGGCGACGAGAGTAATATTTCGACTTCAGCAGTAGATTTCTACTCTCAATTGTGTGTTCGTCCCTCGTTCTCGAGGATGACCAATGACATCAATTGGCTCGATGGGTGAGGTGGCTGATGAGGCCAATCTGGGCAAGAAAGCCTCTCCCACAGGTACTAGGGCAGAAGTGGGTAGGGGCTACACTGTTGGGGTTGGCTGCTCTAGCTTTTCGCATCTGGCGTTTGTGCTCTGCCTGCTTGACGCGCTGCTCCTCTGCTCTACGGGCCCCTACAGCAATAGCGTGGCGCCAGGAAGGGCGATCTGCGGCAAGTGTCTCCCAGGACTCGGTGTTGATGGAGAAGTCTTTTGTTAGGTAGAACTTCAGGTTGTCTTTGAAGCGCTTCTTTTGTCCTCCCACCTTACGCTTATTCCCATCAGCGAGTTCTCCATAGAAGAGCTTTTTTGGGATGCGAAAATTACTCTCAATTACTGTTACAGGGTTAGTACAGCATTACAGGGTTACACTTAATCTACAAGTTAACAGTGTGACACATATATATACACAGACACAGCCACAGTGATCACACTGTTTCAAAACGTTCTGATACAAAATTTAAAGACTTTATTGTTGTGGTAAAGAATTTGAAACATTAAAAGCACTTAGAATACTCACAAACCAAGACAGTCGCGAGCAAATCGGTGTCATTTTTACGCAGCATATTAATAGTGACATAGGCCCTACATTTTATTTTGGGTTTTTTGTATGCGCGTACATGGAGTCACTTTGAAGGGGAAATCCAACGATTTAGCAGGTTAATTCTCACGCCGTTTTCAGAGTATGTTGTGTAGTATATGAGGAGGGGTCTATATCAAGTCTTTGAGGTAAAGGGTGCATATTCTATGTAAAATAGGTAAGTTTTCATGCGCGAACTTAAGTGTCCGCAAACCCAACACCCCATCATACATGTATGATGTACAGTATGTACTGGTCACTGGTGTCTCCTTCATCGCACCGAGCGGTGCGGCGGACAAGGGCTGTAACACGGGACGCCACTGACTAGCAACCACCCCACACACTTCGTAGAAAGTGAAGTAGACTGAGCAATTACACTTCAAAGTTTGGACGGCATACTCACCATATTTCCCATCTTCTTCATCCACCAGCTTCTCCCCATCCTCCACTTTATTTTTGCCCATCGCTTGTTAATGGTATTTCTATTTTGTGATATTTTCCAGTACAAATATCCAGCAGAAATATTTGTCAATCCTTATCGTAGTTTACTGGAGATGTTGGTTTTTGCTGAGATCGCGCGGATGTTCGTGCGTGACTAGACTTTGTGTAAAGAGCGAACCTCTTTGACTTTGTGTGAGTGTGCGTACACACTAGGTGTGTGTGTGTGTGTGTATCAGTACAATGGTAAACCATGTGTGTGTGGATTATTTAAAGCCAACGATGGCTTCTACGCACAGCGGGCCGGCTGCGCTAAAATAGTGTGAGGATCTTGAAGTGGTCATCCACCACGGAGGTGGCTCTTGTTAATCCATCCGGCATCCATCACGAAAAAAATGCACGCTTCATCGAAGGATCGATTGTGCGCGTATTGTCATCGTCTGCAACCAATGACGTCACTCAACAAACTTTGGGGATTGTTGCCAATATTGTACGTAATACACTGTACAGTACTTGTCTTGTACATACTGTATCAAGAATTAAATTTCTCAGTGGGGGTTAAAATCTTCATCACAAAAGCACCATTAACCCCCGAGAGAAGCACAATGGATTTGCCAACCATGAAAATTCACTTCAGTGATTAAAATAATTTCGAACACGATTTTTAAAGTCTTGAAGAAATGAAAGACAAAGTGGCAAAACAGGATGTCCGTCGCGTAGAGGGGATTGGCACCCAAATATAAGTCGGTGGATTGAGTGACTGTAGGAATAGTATGAGATTCATATTATTCTAGTAGCACACATCAGTGAAGTGTGAGGGAAAATCGGACAACCAATGCAAAAGTTAATGAATTACGAAGTGTCGGTGCCGTCATGGCTAGATGAGAAGACTACAACAGTCACCGACGAACAACAATATAAAGAGAATTCCACAAAAATTAAGGGGTTTTCTGTTGTTGTCTTTCTTCAATGGAAGTAAGTCCTACACACTCTCTTGACTTGTTTCTTGGTCTAATGAATAGGCCCTACAAATAATAATAAGAAATAGTTACTGACACATAATGTTAAATCACCCCCACCCCCTGCATGATTTCTGAAAGAAGCATATTATCACGTCAAGTGCTCTTTCAGTACCATTGTACGCTAGAAAAGAGAAAATGTTTTCATTTTTCACATTTTAGTGATAATAATGAGCTAGCAAAAATCATTAATGATAATATCTGTGGTAGATGATGATGCTAATAATAATAATAACAATAGTAATAATGATAATAATAGGCCTAGTATTGATGGTAATAATAATGATAATAATAATAATGATAATAATAATAATAATAATAATTATTATTATTATTATTATTATCATTATTATTATTGATTATAAAATAATAATGATAATTATGATTACTATAATTATTCTTGTTATAACGATAATGATGATAATAATAGATTATAAAAACAACAATGTACTATTTGCCTAGGATAGCCGCTGTAGTGGCTACGGATAGCCCAGCCATTATTACACTAACATTACCAGTTACCTATACATTTTTACGTAAAGATAGTAACTTTACATGAAAGGGACATCTTGCCCAATGACAGAAGCCCTTGACAGGATTCGACCTTGGGACCTCCACATGGAAGTTAAAAGACTCATCCATGTATCTAGATCCTGTATGTGGATTGATGTGGTACCAGTTGTTTGTTTGTTTGTTTGGTTTTTGTTTTTTGATTTTTTACGTCAATTCTGTTATGTATTACACAAATACAAATACGCATTATGTACACTCAGCAGTGTATGTACTACTACCAGTGGTGGTAGTAGTAGTAGTAGTAGTAGTAGTATAGTAGTAATAGTAGTTAAAGTAGTAATACTGTGTAGTGTAGCAGTAGTATGGTATACAAATATAATTTGTCTAACTCTTGAGAGTTTCTGGTTAAAACTATGGGCAGAGGTGAATCCAAAAGAACTATTCACTGAGGAGTGCACCCCCGAAATGAATATAGTCTGGGTGCCAAAGGCTGAACCTTGTTTTACCGTCCACCTAATGTTTTTTTATGGTTTTACCCTATTTCGGGGGTGCTGAATCCGAATCTACATGATGCAACTCTTGCATCCTTGAGGGTTTTGAGATATTCAAGATGGCCGTCAAAATGGCCGCCCAAAACAGAAATTCCCATGTATTTCCTTCTAAATGGTGAGAAATTGAAAACAATTGATGGTTTTACCCTATTTCGAGGGTACTGAATCCAAATCTGGATGATGCAACTCTTGAATCCTTGAGGATTTTGAGATATTCAAGATGGCCACCAAAATGGCCGCCAAAACCCGGAAATTCCCATGTATTTCCTTCTAAATGATGAGAAATTGAAAACAATTGATGGTTCTAAGATATTTCGAGGGTGCTGAATCCGAATCTGGCTGATGCGACTCTTGCATCTTTGAGGATTTTGAGATATTCAAGATGGCCGCCAAAATGGCCGCCAAAACCGGAAATTCCTAGATTTCCTTCTTAATGGTGAGTAATTGAAAACAATTGATAGTTCGAAGCTATTTCGACGGTGGTGAATTCGAATCTGCATGATGCAACTCTTGCGCGCAAGATGGCCGCCAAAATGGCCGCCAAAACCGGAAATTCCCCTGCATTTCCTTCTAAATGGTGAGAAATTGACAAGCTGTTGATGGTTTTACCCTAGTTCGAGAGTGCTGGATCAGAATGTTGATAAAACTCTTGTATCCTTAAGGGTTTTGAGATAATAAAGATGGCCACCAAAATGGCCGCCAAAAATGGAAACTCACATGTAGACCCCCTTTTTCCTTCTAAATGGTGTAAAATTTAAAACAAATTGATGGTCTTACAATATTTTGAGTTTGCTGAATTTGAAGCTGCAGGATACAGCTCTTGCATCCTTGATGGTTTTGAGATGATAAAGATGGCCGCCAAAATGGCCCCCAAATAGCCTTCAAAAACGGAAATTCCCATGTAGGCCCCCTAATTCGTTCTAAATGGTGTAAAATTGAAAACAATTGATGGTTTTACCCTATTTTGAGGGTGCTGAATCCGAACCTGGTTGATGCAACTCTTGTGTTTTGGGGGTTTTGAGAATTCCAAGATGACCGCCAAAATACTACTGTCAATACTGACATTTTTGAGACCCTATTCAGCACCCTCGACATTTTTTGTTGCCATTTTTGCACCCCCTAGGGTTTTCAGATGTCCAAAATGACCGCCAAAATAATTGGCAGAAATTGAAATTCCAATGTTAATATTTTTTTTTTCTAAATGGTGAAAATTTGAAAATAAAGTGATGGTCTCACCCCATTTCGAGGGTGCTGAAGGTTTTGAGATATTTACAAATGTCCTGTATAAACGGAAATTCCTTGATATTTTCTTATAGATTGTGAAGTATTGTGCTATAACGTGAAGCGAGGGATTACAAGCAATAATCCGTATTCTTGAATTCAACTCGGTCATGTCGGTTGAGCAAATTTGTCAAATCAGCCAACAATTAATGGCATCCAAAATGACTGTCACAATGGTATTGTAATATACTGAGGTATTCCGATATGTCTCAAACGGAACTTTAACACGTGATGGAAAGAGAAAATGATATTGACATCATACTGAAACGTACAAACACAAAGATAAGACTGAATTTGTTTTCATGCACAGTTGTTATAAAGTAATGCCTGTGATAGCCAATAAGGGCTCCGCGGACTGATGTGAAGTTAATCCTTATTGGCTATAAGAGTAATATTAAGTTATGGCCTGCTGGTATTTGGTGTTGAAATTTGTCTTGTATTCTTATGAGTCTCACCGCGTACTCTTATGAAACTTGTAGCATGTTCTGATTACGTCACTAGAAATGGTTGCATCCATGACCACTATAGTAGATATCAATATAAGGGTAATTTCAAAAGCACTCTGCGTGATTATGATATTCGTAAGTACTATCAACTATTACCTTACATGTTGTCGTTTGTTTGATTTTTTTTTTTACTGCGCGTTACCTTTGATTTTTCCATCCCCTCGTGTGTATGTATATATATATATATATATATATATATATATATATATATATATGATATCGTCGCTTGGGCGACAAGACCCTGTATCTGAAATTTTAGTGAAAACGACTTTTTTGAATAAACAGTCAGATAATCAGTTAATGATGTCCTGTCCAAAGCTTAGCTGTCTTACCCCAAAAAATGAAGCTACCATGGCATGTCAAAGGAAGGGTCCTCTCATTTGTAATAGTGCTTTGGCTGCCATGTTTGTTTGCTTTTTGTTTTTGTTTTTGTTTTTCTCTCCTGAACATGTGACATTTTGTAGATACGAGGTTTGTCGCCCCATATATATATATGTACATATATATATATATATATATATATATATATCTACATCATATTGAAGAAAAATTTGAAGCAGAACAATAAAAATGTCCAACTCTTGTCTTCAACAATGTCATCAAGAACCACCAATAAAAACCAATTAACCAATGTGAGTGTTCATGGATGAAACGATTAAAACTGTTCATGGATGAAAACAGGTAAAGTTGGGAATCTCAGTAAACTTCCCTACATCACTATCACAATATGATCGAGCTGGGTATGTCTTGTCCACTGATTGTTAGAGTTCAAAACATATCCATGATAATATGTAGATGAAACAGTGTAATCTTTCAAATATTCAACCGCATCTGAAGTCTTGCAGGATTCATTCCTGTCACAGCTGTATCTTACAAACTCCAAGATATCCGGTAAAGCTGGTTTCACTGTACAGCAAGTTCAAACTGGGATGTACAATATACGTTCGTTTATCAGCAGAGTATAGTTTGGTTTAGATTTTGCCGTTGACGAAAACCTGAAATAGAGTAAAACCATCCATGTTATCAATTTCTCACCATTCTGGCGAGCATTTTGGCGGCTATCTTGAATATCTCCAAACGCTCAATGATGTAAGGGTGGTATCGTCCAGATTCGCATTCAGCACAGTGATCGAAATAGGGTAGAATCATCGATAAAATTGTTCTCAATTGCGAAACATTAAAATTGACATACGTGGAAACTTCCGGTTTTGACGGCCATTTTGAAATCGGAATAGGATAGAACCATCAATTGTTCTCAATTTTGAACCACTGAGAATGAAATACGTAGGAATTTCCGTTTTGCGGCCATTTTGGCGGCCATCTTGAATATCTCAAAATCCTCAAGGATGCAGGAGATGCAGATTCGGATTCAGCACCCTCCAAACAGGGTAAAACCATCAATTGTTTTCAATTTCTTACCATTTAGAAGGAAATACATAGGAATTTCTGGTTTTAACTGGCGGTCATTTCGGCGGCCATTTTGGCGGCCATCTTGAATATTTCAAAATCCTCAAGGAGGCAAGACTTGCATCATCCAGATTTGGATTCAGCGCTGTCAAAATAGGGTAAAACCATCAATTGTTTTCAATTTTTAACCATTAGAAAGGAATAATAGGAATTTCTGATTTGGGCAGCCATTTTGGCGGCCATCTTGAATATCTCAAAATCGTCAAGGATGCAAAAGTTCCATCATCTAGATTTGGATTCAGCACCCTCGAAATAGAGTAAAATCATCGATTGTTTTCAATTTCTCACCATTGAAAATGAAATACGTGAGAATTTCCGGTCTTGGCGGCCATTTTGGTGGCCATCTTGAATATCTCAAAATCCTCAAGGATGCCGGAGTTGCATCATCCTGATTCGGATTCAGCACCCTCCAAACAGGGTAAAACCATCAATTGTTTTCAATTTATCACCATTTAGAAGGAAATATATTGGAATTTCTGGTTTTAATTGGCAGTCATTTTGGCGGCCACTTTGGCGGCCATCTTGAATATCTCCAAACCCTCAAGGATGCAAGAGTTGCATCATCCAGATTCGGATTCAGCACCATCGAAATAGGGTAAAACTTTCAATTGTTTTCAATTTCTCACCATTTAGAAGGAAGTACATGGGAATTTCCGGTTTTGGCGACCATTTTGGCGGCCATCTTGAATATCTCAAAACCCTCAAGAATGCAAGACTTGCATTATCCAGATTCGGATTCAGCAACTTCGAAATAGGGTAAAACCATCAAATGTTCTCAATTTCTCACCATTTACAAGGAAATACATGGGAATTTCCGGTTTTGGCGGCCATTTTGGCGGCCATCTTAAATATCTCAAAACCCTCAAGGATGCATGACTTGCATCATCCAGATTCGGATTCAGCACCCTCGAAATAGGGTAAAACCATCAAAAAACATTGGGTGGACTTTAAAACAAGGTTAGGCCCAAAAAATGGCTTTGGCACCCAGACTAATACAGTAGTTCTTTTGGAGACACCGAAGCCTAAAGTTTTAACCAGAAACTCGAAATTAGGCAATTTTGTATATTTGCTTAACATTTTGGATCAAAAATTTAAACAAAAGAAGGGTAAATGGGGAAAGTGCGAAGCGAGAAGTCGTTTCGTAGTGGTGGATGCGATGCTGTGAAGGCAGCGCACGATGTCAGGCTGCTTTGTGATGTTACAACTGTTTTTTTTTTCAAAAATGTTACATTACAGAGTGACGGCGAAGATCCTCCACACACTTGGTGACGGTATGACGGTACGAAGCAATGCACAATGTCAGAATTGCATTATGAAGTCACAATTGCTTTACAAGAAGTTTTATTGATACATTTCACAGACTGACGGTACGAGCAGCGCGCAATGTCAAAATTGCTTTGTGACGTCACTATTTTTTACTAGAAAAGAGTGACGGTGCGACGCATGCAGTGCACGATGTCAGAATTGCTGTGTGACGTAACAATTGTTACATTTCACAGAGTGACAGTGTAAGAGCACAATTTCAGAAATGCTATGTGACGTCATTTTGCAAATACAGTAGTACTTTATGGAATGGAGTGTCAAACGTACCGATACTCTGATACAGCTGAAAATACCTATAATCACAAGAAGCTCTTTCAACCAATCACTAGAGGATGAATTAATAATAAGATCGATTTCATTTTTTTCAGTGATCCTCGATAGGCCCATTGGATGTAGTTCTTGTTTGCATTGCTTGCTGTATATTCTTCCAAGTTTAGTTTAGTTACATGTGTTTTATATTCCACGAAATGAAATTGATGAAAACATTACAGGACATTATCAATATCAAAATTAAACATTCATAAATGATTGAATTATGGGAAATATTTTAGCTAAATAAATGATATTTTCTATACTTCTATTATCATTATTGTAATCATTATCATTAATTCTTTATTGTTAGCATTATCGCTATTATTGCTGCTATTATTAATGCTATCATTTCATTATAACATATCATATTTACTATCGTAGTGTCTTTTTTATCATTACCAGCATTCAGCTGAGGAGATGGAAAAAAATCGATGATCTACTATGCGATGCAGAGAAGTGATATATCACACAAAATAATTATATGTTGACATCTTGTGGATGTGATGAAACAGCATACTTTGGCTTCTCATCGAATGCAAAGTTGTTGAGTCTTTTATAATATATGAGTCCGTATCATTTCTATGTATTATTCATGGGCGTGGGGGAGGGGCGTTCGCACCCCTTCAGACTCTACAAAAAAAAAGTCACTTTGCTCCCTCGCATGCGCGCGTTTAAGAGACTTTTTTTCAGCTGAAGAAACCCGGAAGCAGAATCAGAAAGTTGCATTGAAGGCCTTTTTTTTAATGTATTTATTTATTTATTTTTTTGCTTGTTAGCTGTTGAAACTCGGAAGTGGAACCAGAAATATGAATTTTTTTTGTATTGTCTTTTTATTTATTGTCGTTATCATCATCATTATTGTTGTTGCTGTATTTCATATCAACAGGAGCGAGTTAGCAACATTATCCTTACAATTAATGATATCAATTTTATTGACATCGTCAAAATATCTTTGGTAGCAAACAATATGAGACAGAATGGTCTGTCTGTAAGACTTTTGACATGGTTTGGAAGTGCGTCAAACTTGCCAAATAAAGCACTTAGCACTAAATAGATTAACAGTTTGATAATGTACCAATGACCACTAATTGTTATACGTATACAGACGGGTGCACAAAACCTTTTATCTACTTTATCGCAGTCCCTATTAAAAAAAAGCACACACACACACACACACACACACACACACATTTTTATGTATCAATAGTTTACAGCTGTAAAACATAAAATGAGTGAGTTAAAATATCCAGAACGCCTATATACTTTGCAATTCGTAGTCTGAGATACATGTACATGCAAACTTGTGCTTGGAAATAAGACGGTATGTTTACTGTGCAATATATTTTCGCATGCAAGTTTATACAGCACAACACAGAAGCGACTGTCATGCAGGTAGCATACCCAAGCTAGGATCGTACTGCCACTCGGGTTCCTTGCATCCGCTGTATTCGACCGCATCGAATCTGTTGAACTCTACCAGGTTCGTTTTGTCTGTGATAGGCGAACGAGACCGTGATCGAGTTCCCTTCTTCCTCCCCATCGTCCAAGCATTCGTGATCGTGATTGACGGAAAAACGCACCAAGAAGAAGCCGATAGACACCGATATACAGGAGAGGGAACTTCAAACCCAGGCGAAGTTTTTTTTTTTCCTTCTTTTTTTTGTCTTTCTTTTTCCTTGTCTTCACATGTTTGTCACCTCGTAAGCAAAGTGCGTTAAGGAAACTTTATAAGTATCGTCACTGGCCACTTTTAGTTTATCCTGATTATGATCCAGTGATTCCAACACTTAAAGATCTTGTGTTAGTGAAGATGCCATGCAGTATTTTCTCTTGAAGGAAAACACTTCCTCTGTTGCAACCAAATCACTTTCACGCTCACTGCGCTCGTTCAACAGGATTTCTTTGTTACTGTCTTTCTATTGAGGCTATGTTTACATACATTACCATGATAACGCTTCATTTCAACAGTAAAGCAGAAGGTTGGTAAACTGCTTGCTTCTTGTAATTCTCGGGAGTTACAATAACATGGACCTACGGAAGACACTAGGAGACAAACCAAATTTGCTTTTAACTGCTTTCCAAACTTTTTTTTTTCACTCGCTGACAATATCTGTCTTGAGATATGGAAAAAAATCAGGAAGTCACAATTTTAGCTAACCATTAAGCTATTCTCGAGCCTAAACCATGAGCGTCTGATTTGGAAAATGACACACGAACCTTATCAAGATCAATTCTCAAGAGCCGAGAGAAAAATTGTGTGAACAGCACAGGAAAACAGCGAAGAGAGATAGAGAAAGGGGTGGATAGAGAGAGAGGGAGGGGGATGGAGAGTTTATGTGCATGTGTGTGTGTGTGTGTGTGTGTGTGTGTGTGTGTGTGTGTGTGTGTGTGTGTGTGTGTGTGTGTGTGTGTGTGTGTGTGTGTGTGTGTGTTGCGTTTGTCTCGGGAGAGAGTGCGGACGAGAGAGGATGAAACGGGAGGGGTGAAGAGAGGAGGGGAGGGGTGCATGGGAGATGAGGGAGGGGCACAATATATAGACGTTGCTGGGAAGAGGGAGCGAGAGAACCATGGGTATTCAGAGGAAACTGTGTTTGTGTGGATGGGGAGTGTCTGTACTGCGTGAAAGTGTGTGTATTTACACAATGCGTTTTACATTTTCCATGTACAAACTATTTATATATGTGCATATTGTTATTATTATTATTATTATTGTCATTATCATTATTATCATCATCATCATTATTATTATCATTAAATTATCATTATCATCATCATAATCATTGATTTGTTTATCAATTTATTTGCCCACATTACACAATTGCAGAATAACATAAATACAGGGGTGTACATGTATATTATGAAATGTAAGGGAAAGACACATGGGTCAGGGCTCACAAAAGTAAAATTTTTTACAATTACCCGGGGGGCATACATGAGTCCTCATGTGTCACTCCGTATCACATAATGTAGATGTTTATTATATCAAATTTGACTCATCATAATTATCAGTAAAACAAAGAGTAAGAAATCATTCAACTACATTAATCATGCCATTCTGCAAAATGTACATGCATTCTGTGAATAAATCAAAATCAAAATCAAATTAAATCAAATCAAAATCAAAAGTGTAACAGAAGCACACCCATACCCATAATACTGGCCAGATTGTACGGTGTTATTATTATTATCATTATTCACTTTGTGTGTCTGTGAGTTTGGGTCATGTATGGCAAAAATGACAGGGTATATTATGTTCTTGTTTAATGGTGGAGTGGCGATGTTTTAAAAGGAATGCTAGACCAGTTCAAAGTTAGTCCAAAAACAAAGATTTAAAAATTTACAAGGACAACAGTATAAATTTGATCAAAATCGGATCAAAAGTGATGAAATAAATTTTACAGACGGCATGTTAATTTTTGCAAAACAGTAGAAATTGCCTCGAACTGTGTGAACAGTATACGTTCATATACGAATAGGCAAATGAGTGAGCTAATCTATATTCTTGATTGCTTGCTTTAAAAAAAAAGTGTGTTGAAATTTCCATTTTGCTTTTAGGAAAGTGTAAAACATGTTAGTCCTGCCTGAGTAACCTCAAAATAATGATCGCAGTGATTTAAGACTGGCGCATATCAAGCAACTGAACTGAAAACTGTAAATTTCAAGATTTGGGTATATAAACTATATGGCAGGTTGTGAGCTGATGACACCATCCACTCAATAATATCAACATTCGTCTCGACTGCTCAAGAAGTGTTTTGTGAATAATAGCGAAACTTCCTCATTTCATATCTTCCTTTAATTTTCATTCGTTTTTGGTCAAATTTTCACTGATGTCTTTGTGAAATGTCACTCTTTCTTTTCAGAATACAATTGTAAATCTTAACTGGTCCGGTCGAATTCCTCTTACCATTTGCAGTTGAAACAAAAAAGCCAGAGTTAGTGCTTCAAAATAGTCTTAAACTGTGAGTTAAGAATAGAAACAACCAATGTAAAAATGTTAATAAGTATAAACAATGTTAAGTATTGTTAGATATGCAGAATGTGAACAATAGCTATAATGAACTTGTTTCTAGACTAAACCGTCTATACAGTTATGGTGTATTCAGAAAAATAGTGATATCTCCTTATATTTTAGGCTTTATTGCGAAATTTGTATATGGTAGGATGATTTGTAATACAACTTACTGACCTACACATATGCAGCATTAAATGTGATAACTCAAACATTATGTTTTCAAATGACTGTTCCAAATGGTAAACAATACCTTAAAGTCACGAAGAAGATATGAGGGACTGCCAATTACTGAGTATCACAAAACAATGTGAAGAAAGAATCACACCTGAATTCCATTGCAAAGACATATCATTGTACATACTAATTAGCCACCTGGATACTTCCACGGTACGGTATCCTTAGTGTACGTCTAGATTGAGAAGAACGACTGAACATTAAAAAAACCAACAACAACTGTGGAGTAATAAGTTTCCAATTCACAAAAGAACAACTATCTATTTAATCAGTTGCCATTTCTATAAACAAAACAAAATTAAAGCATGTTAGTCTTACCGTAGGGGCTTTTCTCTTCCTCCGTATCCTTGGGCAGCAAGTGCTGTCGCATTTCGGCATCGCTTGAAGTAGTGGCCATTATTGCTCACATTAAAAACTTGAATTATATTATGAACGAAAACTAGGTATAGTTTACCTTTAAGTCCCTAGAGAGAAATAAATCGCCGAGGGGGAGAGCGGGTGACTTGGCAATAACAATGACTTCTCCTAAAAAACTGGCGTTGTTGCGACCTCTGCGACCTCATCAGTTTGATTTATCATACCATCTTAAAGAATGTTCGCTTTGGCATTAACTGATGATACATACATACATAGGCCTACATCCTTATCTATTCTGAGAGTGCAACCCCAGCGATACAACGCCATGTATACGTGTGATAACGTTATACCTGCTAATTGCTGATCCAGCTGTGAGTGCTATAAATCAATGCGGGAAACAAACTGATCTCGACAAATTAGTGAACATCTGCGGGCGATATTTGATCTGTAAACGACGTATAAAATATCGAAGAATGGTATCAGGAGAGCTGGGCGAGAGGAGAGGACAGGAGGGGGGGGGGTAGAAACATGGAAGGAGAGCGGTATAGTGGGAGAGAGGGAGAGGGGATGAGAGTGAAGGGGACGCAACAGGGAGGGGAACTGCTGTCATAACAACGGGAGAACGGGAGGGATAGGAGGGATGGGAGGGGCGGGGACGGGGAGGGGTGGGGACGGGGAGGGGAAGGGGCAGTGCATGGGAGAGCATGAAGGGGGAAGTAGAAGAATAGGAAGGAAACGGCGAATGGTGAAAGAGAATGGGGAGGGGGAGGAGGCGAGTTGGAGGATGTTGCTACGACAAAAGGAAAGGAATAGTGAGGAGTCCAACCCTGTCATAAAGGACATTTTTTATTGCATTGATAGGGATGGACTGACACAGAGGTATAAACTGTACATTGTGATGTGAAACGCATCAGTGGGAAATAATGGCAAGCAAAATGATTTAAAACTGGGACTTCCACGCGGAGTAGATGTCGAATTATCGTGTCTGTTCTATCCGCAAACTTGACAGTCATGCAGGCTAGAAGCAAGGTAAAAATACCAGACATCGGAAAAAGTTAAAAATTCAGGTAAAAAGTAAGTACATATATATATATATATATATATATATATATATATATATATATATATATACATATACATACATGCATACATACATACATATACATGCATACATACATACATACATACATACACACACATTCAACATACACGCACACATGCATACACACATACTATAATGTATACACACATATTTCACAAATAAATATGTATACGTACACACATAATCATTGTGGATGGACAGACGGATGTAGGCCTATGTATATAGGGTTATATGTTAATGAATGAAAGACATACAAAGACATAGAGGAGCAAATATAACCCGTGTCCGTCCATGAATCAATGAATCATAGGCCTACGGTCTTGGAGAGAAGCGACTGTGGCCAATCAGCATATAAACATGACTGCAATAATGTATCGGCAAGCTGATGGGAAGAGTACTGCAATGACTTGCAGAGGCTATTATAACAATTCTCTCAAGCGTAATGAAGTCTATCGAAATATCAATCTAATTTGCTGAAATATGAACGGTCTATGATTGCACAAGAAATAGAAATATATCTAAATTATCCTTTGGTACTAAAGTGTTTGTTTTTTAAATTGGTTTCACCACGTAATAATATCCAGAAGAGATAAAGGGGCAGCAGGATATGAGGGACGTGACAAACGTTTTATTAGAGATCAATCTTTATGAATGTCTGTTAATGTCTGACGTCAGTGTCATAAATTATCTCAACGTGACGACAATATAGCATGAAAAGGTCTGACGAGAAGCGGGAAAGCAACTTTTCGTCTGCAGAGATGTAAAACAACACAACAACAAAAAGTACAGAATGAAGCAACAGCATCAGTTACAGCAGTGTATTTGCGTACATGAATAATGAAATATCATTGCTCATCATAATGTCATTATTAGAGTGTTCTCACTTGCAGAGTTATTGTAAGTTGAATATTGTTACAAACTGAAAGTCACTAAGAATGAGCTCGATTGCACGGTTAAATGATGATGATGATGATGATGATGATGATGATGATGATGATGATGAAGAAGAAGATGAGTAAAAGTTGGGTCCCACCGTTTATTAAAAAGACCACTTTGTTCTGGATATCTCAGCCATTATGGATGTTCAAAGATGATTTTTATCAAATAAACTTTGAATTCCTCTCAGAAGTATTGTATGCTCTCTAATATTTCAACTAAGTGGTTTTAAATAATCTCGCAAAAAAAAAAGTTCAAATCTGAATCCCCATCTCAAACGAAACTATGCCATCCCTTTAAACTTACTAAGAGCGATGGGATACCAATCTAATCATCTCTGACGCATGCACTTTCGTGTTACAGTCGTGAAACTTTTCCTGCTAAATTGAATATTAGGCTCAGTGCTGCTCGTGTTGCTTGGTCAATGATTTCAATAAAAGGCACTTATTAATTTTGTATGACTAACGGCTGTCTACCGATTTAGATGATAATAGCGGATGAGTGCATCGTCTGATCCATTGGATAGTGCCGGTCGACAGTTCTACTGCACAAGGAACACTATAGAAATGTTGTTCTGTATATAGAGCGTGGGAATATCCATGGTATGATCTTGAATAAATTTTCGGGATGAACAGTGTGTAAAGGGGCTGATAAGTAATGTTTCAAGAAAGGCGCTGGACAAGCGTACCGAAGTGATGTCACACAGTCTTTTGTTATAGCTTGAGTTGGAAATGTGAGCATGGTTTTGATATCAACAACAGTGTTCACATACGTATATTCGGGCCACGTGAGTTTTGTTTTGTTTTGTTTTTTTCTCCAAGAACCAGTTTTCATTGCGATGAATGGATACCACACTTTGGTATTCTTTTAAGGAAGCGGAATGAAGTTGGAGTGTAAGTGGTAAGAAGGAGTTTGAAAAAAAAAAAAAGTTCTGGATTATATTGTGAAGAAATAAGGGAAATGGAAGGAGGATGCAAAACACACACACACACACACACACACACACACACACACATGCATGCAAAATACATTAATCTGGCTTTCCAATGAGTTTCACTATTAAGCAATCTTCGTTCCACTGTATACTGTCTCTTACCAAAAGAAAATTCACCATGTACCATTTAATATTCCTGTAGTATTTTGTTAGTATACCCAATGTCACAAGAAAATTACAGGAGCATGATCAATTATTAATTTTTTTTTTATTTGCTGCGAACTGGTGCCTCTAGCTAATACAAGACAACTCTCATTCTTGACCCCAAGAAAAAGAAATCTTTGTAATTCCCCGAAGGATATACCTAAAGTGAGGACAAAAAAAAAAAAGCTGCAACAAGACAAATGCCTTTCATATATCATTGACTTTAATCATTATATAAAATCAAATCTTTACTGACATTTATATATAATTAACAAGAAATATAAAAGTGTATCACAATAACCAGTGTAAAAATATACCATCATTATCTTCTAACATTCATGTCAACATTTACTGGACAAGTCTATAAAAGGATTTTCATAACTTTATGTGCTCTACGAGATTTGAGTTTGTGTACCAGAAAAAATGAAATACATGTTTCTAAATCTACATCATATCAAAATCAGTACTAGAAATTTACTGTAAGAGTGCATTAAGGCAATCATACATACTTTCAATAACTTTCTCAACATCATATGGAATGACAAACATGGAATGCTTCTGTATCTTATTGTGAACTTACATTTCTGACTTTAAAAAAAAAAAATGAATGCAGTTTTTTCCACAAAAGGCGAGAAGAATTTTATAAGTCCTGTCCAAGTCATATACCAATTCCATCAGTCGAGATTGAGATTAACAGTGACATTTAAAGATTCAGAACCCATTGTAATTACAAACTCCTCAAAAGCTGATTTCTGTCCCATGTGCATCATTAAAGGTCAAGTCCACCTTCATATACATGTGGAATGAGTAAATGCGGCAATATTATCAGAACACATGAGTGAAAGTTTTGGAAAAATCGCACAATCTATTCACAAGTTATGAATTTTTAAAGTGTCTGCGCAGTCACTGCTGGATGAGAAGACCACCACAGTGTATGATGTCACATGCGTACAAGGAGAATTCCACAGTTTTATTTTTTGAAAAAAGTGCATATTTCTTCGACTTGTCGCTGACATATGCTAAGGGTAGATTATTCCCCCTGCCTTCTTAAAGAGGCAAGTCAAGCATTCTTTTATTTTG
The DNA here is from genome assembly GCF_040938485.1 of Diadema antillarum. Classification (NCBI taxonomy): domain Eukaryota; kingdom Metazoa; phylum Echinodermata; class Echinoidea; order Diadematoida; family Diadematidae; genus Diadema; species Diadema antillarum. Next base: position 579,053 of record NW_027271259.1, on the reverse strand, counting down.
CAAGAAAAGTGAAAATTTGTTGAATTTTCTTTGTTTTCTTTATATCATTGAACACATGACATCACAGGCTGTAGTAGTCTTCTTATCCAGCAGTGAATGAGCAGAAACTTCAAGAATTTAAAACTTTTGAACAGGTTGCCCAATTTTCCTCAAACCCTCACTGATGTGTTCTATTAATATTGCTGCATTCACTCAATCCACATGTCTATGAAGGTGGACTTGTCCTTTAAAAAAGTGATTGATCATCCTATTCATTTGACCACTTCAAAAGACTCAATCATCTTTGCCCTTCCTTGTCAACTTGTCATATTTCCTTTGCCAATGTTGTGTGCAGATTCGACAACCCAGTTTCAAGAAAGAAAAGGTGCAGAAAGGTGGTGGCCAGACAAGGAAGTCAAATCAGCCAAAATAATAATAATGATAATAATTATGATAGTAATAACAATAAAGCCAACTTTGCATGAGTGGAATCTAATGGGACTGGAGGATAAACCTAGGCAATGTTCTAGTTGTATGCGTGATGTAATATCAGCACACTGTTTCCCTAATTGGTTCTGGAAACATACACCTGGTAGTTTGAAGTCACAGAAATTTGACATGATCAGGATTGACAGAGAGCAGACTGGACTGCATCGACAGGCAGCGGAACTTTGGTTGTCATGACAACCGTCTCCACTACCTCATGAATACACTGACGTCATCGCATATCATCTTCCTAAAGAATACATCTACATGTATTCATATAGTAAAGATTATTGACAGCTGACAAGGATTATCCCGGAAGTCTTGTTGGTAGAGAAACAGGAGAGAGTCAAGCATCCAAGCTGCACATTCATTTCATTCTCAGCATTTATCTGACCATCACTTTGATAGACCAACAATGCTGTCGTAGCATATACACAACTACTTAATAAATATATATAGTTTTTGGACAGATGAAAGAGAATACACTGTCAATATTGATATACCTGTAAAACATGCATTGTGATATCATAGGAGATTCAAAATGTGCTCCTTGCAATTCATGAGCAATGTTCATTAATCTGACAATGAAAAAAAAAAGATTCGTTGATCTGAAAATGAAAAGATATGTACACATAAACCTTCCAAATTATGAACCTTAATAGATTATAGGATCAACAAAACTTTGGAATAACTAACCTTTTTTTTCAGATTAATGAACCTTTAGAATAACAAACCTTCAGAATAAAGAACTGTAACTGCAAAAAATATGGTTCCATTCAGCTGATGCACAAAGCACATGGAGGGATTACATTATGAATAGAATTGCTAGATATTAGAAAAACTAGATTAGGAATTTGTTTTTGGATGTGAGTGGACAAGGGTTATACAATGTACAAAGGCACTGCCAGAAAGACACGTTCACATTAATCACCAAGCTATATTACATATGTGACAATATAGAGTAAGTATCTGTGTTTGGACTTGTGTAGCCATGGTTGAGCAAGGCACTGCCCAGAAGGCACGTTCACATTTATCACCAATCTAAATGACAAACATACATATCTATGAAGATGTCATCATCGCTGGATTTCTCAAAATCAATAAGCCGTATGTTATGCCACAAAGTAGAATACAGAGAAAAACAATCTATTACACACAATATCAAGACAGGATATCAAATGTTGTGAAGCAGAAGGACCTTAGCTTGTGGAGTTGCTCCCTTCTGCTTTCCAAACAACACTGCATAAAACTGATCAACATTTCAATCTTATTTCACACACAATAGTACAATGTGCTTGGAGAACTTTCAGCCTGAATCAATTTGAATCCATATTTTCAAGTACCTAGTCTACATCAGTCATATTACAGTTGTTTCTCAGCAGGGGGAAAAAGACAGCCTCTATTGTTTCATAAACATCTCTATGATTCAGCACGATTACATCTCCATCACCATGAAAGACACACATTTTGATCAAAATTTTGATATATCAGTGTAAATTCATTGAAGTACTCACAATCACAAAGACACACATACATACACACACATGATATATACGTACATGTATACGGTATTATCAGGGACGGATCCAGGAATTTTGTAAAAGGGGGGGGGGGGGGGGGGTGTGCAACTAATATTTCTGGTGCCACTTCCGGGTTTCAATTCATTTTTTTCTTTTTATTTCTTTTGTTTTTAACGTAAAATAAAGGAGGGGGGCGTGCGCCGGTTGTACCCCCCTCTGGATCCGCCACTGTTATACATAATATAGATCTGGATAAAGCTTTCACATTTTTTTTTTTCTGTTCTTTTGTTTTTTGGGGATAAAAAATAATGTATCCTTTATACATCAAATTTGTTGAAATTTAATATGTGGTCACTTGAGTCATCTCATTCAATTTATGCACAGAGGAACAAGAATGCTTCAAGTCAGCCTTATTACCCTCAACAGGCACTTCAAATACAATTATATTTCTGTCTCCTTATTTCATACTGCATTCTCTTTAAACCATTTCATCCTATTATTTTAATCTACTTTATTCTTTAAATTGAGGCTACTTTACTTTAGATTATGTTCCAGTTATTCAACAATACTGCCCTACTTTGGCAAAAGGAAGCAAGTGACATACCATCCGAATTTGAGTTATTGATGTTTTCATAATTCACATAATGAGCTCTTCTTCCAGGCCAAAGTTCATGCAGAAATACTCATCCTACTAAGAGATAAATTAGATAAGACAACATGATAGTCCATTGACGTCAGTGTAAATGACAGACACATTTTGCTCTTTTACGCGAATTGTCACTTTTGTCACTTGCTTCCTTTTGCCAAAGTAGGGCAGAATAATTTTCTTGCTCAGTGGAAACAGCAGCAATTGAGACCTAAAAATAAACAATGATGTCATACACTTTAGGGAATGTTTCAGCATGCTATGTCAAAACTTGTGACTTACTCACTGATTGGCCGAGAGACAAAATGTCAGCTGTCTATGTGGATGTGTGTATGCAGATGTGGATCTGTGTTGATAAACAGTGCTGCATGGGAATTCAGTACTAAAAAAAAATTACAAATCAAAACACTGCCCTCTGTGGTGATGAACTGTCAATGTAAGATACACAGTGTTCACTACAAATGCAGTTTTATTTCAGCTGATATGAATACATCTGAATTTAAAAATCTTCCACTGCTTTGTATGTTTGTATGACTTAGTATCATGTGAAAGCAATGAACTGTTTCTTGTCCTGCCAAAATGTGCACGAAATCTAATTCTAAATGATGTTTCCATGAATGATCATTATCATATGCCATTAGAGGAAGAATATTAGGAGCAACCAGATTTTTGTCTGTTGTTGTTTTTTGTTCTAAGCTTTTATAGTAGCTTTTATGGGAAAAAATAAACATCAATATACATCAACATGCTTTTGCTTGAAAGGGAGATCCTTATATTCTAGAGGGGCATGAAGAGCCTATAATGTCTAAACTCTTCCAGAAACAGCGTGATAAAGCAATTATGAAATTTGTGAGGAGATCCAAAGATTGTATGAAGAAGTTTCCTGGCAAAGGGGGAGAGCTGTAAACTCAAATGCTGTATACAACACTGAGATGTTTTCAGTGAAATCACTACTTTCTTCAAGAGAATGTTGGAGATAATAGTTATGATTCCAGATCAACACAAGACTTTCCTAACGATTAAATCCCTCTCTTTCCTTTCCACATGCAACAATCGTCACATTTGTACAAAATGTGCAAAATAACATTCATATTAGGTTACTCAGTGTTTCTATGTAGGACACCTACACTACAAATGAAAAAAATGATATATGTCTATCTAAAAGAGAAAAAGCTGTGAAAAAAATATTTCATAAACAAAGTTTTATACTCTGTGCCTACGCCAAGAAACCACACTACATTATGCCATTTCAATGATAGAAAAATCACGCAAAAACCTAGATCTACTGAGTAAGCATTATCAATCATCCATCAAAAAGGATTGCACAAAATGTTTGATATTTCGTGTCACAACTACATTTCTGTAAGTGTAAAATACTAATACAAATGTGTAAAAGTGTGTTTGTGAAATGTGTTTACAAATATAGCATGCCTGTGAATAATTACAAGTTTTCTCAAATATGAAGGCAACCCACTAAAAATACTGATTATGTAATACTATATGTACATTATATAATACTATATGTACATTATATATTCCCACCAGTTTCACAACCTTTAAAGTACAAAAAAAAAAAACTCACACAAAAACTATGGACCAGATTATGGATATACTGATAATATCCCAAGACACAATCTGTATTTTGACAATAACATCCTCTCACACACCTGTCTGTATAAAATCTAATGCTTTCAAAACACATTTTGATATCATGGAGGATAAATTTCTGAACTTACTGTCAATCTTGGCTGACTAAGCTGTTGCGTGATGATATTAAAATGCAAGAAAACACACTCCTGTACACAACAAAATTGAGAAATTTCTCCAGGTTCTACTGCTTTACAAACTGATAGCAGTAGTAGTAGTAGTAGTGGCAGTAATAGTAGTAGCATGTCATTCCATGCAGATCAGATTTCTCAACATTGTTAACAGTGCCTTTAACATTGAGGAGAGCACTGGAGTTCTTACCTGTATGAGACATTGTAACTTAGATGGGATGAGATGGATTAGAATGTAGGCCTATCTCTTTGATTTTCTTCAAACATAATCATACATATAATTAACAATTTCTCAAACATAGAATACTGCTTTTAATACAAAGACATGGTTCTGACTAGTCAAGAAGGTCATGGGTGTGTTGCCATAGATTCGGAATTCCTGGACTAAAGTCCATCATGTGTTGTTTCCAGTAGTTCCCCTACCAGGCTGACACTGGGTCTACAGTGTTGTTCTGAATATGGAAACAAGTTAGATATATTTTTTTAAATGTGCATACAAACGATTATGAAAAACAGGTGAAACAAAACAAAAAAGTCCTATGGGATATATTAAAGTTTTTTTCATCTCCATTATGCTAGGTACTTAGATATGATTATTCAAAAGTTCAATCTATTAAACTTCTTAAACTCTAAATTTCCAGGTTGATTTGACAAAACATATTCCATGTCCAAAAACTGCTTGCATGTTGATAGAACAAGTTTTTCTACCTGTTAAACACTGGCAAAGTTGATGATTCGACTGACAAATTAAGAAAGCTAAAAATTAGAAAAAATACTAACATAGAATTGTCAATATTCTGTAATTTCAGGCAACTTCTTGTTACGTTTTACACACACAAGCGCTCTGATTAAAAAAGAGCAAAGCAATACTTTCCATGAAAACTTTGAAATAAATGAACAGCAGCTACTTTTTTGAACAGCAATTTCACACAGCAAAGAAGCAGTTTATAATGAAATTTACAAGTTGTAATTCTTGTCAACAACACAATACACTTGTGCAAGGTTACAAGCAGCCACGTACAGTATGTATAAATATGACTAAAATTTGCAACAAAAAAAAGCAGTACCATTCTAAAAATCTGATTTAATACATCACGCTGTTTGGAAATCTTCACATCTGTAAGTACTGCAATACAAATATATTCCTTGTTGCTTTAATATATTCTGATTTATAAAATATAGCCTTCATTATAATTATGAGGTATAGTGCGGGTTGACAAAGACAAAAAAAGCACGCACATATAGCAAACATACCAAATATTGTACACACAATCGGAATATTCATGAGCTGGTTATGGAGCAGGATTACATGAGATTCTTTCAAGACGGACAAACCATCATTCATGCACTAAAAATGTAGAGAAAAATGGACAATGTCACTGGAGCAGTTTTAGGAACATCACCGGTGACGGCTTGAAAGATGCTTCCACATCCAGTTGCCATGGTGATGGATGCAATTCTGTATGTAAATTGGAAGAGGTCAGATTGGGCCTGTGGCTGGGGAAGGCAGTGGTCTGCTGCAAACGCTCTGTTTTTGTGGTCAGTACTCAAAGTATCCTGGTCTGCACAGAGTCATCGTAATCCGTACGCAGGAGGTTAATGGTGCGTATCAAATGGTTCCTTCCAGAATAAAATCAAACTGCTGTGAAGCACAATTTATGTGTGTCTAGATGCAAAGTGTGGGTGATCATGAGTAAGGACTGCAAAGGTGTGTCCACAAAAAAATAAATGATTTTAAAAAGACCCCAAAGAAAATGCAGAATGGGCATGAGACTGTAAAGCTACAACATCATATTTCATGTTTCATGCTTCAGTTTGTCACATGAAATAACCCCGTCGCATTACAAAAGCAAAGGCAGTAATGGTTTCATTAAGCATTAGTATCAATTTTTCCCTCATTTTCTTTTTTCTTCTAAAAATCAACATATCTTTCTCTTTTATCTCTCTCTCCCTTGAATTACTCAACATATTTAATTCATTATCTACCTCTATCTCTTTTTCTCCAATATCTCTCTTTCTCCCTCTCCTTCTCCCAATCTTCTAATCCATAAATAGTTTGGGGTGTGGCATATAATTTCTCATCTCTCAAACTCTCTATATTAAGGTGTCTCGATCTCCATCTATTTCATACTGCATCTCTTATCACTAATTCTCTGTCTCTTTTTGCACTGCAAAGCAGCATGCTCAAGTTCTTGCAGTTTTTTTTAAAAGCAATTCATCGTTTGAGAGGAAGATGCGTGGTGTGGTGAGAATTAATGCAAACAGGAGGATGGTCAGACACCAAAGATGATGATGGCAGACACCAAGGATGATGATGGTCAAGACACCACTGTGTCCTACCACTCTTCCTCCACCTTCTTATTCTTCTTGCCGATGATCTTCATCATGTTCTTGGACATGTAATACGGTCTGTCGGGCGACCCGTCGTGCCTTTCCAGATCCTCCACTGCACAAAGACACAAAGGTCACATTTAACAACATGAGAACAAGATTAAACTTCTGAGGATGATTTGCAAGACTGGAGTTTCCACAAAGCATGATATTGAACATTTAATGATCTTCCCTGGACAAATGAACAAGTGAGAATACACAGAGCATAGAATTGTAATGTTCCTGCCACTTAGTCTTCAATGCAGATGGTGAGTGTCAAGCTGCACAAAATTTATCAAACAAAAGTACATGTAACTGGACCATTAGAGATGGTCAACAGTATCTTAGTGAGAATACTTGGTATATCTCTCATGAGAATAAGTCTGGTCAAACAGTCGACAGGACTTCCTTCCCACATGCACAATGTACACTATGTGCATGGTAAGCCCTACTTTCAGGGTAAAGTTCCTTGAGCATGTAATCAAAATGGAAAATGGCACTATAGAAATTGTATACATATTTTACATTATTATCATCATTGTTATCACCATCATTATCATTATTATTATCATCATGTGTTTTTGTGTGTTTTCTTGTGTGTATATCAATGTATGGACCCCCTATTTGAACACACACATCACTATATACATGTAGCTCCTCGGGTCATGTGAACATAACACTCATTGACAAAAATATGCAGACTTTTCACGGTTATGTGAACACAGTCTTTTTGGTCTTCATTACCTGGACAATCTAAATGCGAGCACTGCCTTCTTAAATGCTCCTTTAATTGCTTCCTTACTTGCTTCCATAGTTCCCACATGAAATAAATCCAAACTAGCGTTTCGTGCAATGAATGTAAAGAAAGTGTCAAGACATTCAGGAAGATTTCACGAGAAATCTGATTGAGATACAGCTGTACTTACAGAAGGACAGGAAGAGGGTGTCCACACACATGTCAAAGACTCCAAAGAATGCTTTAGCGATGAGGTATGTACCTATACCAATAACCTGGGGAGACAAGGAAAAAAAATTTACTGTATATTGATAATCTTTCAATACATTACAGTTTAAAAGAAATCTTTGTTTTCTTCTTTCAAAATAAAAATGTACAGGGGTGAGAGCTTCATTGATTATTATTTGTCAATCTCACATCTTGAAAAAACATGGACAGAAACTTAGCAAAAAACTACCAAAAAAAAACTTGAAAAGTGATTAAAAATTATGAGTAAGCGGAGATCTCAGCTGACTCAGATTGCGTTGGAATATCCGGCATTCCCTTTATCTCATAGTCATAAAGGGGAAATACCTGAAAGGTGCTGCAGAGATAGTCAATGAGCAGAGGAGCCCCCTGCAAATTCAGGAAGACTTTGCAAAACTTATACAGCTGCATTTTTAAAACTGGGGGGGGGGGGGGGACAGTTTATATTTCTGGTGCCACTTCCGTGTTTAATCAGCTGACTAGCAAAAAAAAAAAAAAAAATTAAAGGGTCTAAGACCAGTTCAAGCAAAGAAAAAAGGCTTTCAATTGCATTTTTCTGGTGCCACTCCCGGGGTAAAAAAAAAAAGTGAGGGGGGGGGGGGGAGGGGGAGGGGGGAGAGGGGGAGGGAGAGGGGGAGGGGGGGCAAGTGGTTAGACCCTTATCATGTATTCCTATGTATCATACAAAAAAAAATTAAACTTAAATTAAAAATTTCTTGAACCCTTTCTCTGTCATGGACATTGGCTTATGTGTACAACACTATGGAGTTCCTGTGCCAGTCAGTACTCATCGCACGAAAAATGCTAAATGCTGATACAAGCATACCAGTACATATGATATGCCAGCATCAAACAATAGGTGCAGTCAGACTAGCAAAAGATTAAGAAGTTTAAGATTGCGAAGTCTTTGCAATCTTTTGTCTTCTGGTCACAGTGGCAAAAGATCGAGAAGTTTGGCGGGGGGTGGCATAGGGGGAGATATCCTTAGTTAGCGTGGGAAGTTTCGCGGGAAGTTTTGCGGGAATTCTGTGGCCCCACTGGCAAAACTTCGAGATTTTAAAGATCGTGATCCTCAAGATCTCAAAGTTTCGCCAGTCTGAATGTGCCTATTGTGGCCTCTGAAAACAGCAAATGTTGCAAGTACACCTCCCCCCCCCCCCCCCCCACCCCAAGAAAAAAGAGAAACCTGCTTTACAATAGTCAGGCAAAGAGACATGCACTCACGATGATGACGACCCAGTAGTAGTTGACAGCCGGCACTGGACCACGGCGCTGACCCAGGTGACCTCGATGGTGAAGTAGAAGAATGCTGCCACGCAGACGGCGGCCACGACAAGAAGCTGACCAATGAGTAGGAGGAAGTCAGTGATCTTGTTCACCACAGCAACCCTGAAGACCAGAGGACAAACATTTATGACTTCCAAGAGAGGCACACTTTTTTAATATAAAGATGTAATTTTTATCAATCAAATTCTTTACACAGACTCCAACTCTCCTGCTTTCGACGAGAGAATCATCCGCCGAAAACCCATTTTTGCAAAATCTCCTGTTCTCCCGCTTGAGATTTAATTTCTCCCGCCCTGGCTCTATGTCTCCCGCTCGAAATGATCTCGTACTTAGTGTCATCGTATGTTGAAAAATAAGCCTGAGATAGCACAAGAGAGCATCTGGAACCCCGGCCGCAAGGAACTTCGCGCACATCAGGTTGGAGTCTCCAGTTTGCTAGGGGTTTCGGGTGGGAGAATCTCCAGATCAGAAGGTGCTTGGGGTTGGAGTCTCTGCCTCTACATCATTATTACGTGCATTCAGACTGGAATTACTGTAGTAATAGATACCATAGTAATTCATTGCCAGCAATCACTTTGGCGAAATACCACAGTAGTAGATATCCAGGTAACTCAGTTAGTAGGAATGTAAGTGTGAATGGCCCTATACTGTTGCAATTCTTCTGAATGCATACATGCCACCAAGTTAAAACTTTGCCACTAATTTGTTTATTATGTAAATATAAATACATGTGATAGGAGTAACAGTTTTGCCATTTTCAGAGCTACCAAGTCTCACGCATTGTGAGTGAGACTCAAGCATTTAGGGTCCGTCTCACGATCTCACGCATGACACCCATTTTTCTCATGCATTTGGAGCATAGCTTAAAGGATTACAGTGAGAGTTGCAATTGAAGGCATATTTCCCTTTTGTCTTTCAAAATAAGTAAAACAGTCACTTAAGTATGCACCAGCTTGCACCATTAAGAGCTAAAAATTGGAAAAGCCCCCTACCGTGGGAGGGCGGACACCCCCTTCTCACACCCTCCCCTCGCTCAGTCGCTTTGCTCCCTCGCTCACGCACATGCCCGCGCGCCCGAAATGCTGAGTCATGAAAATCTCACTTATAAAATTTTTTTGAACTTGGCATCTATGCATTTTTTAGTTGATAATACAGATCTCCTTTTCTTTCATAAAGCGGTAAAAAGGCCCAGTAAAGTGGTTATCTACAAGATTAGTCTGTGCTGACACAACTGATAATCCGATAATACTGACTCCTTTTTCATTCACAATATAAAACTATGGTTACCTTTACTTCTCTTCAGCACACAAATTGGCTGACTAGGTGATGGTATAAAAACTACAGCAAAGTGATAGTACATTTTACATGCTAATAGTGGGAGAATGAAACCTTAATATTCAGGTAGATGGAGGGAATACAGCAATGCTAGGAAAACTGATCAGTGAAAGTTTGAGGAAAGTCTCGCAATCCATCAGCCATCACTGAATGAGAAGACTCTGTCTGACTACTTCAATTTGTGGTGTCACATATGAAGAATGATTAAAAGAAATTATAAAGAAAATTCAGCATATTTCCATTCTGCTTAGCATAAAAAAAAGAGCACTTGATTTACCTCTTTTAGAAAACAGAGAGAATAATTTATTACCTTAACATTTATGTCAGAAAGAAGTCAAGAGAATGTGCACACTTTTCATAAAAAGTATGATCAGATGCTCATGTGAGTAAAGAGCAAGAAATAGGCACAACATGCAAACAAAAATAAGAAACTGAAGCATATCAACCCCCCCCCCCCCCCCCCCCAAAAAAAAAAAAGAGAAGAAAATACTCACCTGACGATGTTTCTCAGCAAGAGGAAGAAGGCTTCTTTGGCTGAAGAACAGAAGTTCTTGCCATACACAGCAATCTAACAGACAGAGAAGGGGACAAACAAACATGACAGTATCACTGTCTTCCAGAGACAGACACCAAAATAGTGTCGAGGCATTTTCATATCAAGATCTACACCACCTTTTCTATCTACAGCTACAGTGTATAAAGTGAAAAAAAAAACAACAATCAAAAAAATTGTGACCTTGCATCACAAAACCAACAAAAAGTCACCAGTCACTGATTTTCAGTTACAGGCAGATTCTGAAAGATCAAGGTTTCTGCTTTAAAATGATGTATATATAACCTACAAATGGACCTTTCTAGACTTTCTAAACAATGGAAAGAAAATATACTTTGGGAAAGTATACCCTAACAAAAGAGGCTTTGAAGGATAGGGTCTATTCAAATGCTTAATCTCACAATGCCATGCTCTGTGCAACCAATGGGACAAGGAAAAAGGATATGAAACTCTACAGCAACAGCAATGAAGAGATCATCAGCTTAAAGGGGATGGCTGGTAAACTGATCAGTGGGAATCAGTGGGAATGCTGGGGGATGATTGTTCCAATCCTTGTGGGATTCATTTAAGAGTACATTATATATCTATTGTTGTGTGAAAATTATTTGCTTCAGAATGGTCTAATATTCAAGTAATCACACTATTCTACAAAAAGTGTTCTTGTAAAACTGCAAAAAAAAAACCCACAATTTCCTACTTGTTTTATAATCCCAAACTTTGGATTCATGTAAAAGAAGACTTGCTCTTTCAGAAAATATTTAAAAAGTAAAGATCGACTACAGCTGTAGGCTGACCAGTTTCATTTGTCTGGAGCCCTCATATAAAATCAGGACCGGCATGCACCTTTTTGTTGATTTTATGATGTACAGTCACAAATGATTCCAAATTGTCAAACACCAAATACCAGCTCACTACTGCAGCCATCATCAGTAATAAATAGAATTGCTGTCAGTGGTAGAATTTGACCTGAGCACAACTAATTGGCTTTTGCAAGTTGTTGCCATGGCAACATCAAAAATTGATAACAACTGATTGGCCATTGCCTACATGCTGCCTTAAAAATTGCTTGTGTTTTGTAAGTCGTAATCTTAAAGCTCTTATGATCATATATAATACTGCCTTTAATCTTTGCTCTGATTTGTTCAATGACTGAAATGCCCATCAGAGTGCTTCCTTCCCCTTTGGCTCAGATGTCTAGAAACTATTAAACTGAGAATAATAGAGATCATCTAATCCCCCTAATCCCTATCATGTCACCATATGGCCATATGGCCTTCCTGTTGGACTGAGGGACAATGCTAAATCTGAGTGGGCCTGCCAACTTTATAACTAGGTCAAGTTCAAATGGATTAAAATGCTGATGAAAAACCTTGGCAAGTTAAAGGGATGATATAGTTTCTTTGCCGAGTTGGGACTTCAGGTTTCCAACTTTTTTTTTTTGTAAGATAATGAGAAACCACCTATGAAATATGAAAGAGCATACAATTCTAAGTGGTAGTCAAAAGTTTTTTCTTGTTGGGTTTTCTTTTTTTTCTTTTAATGAAAATTGGTTTTGAAATGGCTGAGATATCCAGAAACTAAGAGGTCCTAATGAAAGGTAGGACCCACCTTTTGTACGGACCAATTTGTTTCAATTTGATTTTGGATATCTCAGCCACTTCAAAACCGATTTTCATCAAATAACCTTTGACTGCTTCTCAGAATTGTATGCTCTTTAACCCTAAAAAGGCTGGGGGGGGGGTTGAATCAACCCCCCCTTGACATTTTTCACGACTACTCCGCTGCGCGAAATTTTCTGACCGCGCCGTTCACTGACTTTTTACTTTCAAGTCTCGCGCATCTTTTGACACCATTTTCATGAAAATCGTGCATACCGTTACGACGCTGCATAACGTTTTATACAAGCCTGTCAGACCGAAAATGGCTCAAAAACGTGATTTTGTGTATAAAGTCTATGCAAATGGAGTTTTCTCTTCTTATTCATAAAGATATGATTACTTTCACTTTTATAGGCTGAAACTAATTAATTTTAGCATAATTATGCTTGAAATAGGTTCTGTCATAAATTTTGCGGGAAAAAAATGATAAAACAAAAGGTCGAAAAAACATGGAAATACATAAGAAATTCATAAAACAATAAAATACACAAGAAATTGATTTTGATACCAATTTATTTTTTCAAGTACATTGTTAGGAATGCTACAAAGAATGTTTTCACCAAAAATTAGGATTCTAGGAGCTTTAATTTCTGATTTAGAGCAAAATGTATGATTTTATGCATATATTAGCATAATTAATCATTATAACGAAAATTTATTTCTTTTAGTATAGCTTGGTAGATTACGCCACAGGTAATGCACGTGCCAAATTTCATGGCGATTGCGCGATCGACGGCCGAGATCTCGGGGGGGGGGGGGGGGTTTTGAATCAACCCCTCCCCGGCCACAGAACACCCAAAAAAGCCCGGCCTTGTTAGGGTTAATATTTCATAAGTGGTTTCCAATTATTTCCTAAAAAGTTGAAATCTAAATCCCCTATCCCGACCCCTTCTTGTATGTCATCCCATTAAGCTCAGTGCCTGGGCACAGATTGATAGTACTCGATGCTGGTACTCACCAGAATATATGCATTCTTGTTGATGAACTTCATGAATTTCTCCAGGCAATAGAAGCAACATTTCATGCAGCGCAGAATAAACTTTGCCACTTTGTTCTCTTTTCCTGATTGGGGAAAGGGAGATGAAATAGCATGAACCAGAGATATAGAGGTGGTACAAATGAGGAGAAAAATGAGTATAAGACTCAAATTTAAAAACTGCAAATGTAGACATTTTCGCAGAACATATTCAATTTTTGCATATTTCATGTTACTTCTGGCTAGCATGAATTACAAAACTCGCAAAAATGTTTTAATAATTTTCTCTGCACATTTTGAATGAGTTGACAATTATGCAGCACAAATTCAAGAACTTGCAAACATTTTTCGTGCCGCTCAGCACGAAAAATTAATCATGTGAAAATATTAACGTGTTAACAGCATATTTAATCAAAACTCAAAAGAATATGATCATCAATGTGTATGTGCATAAACTTTAACAGCGAAAAGTAGAAAAACAAACTGAATATCCTTCAGGGAAGAACTTTATCAAAAAGAACAAAACTTAGCAAATGTGCACATAATGCAGTAGTGATAAGTTTCTATGAGGAACTAATTTCCACTTCAATTTGATTTGTGTGTTATGAGGAGAAAAGAAATACATGCGAATTCTTACCTAAACTGTTCTAAACAAATTCTTGAATTTAGTCAAAAGTTACATAGTACAATACAACTTGTAATTTAATGAAATGGGGTGAAACTCTTTCTTCATCTCTAAATTTTGTCTCAGAGCTACAGCGGTATAAAGCATAATTTCAAAACATAGAGAACTGTCAGATAGCCCAGGGTCATGTTTTAGAAACCCAAATATGCATTTGCATAGTTTGCAAAGAGTTGTCACTCCATCTACAGTACGTTCCCCCCCCCCCCCCCAAAAAAAAAAAAAAAAAACACACAAAAAAAGAAAAAAAATTTTAAAAAAATAAAAAAAATAAAATTGAATAAACCACTGGATTTCGCATTGATAACTTTAAAAATAATTAAGCAATCTTAATGCTATTTCAGAGTATGAAACTACAGGGCATGTACCAGTTCTTCTTGCCTACACATCTTGCAGAAAACTCAATTCAATTTGGTTAAGTGGCCACAGAGAAATATGGAATGTTGAACAGCATGTCATGGACATGCAGTTTCTTCCAAGTTTAGCACTTGGATGCTCTTGGCATCCATAACACAATGGACTAAACTTGGAGGGAAGAAATTCTTGACATGCTTGACAAAGATCTCCATTCCTCTGTGACTACTGAAACAAATCTGAAATTGCATTTTGATTGATTCACTATTTTTACAATTATTGTTGCAGAAAGCCAAGTTGCAATTTTTTTTTCTTTTTTCTTTTTTCCTTTTTTTTTCTTCCTTTTTTTTTTTTTTTTTTTTTTTTTTGGGGGGGGGGGGGCGGACATACGATATACGTAGCACCTCCCTTTTACATGAACAACTCCCCATTATTATTAAAGAGCTCTTGGGAAACACATAATGCTTTACCTTTGAGCTGGTACTCTGCGTATTCCAGCATAACTCGTATAATCTGTATGATGGCGATGAGGAGAGACCCAAAGGCAATGGAACCTGTGTGAAATCTACGAAACAAAAAAGGAATTCAGTGGATATCGCTTCTGTACTGTATTACAATAATGCATGCTTCGTTCACAAAAGGCCACCTAAACAACCACAAAGCCCACAGAGGTTTTCTTTCCACTGTAACTCTATGAAAAAGATCTGTATCATCATGAACAGGAAGTGAAAGTGAAAAAAATAAGGCACTAGCTAAATATGATATGAACCCGAGTCATCTACTGCTACAGTAAGATATACTGGTATGCAATTTTTCCAAGAAAAACACCATAACTCTATGCTATTCAAAAACAAATTAGTTTTATATTACATACTGTTGCACTGCATAATCAAATTTAGAAATCATGACTCTTGTCTTTTTTTCTTTTTCTTTTCCTTTTTTTACTTTCTGAGATAAACAAAAAAGGGACAAAATCACTAGCTGGCAGCTCTGACATGTCTTAATTGGTCACTCGTCCTGTATTAAAGCTACAATATTGTATATTTGGGTTACGCTGAGTCAAATGCCAATAAATAGCCAGGCAGCTATGACTAAAGAGCATGCAGACTCAATTCAATTCAAATTCAGTACAACTTGATTCAAATATTATCCCTGATGACACAAATTCTTTAAAATGCATTTGCTAAAAGTGAACACAATGCAAAGAACATTAAGAAACATTTGTAAATAGAAAAAAAAATTGGAAGTGCATAACATAAATGAAATTATTCATAAAAATCATTGCGCTTTCGAATAGAGAGGCCCATGAAAAAGACATGTTTGGAGAGATATAGGAAACTTAATTTATTTGAAATACAAAATGAGTATGAGAGTACATGTAACCGGAGCATGCACAAGCACACACACACAGAACACACACATAGATGAAAAAGGTGTAAACAGAGACTCCAACCCAAAGTACCTTCTGATCTGGAGATTCTCCCGCCTGAAACCCCTAGCAAACGGGAGACTCAAAGTTGATGTGTGCGAAGCGCGAAATTCCCAGGGTTCTAGATGCTCTCTGGTGCTATCTAAGGCTTATTTTTTCAACATACGATAGAAATATGTAAGAAATCCTTTCAAAGGGGAGACAAAGAGCCAGAGTGGGAGAAATTAAATCTCAAACGGGAGAACGGGAGATTTTGCAAAAATGGGTTTTCGGCGGGAGATCTCCCGTCGAAAACGGGAGAGTTGGAGTCTCTGTGTAAAACAACCTACCGGATTGCTCGATAGAAGCCCTTACTGAGGGCAAAGAAAGGAACGTCTGCAGGCTTGTTGAAGGCCCAGTAGTACGAGGCGAAGGCCCCAGCCAGGGTCACCTGACTAAGGCCGATCACAAAGTTGATGAGCCAGAAGAAAGCAAACAAGTTGTAGAGTTGCAGCCACTTGTAGTATTCCAGCATGTCATATCGCATAAAGACGCACGACAGTTCAGTCATGTTGGAGGTGATGTTGAAATCTTCTTCAAAAGTCTGCATTAAAAAGGCGAACAGATCAACATAATCACCCAGGCAACATCCATCAACAATTCCACCAACCCTTCAACATCCGTGCGCTTCAACAATTGAAAGTGCAATTACCACATTCATCAAAATATTATTACGACACAATGGCAATTTAGAAATGATTGAAAGTTTCAGACGTAGCTTTGCTTGGTGTGGCCAGTATTTTCATTTTATTTTGCTCTTTATTTTGTACAATTTGCACTTTCCCTATATACCTACAGAAGCAGCATCTCAATATGATAAGAATGCATTGACTGCTTTGGAGGACCAAAACATAAACACCTCTGCAGTCCTAATCAGAAAATTGATTCATGGTATTACAGAATACCCAGTGATTTGAGTGGATGAAGTATTCCTGATCATTTCAGAGTTCATATATTGCTAATCACTTCAAGTTAAAAGATGCAAAAAACCATCTAACTTGACAACAAATACCACTAATCAAAGGTGCTATATCATTTGAAAGTTAGCCATGAACTTGCCTCCATATCACAGGTCTGCCCCGTCGATGCCATACCTGTGGCATTGTAAACTTCATAGACTGGCACTTCAGAGGTTGCTAGGTAACTGAACAATTTTGGAACCTGGTCAAGGACAAATGCATTTTCTACTCCATAAAGATTGCCATCACTTATAGAGAATCTTATCACAAGTAATTATACATTAGTAGATAAATTGTTCTCACATCCTACACTTGACAACTGATTTCTAAAAATGTAATTTCCCTCTCCTACAGAAGTTAATTATAGGCTCTATTTGCTGTTCATGATAAATTTGACAGCAGTTTGAAGGATCTGGCATCAAGTGTGGTTATGTGGTCTAAACAAAGCATTTATAAAAGGCCCTGACAAATTTTGCTGTGAAGTAATTTGATGATCGTGTAGAGTAATTCATAATGAAGAACATTCATAGATTCAACCAATTTCTCAACTGTTTAGGGAGTGACCTGATATGAAATTTCTCAGAGATTGCACCAAGTGCAAGCTGTCTCTGAGGGTGGAGAAGGAAATGATACTGACACAGGCAAATTTTACTCAAATTAAAGCATTCTTGAATAAAGTTGTGTTTTTATTGCACCTGATTGACAAATTAGCCCTTATCAACTTAAAGAGTAGTCCCCAAATAAAAATATTAAAAAAAATCATGGGCATACATATCAGTGTTGCACTTGGCAGGCATTGTATCCACTGGACCAATAAGCTTCTGCCAGATGGCCAGTGCTAGTTCTGATTCTGAAAGCATGCAGTGGGTACTGCATATTTATGCAGATTAATGAATAAACAAGAATGTACGCCCATTATTTTTTATCATGGCTACTTCTAAAACACTGATCAATTCAGTGCTCACTTAAGTCGATGTAGAGCAACTTGCCAATCAGTTGCAATAAAAAACAAGGACAGATGTTGGTAACAGCTGGCATGGCGAGGTACACAGATTAAAAGGATACACAGCGATGGCAGCCCAGACGACGACCACGCCAGTTTGGAGGATGAAGGGAATTATGGGCCAGAAGAGGGTGCTCCACATCGAACTCACCGCCCTGACAGACAGACAGACAGACAGACACTCTCACATTTAAAGGCGCCCTATACATATCTTATCAGGGGCGGATCCAGGAATCCCATAAATTAAAGAGGGGCGCACTCGCCCCACCCCCCCCCCCCCCCATTTTTTCCCTTTTCTTTTGTTTTACCATAAAAAAAAAAGTGGGGGCGCGCCCAGTGCGCCCGCCTCTGGATCTGCCACTGTTTATGATAGTCTGCAAACAGTGTTGTCCTGGCACTGCTGTACAACGTACAAAAGGAAAAAATACAGCTTTATGCTGGATTATTAGAGCTAAATAACAATATGACTTCATCTGAATTCTTGTTTTGATTTTGGGGACCTACTATGTACATGAACATTTGCAATCAAAGTTCATACAAGTTACTAGTAGTCAGAGGGTGGGCCTGACCTATCAATTGATCTTGCCTGCTTAGAAGTTCAGTTATCTTTCTTGACTCTCAGTGTTCAGCGTTTAAATCTTTAGGTCAATTTTCTTTGGATAAATTGCTGCAATAAGAAAAAATTATTCATAATACAACAGTGCTGAAACATGAAAAGAAACACAATAAGGAGAAGAAAGAGATTTGACTTTTGTCAAATGTCATATATTTCATTAAGTTCGGATTCCAGACAAAACAAATAAATTGACTGAACCAGACTTCACTCATTTCTACACATAGAATATTTTAGGCTTTATCATACCAGCAAACTGCAAAAATTATTGTAAGATTTATGTCACTTGCTCAAACTTAAAATCCGACAGTGGTGCAGTTCATACCCAGGCCTACAATTTTCTCCAATACCAGACATTTAATAGGCCTACATTTTTAAAGGGCAGGCTACATCAAATGTTATAAATCATGCTTCTTTTCTTTTTTTGCACTACATTCTTCAATCAGATCGCATCATCGGAATTTGGCAATAGGCATGGCTTACCTGCTGGACTCCGAAATGAGCTGCACGGCGATGCGGATACGGGAACAGAGGCAGATGGTGAGAAGGAATAGAATGAGGAGAAGCACTGCGAGGACGATACCTATGACGCAAGCAAAAAATATAAGAATAAAATTAATCCATCAAATCTTTCCTGTACAGTATGTCCCCCAAAAAAAACTGTAATCGAATTTTCGTATTGATAACATCCAATTTGATTAAACTGTCCAAATGCAACTTCAGAGTTTTAAAATATAACATCTTTGCTCTATTTCGCAGAAAACCCAATTCAACTTCGTTAGGTGGTTACAGAGAAATGTGGATTGTTGTAAAGCAAGTCATGAGTCTGAACCTTCCAAGTTTAGCACTTGAATGCTCTTGGAACTGCACATTAATGTGTAAACACAATAGACAGAACTTGGAGAGAAGAAATTAGTGACATGCTCTACAAAATTCCACATTTCTCTTTGACCACTGAAGCAAATTGAATGGGGTTTTCTGTAAAGATGTGGGCAATGTTGTATATACCCTGAAATTGTATTTGGATTGATTCAATATTTTTGAAGTTATCATTGCGGAAGGTTCCATTGTAATTTTTTTTTGGGGGGGACATACCGTACAAATCATCATCATCTAATCATCAGCAGTTTGCTAACTCGGCAAATGTCAGCAGATTTCTTACAGTGTTGAAAGATTAGAGGAAACCGACTAAATTTACTGAATATATGCCAACAGTCAATATTAAAGAAAATTAACTAATATTTTTTAAGGGAAGCAGGAGATCTTACCCCCTTGAATGTGCTACCAATTTCAGAATATCAGAATTATACATTTAGCAATTTTGAGACTATAGTATTTAGAATTTGTACCACAAACTAGCAAATACATCTAAAAGAACAAAGAAATCAAGTGAGAGAGATTTTTTTTTTTTACTCCACTGTTATGAAGGGGTAACATTATACACTAAATGTTGTAACAAAAGGGTACACCCCCCCCCCCAAGAAAAAAAAGTTATCACACAAATGTGATTTCCAAGAAATAATGGGCAACATGGAAGAGACTTTAAAGTCACTTTCGCCATGTACGCTAACACTTTCCTCATCTCACAGTACTCATTGACTGCAGTCATCAGAACAGTGAGAGAACCTTTAATTGAGCATCCTATATACAGTTGAACCTCTCTTATCCGGCCTCCCTTTATCCGGATCTCTCTATTATACGGACGCAATCTCGCCGTGATTTTTTTTTTTTTTAATAATTACGGGAGGAAAGGGGGATTCCCAACTCCTTGAGAACTCCTACACAAACACACATGAATTACACATTACTTCCAACATGATTAACATACATTACATCAAATTTTCTTCCAAATTGCTACCTTCAGACATTCTAACATCCCCAAACATTCCCAAATCATCGCAAGAACATGGACAGATTATGCGCTCAAGTCCTCTCATATCGCATTGCCACATATAGGTCCATACACAGCCGTCGATATGACTAGATAGACATGCATTGTTTCGAGTCATTGGCTGAGCAACAAATGATATTGAACACTCAAAAATTGTTCACACACATCTAACAATGGCGACCTACAGTCGACTTTGCCAAGCCGTGATGATCGGATTTTGAAGCATAGTTTCGTCGACTCATACTGTTTATTTTCAAGATCTACTTGATACATTTCCTAATAATTATTTAGGTAAATCATCCCAAGAATTTATATAAAAAAATGATTTCATTCTTGCAAACACGAACCTCTATTTTGGGGTCTGTTACTGAGTGTAACAATGAAAAGGTTGCAGTATACACATTACTACATGTGGTACTACAATGGGCTACATCAGTACATGTGTATGTATATGTACATGTATAAAGCATTGAGTCTCCCGTATCCGGCCAAATCCCTTATCCGGATGAGCCCCGGTCCCGACTTGTCCGGATACAAGAGGTTCAACTGTACTTGAACATTTAAGCTAATAATAATAATAATAATAATAATAATAATAATAATAATAATAATAATAATAATAATAATAATAATAATAATAATAATAATAATGATAATAATAATAATAATAATAATAATAATAACAACAACAATAATAATAATAATAATAATAATAATAATGATAATAATAATAATAATAATAATAATAATAATAATAATAATAATGATGATGATAATAATAATAATAATAACAATAATAATAATAATAATAATAACAATAATACTAATAATGATAATAATAATAATAATAATGACAATAATGATAGCACCAAAAATAAAACCTGGATCTTATTAAGCACTTTTACAGCAAGCTGATCAACGCGCTGTCATTGCAATATGCATGCAATGTTTACAGAACACTCATAAAACTTTATTATGATTACAACAGTTTGGCTTTCAGTTTCTTCGTGAAAGTTCCTTTTGTAACACATAGATGGACTAGATTTGTTATTATTACGATGCAACACTAGAATAACAGCTAATTTAGCTTCACTCTCGCTTTGTATGCAAGGTATATGCTCATATGTCATCTTTACTTTAGGCTATGGTCTCTTCAAACTTTTTGCTTCTTCAATATTAAACAGCCTTTGGCATTGCAATCCCACCAGTGCAGGTCAATCTGGAAGTCAGAATTCAGTCAGTTCACCATTTATTCCTCTATCACAGCTAAAAATTAATCTGTCTTTCCATTCTATTATCAAACTATTATACCTAACTTTAGTTTCTATGTTTGAATGTACCAGCTGCACGTCTTATTGCTTTTGAAAATCACCAAAAAAAAAAAAAAAATCATTATTTCATGTGTTATATATCTTCACAGCAGAAAACTATGGATTGATTTCAATATGAGTTTGAATATGAGTTTGAATTTAGAGATCTAATCCAAAAATGAATGCTAGAATAAAAAAATGACATAAGAGAATACTGAAAAAAACAACAACAACAACAGTTATTAAACTGGTAATGCATCATTTAACTTTAAGTTTGATAGGCAATATGAAAGAGTGGTCTTATTACACGAGATGCTCTCATACTACAATTTATTACTCTAAGTGGAGTGTTGCAAGTTTCACAATTGCTCAACAAATTCATTACACTTCTTAACCCGTTCACAATGGGAACCTGGTCAGCTTTGTATTAAGTCTATGAGGATTTAGAATTCAGTATTGAAGGGGTTAACATTTCTCTTCATAAGTTGGTCTCACACGAAGCTGCCCTAACTTCAAGTTACCACATGATGGTAAAGCTAACTTTGATTTGCAGATACTGGTGCCCAAAATTGCACATAACACGTAAATACACCAACTCAAAGTTAGCACAATACTCCAACCACAAGAAATCTTGTGGTTAGGACACACACAGCTCAAAGGGCATTCCCAGGGAAGGGTTGTATCAAGTGGACTCATGTGAATGCAGTTAAACAATGAGTTTGTTATAGTTATAAGCTTGAAACCCACAAGCTCTGATTACTTCCGGCAAGTGAACATCTGCACGCAAATGCTTGGTATGCATGAAACTGCAGTCATTGAGCGCTGCACACTGCACTTCTGGATTATATCATCAATGGTAGCTCATTGTCAATTACATGTAGCTACAAGTTAGTGCTATCATCATTTATAAGTGCTGTGTGAATGTAATACCAGTGGCAGATCCAGAGGGGGGGCGCATCGAGCATGTGCCCCCTCTCTATTTTTGGTTAAAACCGAGGAAATGAAAAGAATAAAGGGGGTGCGTGCGCCCCCCTTAAATTTTGTAAAGGCGCCTCCCCTTTACAGAATTCTTGGATCCGCCCCTGAATACTGGAGAAGTATTATGCCTGTAATCAATACTAATATCATCGATGGTAGTGTGACGGAGTGAACATGGCTATACTCCTTCAAGATTAAGAAAATCAGGTCCCCAATCCAGATTTAAAGACCTGGCAGCATTGGTATACCATCCATGGAATGGGAAGACTAGGTTGGCTCAGATATACTGGCAGTTATTTTCACGTACAGGTATTTTTGGGAATGAGGAGATCAAAGACATTTTCGCGAGATGTTGTTCTCTCGAATGGATACCAATGCTAAAATAAGTGCACTATTACCCTAGTGCATGGCAACATTTTCGCGGGTTGTTTAATACCACTTTGCTTTGATTTCTCCCTCACGATTGGCCCAGCTACTGTGAGGTAGCCCCTTTCTTGAATCACAGGGATTCAGAGGGTTAAAGGATTACCAATAATGAGCCAGGTTTGCTGTAGACGTAGGTAGCTGTCCAGATTGGTGGTGAACTCGATGGCGGCATCTGAGCCAGGGACATTGGCCAGATCCTGGTACTGTCTGAAGCACTGGTAGATACCTTCAATAGACATTGTCCCATGAGAGAGAGAGAATTAAACAAAAACTTGGAGTTCAGGATTCACAATACCATTTTGTATCATATGTGCATTATGTAGTACAGTCTGAATGCACTGACTAGTAGCCTAGCAGCACTATACAGCACCAACCAATCCCTATAGAGATAATGCTGTTGCTATGCTCTATTATGTTAAAGGGACATTCCAGACGATTTTCACAATTTCACATCATGTAGTACAAAATTCGACAACTCCACGTATTGATTTCTGGAATTTATTGTGGTTCTTGAGCAGAGAAACAATACTCTGAAAAGCCTTAAACAAATTACACTGAACAAGGATGATGACATAGGAGGTTCATATATTTCAGAACTGTAGCAGTGTAATTCCATTACAATGCCACTTGCTTCCGAGTTCACCTGTGTATAAACTATGCATGCCTTCTTCTTTTGTTCTGCTTCCTTGAGCCTCAACTCACGCATTCTTATCATCATCCTTGTTCATTGCATTTTGTTCTAAATTTTGAAAATATTCTCATTCTTCAACCCAATTACCATACATTCTGACAGTTTGTCCTCAGTATAACTTCTTTATAGTTGCTCAAATGTAAAAAAACTGAAATTGTCTGGAGGTCTGCTTTAATAATTTCCCCTCTCTGAGAAACCCCACAGGTAGATGGGCTACCTCATCAAACTTCAGCACTTGCACCCAAGACCTTGAAGAATTATGTATCAACCTACACTGCATACCTTGTGTTTATTGTGTGATTATTCTGACTGATTAAAGAACCAACAAAGGAACCCCCTAAATAATAGCCTGAATATTACACATTTGAAACAATAATAATCTGCAACTTTTCACTTTTTATGTGCCTCATTCTCATGTGCACAACTTTCAAAAATGAAAGATAAAGACAGATGAAGTACTTCCTATACATTATAAGAACAGGAAAACAAAACTTGGAGACAAAGGTCAACATAAAATGTAAGTGTAACAAGCTCATGAAATGCAAAACAATAATATTCCCTCAAAGATGTTTGCTATTACGTACTTTATTTCTCTAATTCTCTAATACTTTTCTAATTCAAAGTCTGACCACTAGAAGTGTCTGATTTCTGCTTTCTTGGCATATTGGGAATATCTTACTGAACAGCTAGAGGATATCAAATAACATATATGAATGGATACGAGATTAATGTTTTCTATTTTGCCCTGGCCATTGTGTGCTGTGACGTTGATCTGTATCTGGAGTTGTTTGTTGTTGTTGTTGTGGTGGTGGTTTTTGTTGTTGATGTGGTTGTTCTTGTATGGTTGTTATTGTGGCTGTGGTTGTGGTTGTTGTTGTTGTTGTTGTTGTTGTTGTTGTTGTTGTTGTTGTTGTTGTTGTTGTGGTTGTGGTTGTGATTGTGGTTATTGTTGTTGGTGTTGTTGTTGGGGATGGGGTGGGGGGGGGGGGGCAGAAACTGCTTGATTTCACAGGGCAATTACAAGTGACATCCATACATCATTCAAACAACACCCTTGCACCCCGTTCTACCGGCGTCTTTCCTTGATCTCTTTCTCATATCCACCAATGACACCACAGACAAAGGTCCTCTGGTCACTCAATACATACCTGCTACCAGTACTCCATGGAGGAGGAGGATGCTGCCCCAGACCATCACCCCGGCGATCCATCTCATGATGAAGCACCAGACCATCGCCAGCAACATCCCGATGCCCAGACCACTACCACGGCAACAGATGGATAAACAGAAATCAGTGAATGGCTTGCAACATGAATTTTTTTTCTCAGTTTTTGCAGAACTGCATCAGCTGTATCAACTGCCTTGTGCTTTCCACTGTTAACCCGTTGAGGACGAGTCCCGAGTATACTCGGGAAAGTGTCTATGGGAAATGCGTGTTGTAGCAAAATCAGTCTGTCCTCAGTGGGTTAACTTTGAATTAATTCTACTCAAACTGTACCCTCATCAGGTTGCTTATCCCAGTTTGGTGTTTTCTTTCTTAAATCTTTCATTAATATTATGTATCAATTGCTCCTTTTCCTGTGTCAAATCAGGACAAAATAAAAAGTATGAATTCTCAATGATCTACATAAGTGGTAAGGCTACAATGAATACAATGTACATGTACAATGTACACACAAAAAAGACGATGTATCAGGTCACTGTATCATGCATCGTGGCAACTGATCCTACAATTGCACCACATACAGTCAGCTAAAACTGTTCCCAAGAATACAGCAGTCACACAAATCTTATTTGGCGATATTGATCTCAAGAAGAATGAGACGATCCAAAGTAATACTGCTACCACCGATGGACACTTACATGAGTATGATATGCCATGAGTTGATGAAGTCCTGGTACACAACTTCCAATGCATTGGTGATGCCTAGAAAGGCTGTCACGGCACTAAAAGGGTTTAACAAATGAAGAAAAATTGAACAAAATAAAGAATTTCTGGAGATCTGGAAACACTCACCATAAACCAATATGACTTCTCCTATGTAGGCCTATAACATTTTATCACAACCTCCGCCAAGGGAGGAGGTTATGTTTTCGGTACCGTTGGTTTGTTTGTTAGTTAGTTAGTTAGTTTGTCCGCATGCAAAATAACTCAAAAAGTAGTCAACGGATTTGGATGAAACTTGCAGGAAAGGCTTAGAATGATACAAGTAACAGATGATTAAATTTTGGTAGTGATCCAAGAATTTTGGGGGAATTTATGAAGGATTTTTTATATTTTGGCAGGTAGGGTCAATGAACTTGGGAGTTCAGGTTGCGCGTATTTGAGGTTTGCATGCGCGCAATAAAGTGCGTGCTCTAGTTTCTGCTAGGGCGAGGCGCGCCGTGCAGCTGAGGGTTTATGACATAACAAAGGCTTCTATCGTGGGAAATCGGGCAATTTTTCAGAATGCATACCTAATGGGTGTTGAAATCACTGATCTATATGGAAGAGCCTAAAGAGCTTTTTTCCAGCGGTGGAGAGGAGAAAAATCTATTTGGGAAGAGCAAGATCATCGGTGGAAAGTAGCTGCTTGGCGGAGGTCTGCGCTCTAAGAGTGCTCTTCTAGTTATTTATATGGAACATCTGTGGCAGTCATTGCCAGGGATTTTTTATGTTTAACATGATGACCAAGGAGAATGAGAAAAAAAAGGATTCACACCAATTCAACTGTCATTGTTTCTTTACACAATCAGTAAAATATTTGCTAAACATATACACATCCCTTCATTCACATTTTGATAAATTCACAAATCTTAACCACAGATCAAGGATTGACCTTTAACCTCCTCTGCACATTGACCTTTAACCTCCTCTGCACATTGCAATATTTTGCTAATAACATGTACTTCCATACATTACACCATATAACATTATCATTTTTATACCATACAATGGCAAAAAATTGACATTTTAACTTAAATTTGGATGGCATTTGACCTTTAATCTTTGACCATTTACTCTGTTACTCAAAGTAAAAGCTTGTTCATTTCCAATTTTCTCACTACATATAACCACTGGACATTCCTATCTGCAGTTATGGCTAAAAAATGAGATTGTCAATCAATTTACAGTGCCATCTCCTACCGACAATTCACCTCTTCACAAAATGTCAAAAACCAAAACTCCGCTTGACAAAATAGCTTGCAGAGCAAACACATGAAGATCTTCCCAAAACTGTAATTTTTGGTGAGAGATCTCCCCCCATCCCATTCCCCCCCCCCCCCCCCCAACACCTAAAATGCTGGAGATTTGGAATCTCTGATGACTGGCAACCTGAATCGCTCATTTTGCAGATTCCACACACACCTCGAAAATGTGTCGGTGACATTATCCTCCGACAGCAGCAGTCCACTGAGCGTCTGCAGGTTTGTGAGACCGGCGGTGAAGATATCGGCAAGGGAGGAATTTTCTGAGACGAGGAATGCCGGAACACACCTGTCGGCATCTGCAGTTAACGGCCAAGCAGCGACTTGATGACAATACCAAATAACTAAATGCACAGCCAAATTGTAGATCTATTGACTTAAATGCCCATTAATAAGATTTGCTTTACAACACTGAAAAGGTAATTCATGAAAAAGACACAAGAACAAATCACAGAGCAGATTCTAGATAATATCATTCCAGATTTTGATATATCAGTGGTTCATGCCTTATCTTTAAAGTCAATTAATTATAAGGCATGAAAGATCTATCAAATGTTGCAGCTTGAAAAATCAGAGCTGCAGTATAGTTTTACATACCATCTGTGCTTCTGTTATTGTCTAAAGGGGCACCTATGAAAAAAATTCACATCAATATGTGACCCGCTTCAACAAAATGATCTGAAAGTCGGGGAGGACAATTTTCTGAAAATGGCATGACACTATTTCCTTTACTCTTTTACTTTAATTTCATATAATAGCACAACTCATAAAGGTACTCGGTTGCGGAGATATCGATGATTTTATTAGCGCATGTCAAGTGGTTGTGGAAATCAGAGTTTCGAGAAAAATGCCTTCAAACTTTTCCTTCCGACGCTATCATGATCAAGAGGAGGCGAGACAGTTTTCACCGCTTAACGATAGAAGGTATGCTCCTAGTGACCTCCACAATGTTCATTCAAGCATAGCGCCAGCAGTCTACCCAGACCAATCAGTAATCAGGATGCCACGCGCTGACCAATAAGATCACTCCCTCGTCGCTAGGGGTGGGGTCAAGCTGCCGCGCTAAATCCAAATCTTTGGACACGATTCTGTTACGTTGAAAGTCGGAAAATCATGGCCCAGAAAAACGCTGATTTCTTGCCTTTCCTTTGATCATTTAGCTTCGAAATTTTGGCAGATAATAGACAAAACATTCGACTATGAAATTATACCAAAAACAGAAATCCGATTGTTTTGACCAAATTTGATGATGTGACTTGAAACTCGATTTTCTCGGCTCAGCCGTCAGCGACTTTAGGATCCTTTTGTAGTAGCGGGTCACATATGAAGAGTTTGTTTGCAAAAACTAAAAGTCCATTTTTGAAGATTTTGAAGTACGGTCTCTGTCATAAAGTACAAAATAATACCTTTTACCTGATATGTTGGTCATTGCATATAAAGGTACATTTTTGATGTTATGGTCAAAAGAAGCAAAAATTTTCTTATTATTCTCTTTATTTTTCTTGACCTTTAATCGCAAATATCTCCATTTGGCAAATATGGACTTATTTGTTTTTGCAAACAAACTCCTCATATGATTATCATATGCTTTGAAAGTGAATACCTTTATGAGAGCTTATTAACCATACTCAATTTTTTTTCTTTAGATGATAGAATTAGAATAAGCCATTTTGAAAAGTTTCAACAGCATGGCAATATCTGTTCATTCATGAAAAAGACACAAGAACAAATCACAGAGCAGATTCTAGATAATATCATTCCAGATTTTGATATATCAGTGGTTCATGCCTTATCTTTGAAGTCAATTAATTATAAGGCATGAAAGATGTATCAATGTTGCAGCTTGAAAAATCTGAGCTGCAGTATAGTTTTACATACCATCTGTGCTTCTGTTATTGTCTAAAGGGGCACCTATGAAAAAAATTCACATCAATATGTGACCCGCTTCAACAAAAGGATCTGTAAGTCGGGGAGGACAATTTTCTGAAAATGGCATGACATTATTTCCTTTACTCTTTTACTTTAATTTCATATATAGCACAACTCATAAAGGTACTCGGTTGCGGAGATATCGATGATTTTATGAGCGCATGTCAAGTGGTTGTGGAAATCAGACTTTGGAGAAAAATGCCTTCAAACTTTTCCTTCCGACGCTATCATGATCAAGAGGAGGCGAGACAGTTTTCACTGCATAACAATAGAAGGTATGCTCCTAGTGACCTCCACGATGTTCATTCAAGCTTAGCGCCAGCAATCTACGCAGACCAATCAGTAATCAGGATGCCATGCACTGACCAATAAGATCACTCCCTCGTTGCTAGGGGTGGGGTCTAGCTGCCGCGCTAAATCCAAATCTTCGGACACGATTCTGTTAGGTTGAAAGTCGGAAAATCATGGCCCAGAAAAACGCTGATTTCTTGCCTATCCTTTGATCATTTAGCTTCGAAATTTCGGCAGATGATAGACAAAACATTCAACTATAAAATTATGCCAAAAACAGAAATCTGATTGTTTTGACCAAATTTGATGATGTGACTTGAAACTCGATTTTCTCGGCTCAGCCGTCAGTGACTTTAGGATCCTTTTGTTGTAGCGGGTCACATATGATTATCATATGCTTTGAAATTGTATACTTTTATGAGAGCTTATTAACCATACTCATTTTTTTTTCTTTAGATGATAGAATTAGAATAAGCCATTTTGAAAAGTTTCAACAGCATGGCAATATCTGTTCATAGATATCTCGAGAGAGATACATAAAATTGTCCAAAACTTTTGTCAGCTCCTCATCAATTTGAACATCAGTATAAAGCTTAGTCAGGAAAGGTGAATAAAACTTTTAAAACTGAGCAACCAACATTAAATAGTGTCTACTACTAGTTTGATTACATAACATTGTGCATGTAAAGACGATCATAATCACCTGACATATACATTGTATCTCCAATGACATTTACAAGCTCAAAACCTCTTCGCAATATGCTCCTTTCTTCTCTAGATACACTGTATTACTACAAGTTTGTACTTATTTGTCATCCACACGGTTAGACATAAAGTGATGTCGTCTATGATAAATAAACATGATTTTTAATTTAAAAATTACATCAAGTCATAAAGTGCTAGGGAAGATTGCCGCAGAAATAGTCATCTTGCCATCATCATCAATTTGGCAACTCTGAATGTCAACGCATATATTGTATTGATGGGGTTCATTTCATGAAAGTCTTAAGAGAGATCTTTTGCTCATGAGACAGACTTATGAGAGACTTCATGAAATGGATTTTACTTTTCTACATAACAATTTATGAGTGACTTTGGACTTTCTGATATTTACATATACTTTGATGTGATGACTTCACGAAACAGACCCCTGGTTACATGTATATTCACTAAATCTATGCAAATCAGTAGAAAATTTACAAAATAAAATTTACCAACTTCAGAGAGAGAAACAGGAATGTTAATCTTGTAAACTGCGTTGCCAGTTTAAAATCAGCTATACATTTAGCAACAATGAAGCTTCATAAAAAAAATAAATAAAGCAAAGAGCTCCAATGCGACTGCTCAGCTCAAAACCAACAAAAATTACTCAAAAATGAATTTTGACTTTTCCACATAGTGGTGTGAAAGACCATTCAAAAAGCTGTAAGCTTTAAAATAATATATCTTGCTCAAATTGGCCTATCCAAACTCATTCAAAAAGTGATTAGAATAAGCAAAGTTAGGAGGTACAGTCTCACAGAAAAGGAGGAAAGAGGATTTAATGATTAGGGTCTCTCAAGTGTGCTGTACAGGAATACCAATAAAAAGTATATTCTCATTCATCCAGAAAAAAAAGGGGGGCTAATATCTCAAATTCGGTTTGGTTTTAAGCTGCTAAGTCTTGGCAATAGGTAGAGAAAAGATTATTCTCCCAGGTAAGACAAACTTTTCAAATTTGAGTTGGTCAACCCAAATGACCATTTTTGTTTACAGATACTCCTAATCTGTTACTTTTTGTGGGTTTTACACTGGGGCCATCACAAATGAAGGAGAATTCTATCTCAATAAATTCTCCATCAACTGATACCCCAATAACAGAAAGAGAAATATCACGATAAAGAACAAAAATGTGATTCGAGGACTTGTTGGGCTAAATTTTGTCACAATCCCTACATCTCCTTTCTCCACACATGAGTGACAAACATTCAATACTCACAGTTTTCACTAGGAAGATAATAGGATGCACACTTTTGGTCTTTTAAGATCTTCTGAACATCTTGCTGTGAAGGACAGGATGAAGAAAGATATGATATACTAAGAGACTCTCATTAAAGGCATAATTTACCATTTGCAGATGAAACAAAAACCCAGCATTAGTGCTTTAAATTGTTCTAAAATGTGAGTTAGGGATAGAAACAACCACTGTAAAAATTTGAATCCGTATAATCGATGTCAAGTGTTGTTAAATACACAAAATATAAACAATAGTTATAATAAGAATGTTTCCAGACTAAAGCGTATACAGTTACGGTTTATTGAGAAAAACACTGATATCCCCTTATATTTTAGGCTTTATTGCAAAAAAT
Organism: Diadema antillarum; assembly: GCF_040938485.1. Taxonomy (NCBI): domain Eukaryota; kingdom Metazoa; phylum Echinodermata; class Echinoidea; order Diadematoida; family Diadematidae; genus Diadema; species Diadema antillarum. The sequence continues at coordinate 547,351 of NW_027271259.1, read as the reverse complement.
TTATATGGTAGGATGTTTTATGACACAACAGACCTACACATTTGAATCAAATGTGATATCTTGAACATTTTTGAAATCAATGCTCCCAAAGGTAAACTGGACCTTTAAGGCTGGTATTGAAAAAAAAAAGAAATGTTTGCTCAGCTTCAAAGACACGATGTGATGATATGGAAACTAAGAGGGCTCAGTGCTTATACTTATCACCCTTTTTTTATGTGTGGCTTGTACTAAATAAGATATGATGCATCATTGTGCCCGAGCAAAGCTTGCTCTGTTCTGTTATGAGATACGGAGTCTAGCTGCCAGCCATCTTATTACACTGTATTTGAGTTGTTTATTTACAATTAAAATGGCAATGAAACATTGCAGCTATCCCATAATAAAAAAAACATGTAATTAAGCTGGTAGCAAAAATACCGACAGGTTGGTATGTCAATGAGGTTACGCAACAGAACAACCTTTCAAGAGTATATTCATTTGATCAAAAGCAGCAGTGGATGCACTGTGTATGTGTGTGTATGTACAAAATTGCAATATCTATATATACATATGTGTATACACATTTCAGATACTTTTGATTAAATGGTTGAAATTGTCAGACTTTGGGTACTGCTGTGCATAGGCCATACCCAGACTACACATATTTGATCTGAACTATCTGGTATTAAAAACAACAACAACAACAACAACAACAAGTGAAATATCATACAGGGTGATCCTCACACACCCACACACACACATAATGCACACTGTGTGTGCAGAAAGTCAATGACCTTTGACCGACATACAATGTTTACTCCACAAGTTATGCATTCTTCCATTGTTTTTTTTTCTTTGCATATTGTAAAAGTGGATATTTTCATGCATTTTGTGCTACAGGAAGCTATCGCCAAAATAAAATCCTGAAAATATATCTGTAAGTAACATGCAATAACACAGTATCTTTTTTATTCTTTGGAATTAAAAACATGCAAAATTTACCTGACATGCAAAATTACCGAAATCAGCAAAACCTGTACTTCTTTTTCTGCAAAAATGCGGACAATTTCAATTCAGTCTCATTCAAATCATCGCATTTGCTTCTATGTTTTGTTATAATACCTACTTGTCACTCACATCGCCTGCAGCAATAACAGAGACTCCAACTCTCCCGTTTTCGACGGGAGATCTCCCGCCGAAAGCCCATTTTTGCAAAATCTCCTGTTTTCCCGCTTGAGACTTGATTTCTCCCGCCCTGGCTCTGTGTCTCCCGGTGGAAAGGATTTCTTACTTATTGCTATCGTATGTTGAAACAAGAGACCCGCGGGTCTAGCGCTCACCTTTGTATCGCAAGTTCACCTTTCACGCAGTCACTAATCTAAATTATTCACAGCTCTACCAAAATTTGACCAGGCACTCTCAAGTAGAAGATGAAAATGTACAATAAGGGCCCATTTTTTTAAAGATTCCTTAATTTGGGGGGATTGGGGCCCCCTGGGGCCCTCTGGGTGGGGCATGGTGCTCATTTTGATAAATTGTGATCCTGATCCCCTAGGGATGCTACTTGCCAAGTTTGACGAAAATCCATCATGAGGTTTTCAGGAAGAAGATGAAAATGTACAATTTAGGCCCCCATTTGGACCTTCCCAACCACCCCCTCCCCGAGGGGCACCCCTGGATCTCCTATGAACAAACTTGAAACTACAGTCATTAATGTACTCACTCATAGTATTATCTTAGCTCTATAACTTCTGATACTAGAGAAGATTTTAAAAGATTCCTTCATTTTTGGGGTGTGGGCCCCCCGGGGGCCCCCTGGGTGGGGCATGGTGCCCATTTTAACAAATTGAGATCCTAATCCCTTAGGGATGCTACCTGCCAAGTTTGGTGAAAATGGGTCATGGGGTTCTCAAGAAGATAAAAATGTACAATTTAGGCCCCATTAGGATCCCTTCTCACCCCCCTCCCCTGGGTCCCAAGGGGGGCACCCCTGATTCTGCCATGAACAAACTTGAAACTACAGTCATTAATGTACAAACTCATAGTATTAACTTAGCTCTATCACTTATGGTTCTAGAGAAGAAGATTTTTACAGATTCCTTAATTTTGGGGGGTTTGGGCCCCCTGGGGCCCCCTGGGTGGGGCATGGTGCCCATTTTAACAAATTGAGTTCCTAACCCCCTAGGGATGCTAGCTGCCAAGTTTGGTGAAAATGGGTCATGGGATTCTTAAGAAGAAGATGAAAATGTACAATTTAGGCCCCATTAGAACCCCTCCCCACCCCCCTCCCCTGGGTCCCAAGGGGGGGCACCCCTGATTCTGCCATGAACAAACTTGAAACTACAGTCATCAATGTACTAACTCATAGTATTAACTTAGCTCTATCACTTCTGGTTCTAGAGAAGAAGATTTTTACAGATTCCTTAATTTTTGGGGGTTTGGGCCCCCCTGGGGGCCCCCTGGGTGGGGCATGGTGCCCATTTTAACAAATTGAGTTCCTAACCCCCTAGGGATGCTACCTGCCAAGTTTGATGAAAATCGGTCTTGGGGTTTTCAAGAAGAAGATGAAAATGTAAAAAGTTTACGCACGACGCACGACGGACGACGGACGACGGACGCCGGACGAAGGGCGATCGCAATAGCTCACTTGAGCCTTTGGCTCAGGTGAGCTAAAAATAAGCCTTAGATAGCACCAGAGAACATCTAGACCCCTAGGAACTTTGTGCTTTGCACACATCAACTTGGAGTCTCCCGTTTGCTAGGGGTTTCGGGCGGGAGAATCTCCAGATCAGAAGGTGCTTGGGGTTGGAGTCTCAGGCAATGATATTAAAGGATAACTGAAAGCGGAATAAAACTTACGTAATATGGGCTAGATGGATTGTTGTACTCCTCCTCAGGGTTAAAGTCGTACATACAGATAAACTGGTCCCATTGGTCGACAAGGTCAGCGAGAAAGCTCGTTTCATTCGTCAGGAGGAGGGTGTATGGAACAAACGTCTCTGTAGGACACTGGGACACACATATCTGTGAAAGAAAATGATGGGGAAAAATCATGGCTTAACCTGACAAAGACGACTTCCAAGTATCTATGGGAAATTTGTATAAACAGTAAATTAGCTCATCCTCAACAGGTTGAGATTTTGAACCAAAAATCCCATTCAATATAAACAAGTGAAAATTTCTACAAATTTTCATATTTCTACAAAAAGCTAACCCCCTGAAAAAGACAGAACAAAGTAAACCCTGAACATCCCCCCCCCCAAATGTTCTGTGGCCCATGTGTAAGTCATATAAATTGGGAGTTTTGATAGACAGAAGAAAGTAAGCCAGCAGACATGTAGATTAGAAGGGGGAAAAAATGAAAATTAGGAACAAATAAAACAGGAACAAAAGCATGGACTACTCATGTACTGGTCTAGAAACTTGAAATGAATTCCCAATCCTCATCTATATTGACTTAAATTAATAACACTCAAGTCTGACCAGGGAGTTGTTAGAAAAGGAGAGACAACTCCTGCTCTCCTTTGAAGTCATGCGCGGCACCGCCGAGAAATTATGCGCTTAACTACAGGTGGAAATCAGGTGCTTTGACAAAAGAGAGCATCAATAATTGGGACTAGTGCTCTCATCTAGAAATACATTTCGCTCTCTCTCTTTCAGTGTGATGGCAACAATGAATTTGTGTATCTTGAATTGGAGCAGCGAATCAAAATGCACTGTAAAACTGACAATTTTAACAGCAAATAATTTTAAAGCATGCTGGTGCACGCTTTAGCAGAGTACTTTATTTGAAAGATCAAAATATCCCAGATTAAAGGATAGAAAACTAACATGCAGAAATGTGCGCATTATAGAACAATATTAGGTTTTTAAGATGGCCTAATTTTCATTTCATTTCAATGTGCGCATTACGAAGAAACTAGAAATATATGTTTATGATAGTGAATTCTTTCCTAAACTACTCTTAATCAATTCAAGTATTTCATTAAAAATCTTACGGGAAAATAAAGCTTGAAATTCAACGAAAGGTGAAATGCTTTCTTCGTCTCCGAACTTCGCCTTGCAACTAGAGCGGTGTAGAGCATGACTTCAAAGCGTATAGTGGAATGCTAGACATCCCATTGTAACGCTTTGAACCAAAACAAGTGTTTGCATGAATTACGAAGAGTTGTCTCTCCTTTTCTAACACCTCCCTGGTCTGACAAACAGAAACACGGAAAAGTTGACTTAATCAGATGTGAAACAATGAAGATTAAGTTCTGAAAATGTATATCATGTGATACTGATGTTGGTAAACTTGAAATGTGCATATTAAGTGATGTTATAATGTCATCATCCGATTTGTAAGTCTATTCACTAGTTTGTACTTTATATCCATGTTAAACTTTGTGTTTTGAAAGAAAAGCAAGAGGAATCACCATGCAATATACATTGATAATTGCCCCAAAATTATGACTTTGACATCATTTCAATGCAAAATGTTGCTAATATAAACATATGAGATTAACAATTCATTTTCACATTTTAATTTCACAAATCTTGGCTCCTCACAAAATTTGCTGGAAAGATTTCATGCACGTGAAAACGTCTGGATTTACAGTACTTTTCTGAACACTGACCTTTGGTGTCGGGCATCCTGCGTTGAGGATGGTGGTGGTAGGGTTGAGGAAACAGTCAAGTAGATCAAAGTAAAAGAGATAGCTCGCATTCCTGTGTAAAGATGAGAAATCAACGACATTAGTCAGTGGCGGATCCACGAGGGGGTGCACCGGGCGCTCCCCTCCCCCTTTATTCTTTTTGTTACAAACAAAAGAAATAAAAAGAAAAAGGGGTGGGGTGCATACGCCCCCTTTAATTTTGTAAAGGCCTCTTTATGGAGGGGGCGCCTGAATCTCTGCCCCTGTTAGTGTACACAACATACATGTAAAGAAAATATCTAATGTCAATAAGAAGACAAGAAGGGCATTTCAGACATGTTGAAAACATTTTTTTTAAGTCAAATCAAAATAATATTTCTTACAAAATAAGACAAAAAATGCTCATACAGAGCAAGCTTTTGTTTGAACTCCTGATAAAGAGCTTTTCAACTTTACATGTGACTCTGGGAAAAGACAAGAGACCCGGGGGTCACGCGCTCACCTGAGTATCGCAAGTTCACCTTCCATGCATTCTAGCAGACTCTTACCTGAGAACATTGAAAACTTGTGGTGGGGGTAGCTTTAAAGGGATGCAGTCCTCACGAAATTAAAAAAAAATATGTTATTGTTGGTACCTCCAATGAACTACTTTCATCAAAAACAAACTTTGAAATCACCAAATAAGCTCGTACATTTCGGTTAAAAAAGTGTGACTCTGCAAATGAGCAAGTCTTGGCGGAGAGTCATACGTCATCGATGCACAACTCTTTCCAGCGGTGTTCTGCTCGTCATCCCTAGTTATTTATAAATACATGTTTACTATTTATTTTTATATTAATTGTATATATAAATAAGCTTGAAATATTTTGTTTGAAATAATAAAACCACATATTGTCACATTTTATGAAAAAATCAGATATGATCATTTTGAACACTTAAATTGGTTTTCTGAGGCACGGCTGTCAACTTGAGAGTAGGGCATCAATGACGTTGCACCTTTTGGCAGGCTCCTACACGATCGCTTGCAGGAATTATTTTTTTAAAATCGCGTACGGAGACAATTTTTGATGTCCACGCATATAAATTGGTGAAAGGTTATATTTTTTACTCTTCTTAATTATCAGTACAGTGAAAATCTCAGGACTGCTTCCCTTTAAAAGCTGGGGCATGGTGTCCATTTGCATATTCCATCACATTGGTAAAGATACCTGCTATAAAGTACTCTGAACTTTATAGGATGATGGACTATGCAGTTGCAAAAAAAAAAAAAAGACTTAAAGCCCTATCACTTTTGATTCTACAGAAGAATACTATTGAATATGAATTCCTTAATTTTAATAGGAGGTTTGGACCCCCTGGGCCCCCAAGGAAAGCATGGGGCCCATTCAAACACTATGAGATCCTATCCTCCAAGCAATGCTACTTGCCAAGTTTGGTAAAAATCCATTACGTCGTTTTCAGCAAAAAGATGAAAATTTAGGTCCAAATTTGGATCCACTTGGAACTACAGTCATCAATGTAAAAACTCAACGTAACTTTGCTTTATCACTTCTGGTTCTAGAGAAGAATTGTGAATATTCCTTAATGTTGTGGGGGGGGGGGGGGATGAGGCTCCCTTGGATCCCTCAAGAGGAGCATGGTGCCCTGTTGACCAAATGGGGGGGGGGCACCCCTGATTCTGTCATGAACAAACTTGAAACAACAATCATCAATATACTGACTCACTGTATTAACTTGTTATAGCTCAATCACTTCTGATTCTCGAGAAAATCTTTAAAGATTCCTTACTGAGGGGTGGGTTTGGCCCCCCTGGGGGCCCCCCAGGTGGGGCATGGTGCCCATTTGATGAAATTGAGATTCTATCCCCCTAGGGGTGCTACCTGCCAAGTTTGGTGAAAATTCATCATGGGGTTTCCAAGAAAAAAATGAAAATTTACAATTTAGGCCCCAATTTAGGCCCCCTGGGGCCTCCAGCTGGGGCATGGTGCCCACATGATGGGAATAAGATTCTATCCCCCTAGGGATGCTATCTGCCAAGTTTGGTGAAAATTCATCATGGCATTTTCAAGAAAAGGATGGAAATGTACAATTTGGGCCCCATTAGGACCCCTCCCTATCTCCCTCCCCTGTCTCTAAGGCTGACTCCTACATTCAAGCAAATCTCACCTTGAAAACCATAATCTCCAGAACACAGTCAGCCAAATGCACTGGGAGAAAAATCATTCAAGTTTGCTTTCATGCAAGAAAAAAAAGAAAACTTGATTTTAATAGCATCAAGTGTATCTTTAAACACATTTACAAATACAATTATTGCTATTCTGGTATGAGAGGGATCTAAAGATACCCCATCATTTTGTGAAACTGAAGCTAAATGATAAGCATTTTAATAGTCGAAGAGATTAAGATCTGAAGCTGCCTTACTGAACGTTGGCATCTCTGCCACACAATTGGCCGAGGGAGTCTGTAGGGTAGATGAGCCTCAGTGGGTTTCCGTTCCTCGCTGATGAGTCCCATGAGAAAAGTGAAATGAAAAGAAATAATGATGTAAACGAAATCAGAAATAAGCAACATCACTAACATTTTGTACAACCATTATCACTTGTCTCCTCACACTTTGTGTACCACATTTCTTCTTATTCTTCTTCTTCTTCTTCTTTTTCTTCTTTTCCTTCTTCTATGAAGTGCAGGCTTTATGCTTGAGATAAATGCACTGTTTTTTGTGGGGGTATGAGGTGCTAGAAGATACTGTGTGTTTCTTGCAATTTTGACTGCGAACAGGGAAATCCACCATGAAAATTAGTTTGTACGGATAAGCAGAAAAATTAGAGGAAGAAGACGCTTGCCATTTGTGACCCTGCACCTCAAAACAAACAAAAAGTCGCCAGACATAATTCTTTAGTTAAGACGATACTTTGAAAGAACAGACTTTAAGCTTTAAAATGATGTATAACTCAAATCAAATGGACTCTCCTAACCTATTTAAATATTGGAAAGAAAGCACAAACTCAGGAAAAGTGTGAACTGAGAAAAGAGGCTCTGAAGTACAGTGTCTATTCAACCGCTTAATCTTTACCAAACCGTGCTGGCTGTGCGATGAATGGGACAAAAAACAGGAAGTAAACCACCAGAGTAACAACAATGAAGGGATTATCAGATTAAACTGGAATTAAGCATGCCTCATTAACACATTCTGTCCTTAATTAACACCAACTTTCAAAGCAGTAGCACTATCCTTTCAGAAGTTATTAGAGTTGAAAGCGAAGAGTGGACAAGGTTTTTCAGAAATGAAAAAGGGATTCTAAAGACACACCTAATCTACCAAAAATATTCGAGATAGACTGCTAAAAAAACACACTTTCCTGCCAGTTTTATGATACCAAATTTTAGCATAATGTAAAAGAAGACCCGCTCTTTCAGAAAATATGAAAAAGTCAAGTTCAGCTAGGTTGACCCATTTCACTTATCTTCAGTCCTCATGCAAAATCAGTGTGTGCGACTTTATGTTCGTTTTGAGGTGCACGGTCACATTTTAAGTTGCCTCTGGGAGTTTGATTGGTCACATTTTCAAAATTGCATAACTTTATTCCTTTAAAACAGAATTTGCTCAAACGTTTAATAACCGATCCTCTCATTTTTCTTGTTCTTGATTATTGAAACAAACTTGTTTTTAGGGTGGACTTTCCCTTTTAATGAGAGCCCAACCGTGATGCTTCCATGCTGAAGTGGAAAAAAAGGTTTCATTTTGTTGGGAAGGGGGCTGAAGTAGAAAATCACTGTCACTTTATACCATAAACACTCTACCATTTGTATCCTCCCATGTCAGGATAATATTGAGCTGAAAGCATAATCAACTTTGACCCCATCTCTTCTTAACCCATTCTCTCCCCTCCTCCTGCCCCTCCCCCTGCCCTTCCCCTCCCCATCCTCATAAAATGTCCACATTGAAATTAAAAAGAAAAATGCACACTAGAGATCGAGTCATCAAGAAACATATTTCATTGGTGGGGTGACAAAACCTCGTATCTCAATATTTGGTGAAAATGAGTTTTCTTCATTATATTGAAGCTAGGAACCATTACTATGTAATTCCCAATCCTTATATGCCCATCTGCAAAAATAAGGTCACAAATGATAAATAAAAGTTGGCTGTTTCCATTGACTTACAAGTTATGGCAGCCATGTTTTTCAGCTCTCCTGAACATTTGACATTTTTTGAGATACGAGGTTTTGTAACCCCACCAACGATTTGTTCATACAGAACAGAGTACAATATGTCCCTCAAAAAAAAAATTACAATCGGATTTTCGCATAGATAATACCCAATATGATTAAACTGTCAAAAATGTAACTTCAGGGTCTTAAAATATAACATCCTTGCTCAATTTTGAAGAAAATCCCATTCAATTTGGTCAGGCACCACAGAGAAATGTGGATTGTTGTAAATCATGTCATGGATCTGTTTCTTCCAAGTTTATCACTTGTGTGCTCTTTGAACTGCACACTAATGTGTGAACACAATAGACAGAACTTGGAGGGAAGAGATTCCTGACATGCTCTACAAAATTCCATATTTCTATTTGAGCACTGAAGCAAATCGAAGGGGGTTTTCTATAAGATGTGGCCAATGAGTCATAGTTTCATACTCTGAAATTGTACTTGGATTGATTCTGTATTTTTTAAGTTATCACTACAGATCTTTTTTGGGGGGAGGAGGGACATACAGTACAGTATAACAGAGGCATAACAATATAGTGCATGGGTACAGTAAAATAAAGAATATATGCATATAATGTGTTTGTGTGTGGGTGCATGTGTTCTCAAAGAAATGGAGTGGAATATACACTATTGATATTCATGCAGACCAACAATGCATGTATCCCCTGGCATACAATCCAGGCATTTTACAATGACAGCTAAAAACAATGACAACAACAATTCTTCCTCATGTCATTTTCACACATTCCCCATATCACATAGTAATTTGCAGAAGCTATAACATTATGGACATTAATCACACATTCATAAACAATGTGCAATCAACTGTAGGGAGTGTGGAAAATATCACGTCAGGCTGTAAATTTGTTGACATTGTGGCTACATATTACTTCTTGTACTATGCAGCATTTGCCACTGTGGTTATTCAACAAATATTGGTCTAACTTGGCTCCTCTCGGTGTAGATTTTGATTGACAAGTATGACTACTACTACTGTATGGATACCCTTTTCCCTATCAGTACACAAACATATTGCATTATTGCTATGTACAGGCTGTACATGCATGAGGAATATTGTATACAAGGATCGAATATATGGGTAATTAAAAATGCCAGAGGAATCATATTGAGCATTTGATATCTCACAGTAAAAATTTAAAAAATGAATAATAATAATAATTTTAAAAAAACTGTAAATCAAACCACTCATCAGCAACTAAATTACATAGGTAGCATACAGATGTACAACCTATACACTGTACAATGTGCAGTACTATGATTTTGCATTGTACAAATGCAAAAAATAAAAAATAACAAGCAGTAAGAGAAGAAGGGCTCACCTAGAACTCCAACTGCCACCATACCCCCAACAGCAGCTATGAAGAGAAGACAACAGATGATGTCTGTACAACCCCTGTGAGACAAAAATTAATGAACAAATCACAATTCCTATTCAGATAAAGCTTTGTTTGTTTGTTTGTTTGTTTGTTTGGGGGGACTATTTTCTTTCTGTTACAGGAATATTTTCCCTCTTTCATATGACAACACAATACTATACCATGAATGGTGGATTGTATTGCATCAAAATAATGAAAGTGGTCTGATATTCAGAGACTATCAAGGGTACCTCCTGAAATGTGGTTCAAAATGTAGACTAGCTGTCATAATCCATTTGGAATGATTATTTCATGAAGAGGCAGTATATTCTGTGGTATTTTTACACTTCTTCTTTTTGCAAGTATTTATATCTATAGATTTATATCAAATTTGAAAACAATCCTTTGGTCAGTATCAACAACGTTAAAGATAATAAAAAGTTTTGATACCTCAAAAGTTTCCTTGAATTTCCTTGTCTTAGTTTGTGTTTCAGGTTAAAGTACCTTTCATATAACTAACACTGTGAGACTTACTCGCCCCAAAGTGCTCTCATGTCTTAGTAATCATGCAATTAACTGCGACCAGCAGCCCCATACGCATAGCGACCAGCAGTCCCATACGCATAGCGTAATCGGGCTTCGCATTGTAGCATTCAGGATCATGACAGATTTAGTATTGCAGGATAAATGTCAACTTAAAATCCCCAAAATTCTTCAATTTGAAGACTTACCAATTAAGGTGAAGTATTGAAAACAGGCTTCGGGCAACGTTTGGTTCTGCCTATAGTCCCTTTCTGTTCGAATTGATGACTGAATGTGACTCGGTCGAGAGGACCTTGGGAGAGCTACCATACACTGAATACTACAGCCAGTGCATGCGAACACATCACATGCGCACAAATTTCAAATCCATCAACGGATAAGATGTTTGTGTGCGCATGCGCTGGCCGTAGTAGTCAGTGTAGTAGCTCTCCCAAGGTCCTCTCGACCGAGTCACATTCAGTCATCAATTCGAAAAGAAAGGGACTATTGGCAGAACCAAATGTTGTTCGAACCCTGTTTTCAATACTTCAACTTAATTGGTAAGTCTTCAAATCGAAGAAATTTTGGGATTCTAAGTTGCCATTTACCCGCGATACTAATTCTGTCATGATCCTGAATGCTACAATGCGAAGCCCCATTACGCTATGCATACGGGGCTGCTGGTCACAGTTAGCTATGCGTACAATGGGCTGCACGCAGCTGGTCACAGTCAGTGGTTTCGTACAATATTTATCGACGCCGTACGGCGACGGCTCTGGTACGAAACCATTATTGCATGATTACTAAGACATGAGAGCACTTTGGGGCGAGTAATTCTCACAGACAACGTACTTTAACGAGAAACACAAACCAAGACAAGGAAATTCAGGGAAACTTTTGAGGTACCAAAACTTTTTATTATCTTTAACTTCTCCCCCAAAATTGCCTCTAAATATCCCCCAAAGATGCTCTGTAATCTAAAGGACAAGTCCACCTACATATACTTACATGTGGATTGAGTGAATGCAAAAATCTTAGCAGAACACATCAGTGAAAGTTTGAGGAAAATCCAACAGTCCATTCAAAAGTTATGCATTTTTAAAGCATTTGCGCAATCACTGCTGGATGAGAAGACTACTACAGTGTGTGATGTCACATGCATACAACGATGTAAGAAAAATAAAAAGAGAATTTCACAAACTTTACATTTTGAATAAAGTGCACATTTTTTGCTGTATATCAGGGTACAAAAAAAAGTGACATAAAGATTTGGGACCAGGAAAATCACCATGTTTTTAGACAAGGGTTCTGTTGTATCAAATCTCCTCATGACAATTAGGTTCCAGTGAGATATTCATACAATATACATGTACATACATGTATGCACAGTGTAAGTGTGAGTTCATACAAACTCCAAATTGTGATACTGTATATGCCACATATTTAGCGAGTCTAAATTTTTTTCAAATCGAGACTTCCCGACAATTTCGCGAGTGGTTAAATTCGCGATCGTGGAGTCCTGTACTGAATGGAGAAATGTATACCCGTTTATCACATTCAAATCAGGAAGAGAGATAATGTTTTCATGTGTCTTCAGTTTTGGAAATTGCAGATGAATTGCGAATTCACGGATATAAACCTCGCTAAATACTCAGCGTTTACAGTACTGTGTCAGAATGTCTGCAGATATACACTGAAAAAAATAAACATTTATAATACTGGATCTAGGCATTCCATGGCATTGGCTTTGGGGTACCTACATTGTACAATCTATTTTGCATGGTTGTTTCTAATAAACTAAAGATCAATCAATAAGAAAACCAATCGATCAATCAATGACGTTTGACACCTTCAAAAAGCTAACTCACAACCATTAGTATCGGCAATCAGTTTAGCAACATAACACACACAATATCGATATCAGTAATCAAATCCTTCTGCTAATCCATTTGGCATATTATTGTGAGGTAAAGAATGGTTAAAAAGATAAAGAATTTAACATAACATGAATTCTAACAAAATAGCAATCACTTCTATTTTCCCCAATGGCATGTGGCACTTGATCCATATGGCTGTAAGAACCCCTTAGGGATGACTGGATAGAACAGCAGCATCATGGCTTGTTTGTTTGTTTGTTTGTTTGTTTGTTTGTTTGTTTGTTTGTTTGTTTGTTTGTTTGGCTTGTTTGCTTGTGTTTTGTTTGGCTTGTTTGCTTGTTTGTTTGCTTATTTAAAAAAAAAATCATCTATAATGCAACTCCAACTCTATGCCAATTTGGACCCTTTTCAAGAGACATTTCAAAACATATGCTGCATACACATGCGTTTAGTATATACTGTATATAAATGCCTATCAGTGACACAAATATTTGCTCCTGCAACATTTGTTTGGGTCTTTTGATGTAGGGTTTAATTTAGGGTTGTGATAGGGTGTTAGGTTTACTTTGATGTGAGGATTAGGATTAGGGTGAGGGCTTTGTTTGTTGGTAGAAATTATGTTTGGCTTTGTATACAGATATTTCATGGGAGCAATTGTCACAGGAGCAATTGTCATGGAGCCATGCCTGTCAGAGAAGCTATATCAAAAAGCTATCCATGCACTCGACAATCACGTCAACTGAAAATAATAAAGTAAAATCAACAAACAGAATGGTTTACAAGTTCCATTCAAATCAGAAAGAAGAGTGTAAAATCTCTTTTTGACATGATTTCACAGAACAGTGTTATTATCGGTCACAACCACATTGGCCTTGTAACATGTGGTTTGTCACAAAACATCAAGAAATCACATTTTTAGTTACTGATTTTATAGATAATCTACAAGTCCTTCTCCCAAAAACCATGTAATATCAAACTTTTACCTAGAATACTCATCTCTATTTCAGTATCTCATTGGGTTTTTGTAACAAGTGGTTTGTAGCAAAATGTCATAAATCACATTTTAGATTCCTGATTGAGTACAGCTGTAACTATGTATAACTTCTTCTCTCCAGATCACATCATATTAAACCTTTACCGAGAAACTCATGATTTTTCTAGTATCAAACTGCAGGTAAAATCCCCTAGAGTTGTGACTGAAGCAAACATTTTGTGGAAGTGTATACCACCATTATAAAATGAACATGACATCACAAATATATTTTCTGTTCTTTTCTCTGCACCTTTTTTTTTTTAATACAATGAGTTAAAAAGTCTTAGCAGTCATACAGTAGATAAACAACGGCTCAGAAAAGAAGAATTAACTGCCACTAAACCCGTTGAAGACAAGTCCCCCAGTTCGGGCAAGTGTCATGATGGGAAATGCATGTTGACTCCACCTGTTGTAGTAAATTCAGCCCATCCTCAATAACATTATAAGCTGATGTGGACAAGATTTCTTCTGTTTTTTTTTTACATTAAGCATTCATGCTTACCTGTTTTCAATGGGTCCATGGAAGGATGGGTCATATTTCTTGGGAGTTCCTGATTACAGAGAGGAGAAAAGAAGACACAAAGAGAAATGATCAATTGACTGAAGCAGCTTTAATAGTCTGAAAAGAAAGAGTCAGATTTTATCACCAAAATGGTGAAAATGTGGAAAGTAATACTGGTTTGGGGAACAAACGGCAGCCCTCCAGAAGCAAACAAAGTTTTAGTTGTACTACACATACTTTCATCAAGAAGGTACTTTTATTAGTCATCTTATCGACAGCTGGAAAAGGTCATCAAAGCCATGATTTTTGTTGTTGTTGTTATAAAGATAGTATAAATGTATTCTCTACATTATTCAGATGAATTACAATGAGCTCATTTGAGCTACTGTAATTCTGTAGGGCATACATGTATATCACAAACTTGAAAGTCTACTTTACAAGTTTTGTAGCATATATTGAATAAATTTTCACAACCTGTCTTGGAATCCTACAGACAAATTTTATCTCATTTTCCCGGCTGGTAAATTACATTTCTATGTGTACATTACACACCCAAGACATGAAAGGTAGTTAAAGTATCAATGTTAGATAGTTGATGAGTGTCACATTGAAAATGCATTTCCAGGTTGTTTCATGTACAACACCTATCGGTCAGTCAACTAGACAAACATGTTTACGGGTAGGGATAACGAGACAAAAAGTGCGAGTGAGTGAGCGAGAGAGAAAGCGAGAGTGAGAGAGAGAAAGTGCTAGGACAGGTGTAAATGTTTTACAAGTCGCGCCATCGATGACCGAGAGGAGTTCATTTATTTTTGCATGTCAATTAATGTAGAAAGAAAAGACAGGAAATAGCTCCAGTTCCGGGAGAGTGCGGTATAGGTGTTTTCGTTCAAGTCCTTTTAGTTGTATCAAATATTCCAAATGCCTCGAAAAGGAGTGTCGTAGTCGAGTAGCAATTTAACAGTAGAGTTGGATCTTTTCGTGGCAGACACCATTTTGATTTCACCGAGAGAACATTGAGTTAGCTCCGTGATGGCAGAAAACCAACCTGCCACACCCAGGCGCCAGTTGGCAAGATAATTTTGTGTCTAAGCCCAATTTCGTTTGCGGCCAGGAGCCGTCCGTCCACGTTACCGTCAGCCTGTGTACTGGCTGATTTGAGTTCAGATTTTGTTTGCTGCCAGAAGGCGTATTCCAACAGCCTTTGCAGCCTTCCAGTAGCCAAGAAGAAGAGGCATTTTGGTTATATTACACCGGTCATTGGTAAGTTAAATTGCGATTTGATTTCTGCTTTGTCGTGTAAAAGGATGTGAATGTGTTTCAGGGCACCACATATAGCCCCGGAGAACCCCGTGAATAAGTGATAAAGTATATTATAATGGTGTACAGTTTTTGAAAACGATGCGGTGATGTTTGATAAGCTATGCACTGTTATATTTCCAATGTTTGAAACATTTCATTATGTGAATTTTGTATGTTAATTGGATAATAATGCAGTTCTCAAATTTTCACTGTGATGTCAGGATTTTAAGCTGATAATGTTTTTGTGTGTGTGGTTAGAACACACCCCATTGGTATATGTTGCATTTAAATAATTTTGTAGATGGCGCCGAGGCCGAGGTCGAATCTACTCCCAGGCCGACGCATTCGCAGCAGAGCGACTGTGCCCGCCCCTCGCTAGGGAGAACTTTCGACGCCAATGAATACGGAACGCGGGTCCCTCGCGAGACTTTGGAGCTGGAACAGCAACCTCGCATACAAGGACGCTCCACCCACGAATCAGTTATGTTCTGGAAGCGAATAGTTTGACAATTAAGGTGACTCTGTGGACAACGCAGGTGAGCGATGAACCTGGCGGGTGCATGACACCCTGTTGATATGATTGGTTATGACGAGGAAGTGTCGCCGAAGTAGAGAGGTGAAGGTCATGTTAAATTGGTAAAAGGATGAATATGATGTGCACATAATTCGAATGTTGGTATTTATACACTCCATGATAGTTGCGGGTTAACACAGAACCCGGATGTAAACGGAAGCAGTGTAATTGAAGGCAAGTGTTATAACCGCGGTAAACCGTCGTGCGTGCAGGCTGGTCATCTCAGGATCAGCACTACGGTGGTGTGAACCATATAGTGTTGCGCTTGATAGCAGATAGTGTATTGTCAGGGATAACGAATTAATAGCGAAGCTGTTATAATTATTCTGAAGAAGTGTCAAGCCAAAAGTACAGGTGGAACCGGACCAAGACAGGGTCCCGTTCACATGGTTGTCGAATATAAGAGTATTGTAATTTAATTTATCTCACTCAGAATTTTGATTTTGCATTTTTTGTTGGTCACAACTCCTTGATTTCAGTCTTGTAAATATTCTACAAATGGTTTATTAAATTGTACATTGAAGTGAATGGCACGAGTGTGATTGAGTATTATTTAAGTCCGCCCATGTGACAATGAGAATTTAAACAAACTAAAAAAGCACTCTCAGAGCACAGACCTCCACCAAACAGCTACTTTCCACTGATGATCTTGCTCTTCCCAAAGAGATTTTTCTCCTCTCCACAACTGGGAAAAAGTTCTTTGAGCTCTTCCATAGAGATCAGTGATTTCCACCCAATTGTATGCATGCTGAAAAATCGCCCGATTTTCCAATATAGAAGCCTCTGTTACGTCATTTAACCTCAGCTACGCGGCG
Source organism: Diadema antillarum (assembly GCF_040938485.1). NCBI lineage: Eukaryota > Metazoa > Echinodermata > Echinoidea > Diadematoida > Diadematidae > Diadema > Diadema antillarum. Next base: position 530,519 of record NW_027271259.1, on the reverse strand, counting down.
TGCTTTGCCCTAGCAGAAACTAGCACGCACTTTAGTGCGCGTTTGACAACCTAAAAAATGCACAGCTTGAACTCCGAAGTTCATTGACCCTACCTGTCAAAATATCAAAAATCCTTCAAAAATTCCCCCAAAATTATCGGATCAATACCAAAATTTAATCGTTTGTTGTCATTTTCAACCTTTCTTGTAAGTTTCATCCAAATCTGTTAACTACTTTCTGAGTTATTTTGCACACAGACAAACAAACAAACAAACAAACCAACGGTAACAAAGTTAACATAACCTCCTCCCTTGGCGGAGGTAATAAGCAATTATTCAACTACTTTTATGGCTGACAATAGTTTAGGAGACTATGGTACAAAGGGGCACGTAATACAATGAGTACATCTGTAAGGGACTGGGTGTAACTCGTCCTATATTTGCTAAACACACATTGCCCTCACCCTAACAAACACTAGTAGGGCTTTAGGCAATGAAAGGAATGGTTAAAGGCATCATTGTATTAACAAATTATAATGTTCATTTCAAATTGAAAATTTAAAACTAGCTCTCCTGGAATCCAAATGCTCACTGTCAGATATACATGTATTAATGTTGATGCAAAAAATCAGGTACGATTTGGATCATATTGAATTACATGCTTGAATAAATGAGACATTTATGTAAATTATGAACATGCATTCTGAGTTCAGAATGTTAATCTTTATCATAATATAATAATGATTATAACATGAATTTATATTGCGCTAAATCTACTCTGGAGAATGCTCAAAGCACTCTCCAGCACTATGCAATACACATGTACCATGTGTATTATTGCATGATCTACATATTGCACAGTACATTGTACGTGCATGCGATGTTAAGACACTGTATGAAGCGAAGTATGAGGTGTGTCTTTGTGTTTTTTCCTCTGAAATCAGTCACTTGCCCATCTATACAAAATGTTATGAAATATGGACACAAAACCAACCATGATCTCCACTCCATCAAGGAATTCACTTTATTGCCATAAAATCTAAACTGAAATGATATCCTGTCTAAGATATCAACTCTCCTCAATTATGTGGGTGGAAGTTCATAGGAAGAGTCATTGATATTGATTTATTTTTCCACGTTGACAAATATGATATTTCATTTTCATGGAAATCATTCAGATTGAGGAAGACATCATCTTTTCCCACACAATATATATTTCCTGAAGCACGTACGTCTATCAGAGAAAGATGGGCAAAAAATACATTTGATCACTGAGCTAGATCTGTTTTTATTCTCTCCAGTCTTGTGGTCGATGCAAAAGATTTGGCATTTTATCTCAAGAGTCTGGTCAAGAAAGTCTCTTGTACACAGAGAAAAAAAAAACCACTATCATTGCTTAGCGGGTTGACATCTTCTGTGGATCAAATCAAAATGTGCCTGAAATCCTTCTACACTGTATGTCAGGTTTCCTTGGCAACAGATACCCTATATTTCATTCCTGGAGTTAAAGGAACCGCATAACAGCCACCATTCTATTCTCATATCAACATCATCTACCAGGTAAAGTGTATGCAATTACTGCATGGCTCCCAGCAGGTTACTGAGATGGATGGGTTGCCATGGCAACTGGAGGATTAACCACAGCACTGTATGTGTATACCTCCCATTATCGCTATATGACTCTGCACAAAGGCAATTGCAGAACGGTCAACCTTCACAATATTGTTACAGCAGTGTGTGACATAAGTGATGTATTTGTAAGCACTGCCTGTTCTTGCAGAATATAAATTATGGATCCATGCAAGTGTATATCAAACAAGAGACCCGCGGGTCTAGCGCTCACCTGAGTATCGCAAGTTCACCTTTCACGCAGTCACTAATCTAAATTATTCACAGCTCTACCAAAATTTGACCAGGCATTCTCAAGTAGAAGATGAAAATGTACAATAAGGGCCCAATTTTTTTAAGATTCCTTAATTTGGGGGGATTGGGGCCCCCTGGGGCCCTCTGGGTGGGGCATGGTGCCCATTTTGATAAATTGAGATCCTGACCCCCTAGGGATGCTACCTGCCAAGTTTGACAAAAATCCATCATGAGGTTTTCAGGAAGAAGATGAAAATGTACAATTCAGGCCCCCATTTGGACCCTTCCAACCACCACCCCCCCCCCCCCCTACCCAAGAGGGGCACCCCTGGATCTCCTATGAACAAACTTGAAACTACAGTCATTAATGTACTCACTCATAGTATTATCTCAGCTCTATATATAACTTCTGATTCTAGAGAAGATTTATAAAGATTCCTTCATTTGGGGGATTTGGGACCCCTGGGGGCCCCCTGGGTGGGGCATGGTGCCCATTTTAACAAATTGAGATCCTAACCCCCTAGGGATGCTACCTGCCAAGTTTGGTGAAAATAGGTCATGGGGTTCTCAAGAAGAAGATAAAAATGTATAATTTAGGCCCCATTAGGACCCCTCCTCACCCCCTCCCCTGGGTCCCAAGGGGGGCACCCCTGATTCTGCCATGAACAAACTTGAAACTACAGTCATCAATGTACTAACTCATAGTATTAACTTAGCTCTATCACTTCTGGTTCTAGAGAAGAAGATTTTTGCAGATATTCCTTAATTTTGGGGGGTTTGGGCCCCCTGGGGGCCCCCTGGGTGGGGCATGGTGCCCATTTTCACAAATTGATTTCCTAACCCCCTAGGGATGCTACCTACCAAGTTTGGTGAAAATGGGTCATGGGGTTCTCAAGAAGACGATGAAAATGTACAATTTAGGCCCCATTAGAACCCTTCCCCACCCCCCTCCCCTGGGTCCCAAGGGGGGCACCCCTGATTCTGCCATGAACAAACTTGAAACTACAGTCATCAATGTACTAACTCATAGTATTAACTTAGCTCTATCACTTCTGGTTCTAGAGAAGAAGATTTTTACAGATTCCTTAATTTTGGGGGGTTTGGGCCCCCCTGGGGGCCCCCTGGGTGGGGCATGGTGCCCATTTTAACAAATTGAGTTCCTAACCCCCTAGGGATGCTACCTGCCAAGTTTGATGAAAATCGGTCTTGGGGTTTTCAAGAAGAAGATGAAAATGTAAAAAGTTTACGCACGACGCACGACGGACGACGCACGACGGACGACGGACGACGGACGACGGACGACGGACGACGCACGACGGACGACGCACGACGGACGACGGACGACGGACGACGGACGACGCACGACGCACGACGCACGACGCACGACGCACGACGGACGCCGGACGAAGGGCGATCGCAATAGCTCACTTGAGCCTTTGGCTCAGGTGAGCTAATAAGCTGTTTTTCCTACAAAGTACAACCTGATCACTAGATTTATTCAGCTAGAACTGTCTTCTATCATGAATATTCTTTTGTGAAGAAATGACAGCATGCACTTCAACTGAATACTGCACAGCTTGTGTTAAATGACATTATTAAAGTAAAAAATTCCACTTTTAGCCAAAGTTCAGTAACCTTTTACAGTTAACTTGAGGGATTTGCCCAAAATGAAATCACCACATCTACACCTCATTTAGCATATTCGGGCTAGGTGCACTTTAATAAGATCTTCTGTCTATTAAAAACAAGGAGCACATTATGTTTTGCTAGAATTTGCTGGTCACTTTAATTGCATTCATCTGTACCCAAAGGGTGCAATGAATCCACTTCTCTTTACTAGCCCAGGGCAACCAAAACCCATTGGCAGGCAAGAATAATGAATGGGCACTGGACTATTCAAAGTACAGGGCAGTCCCCAAAATAATCATTTTGATAGTGAGCAAGGGTAACTTACAATGCATCATGCAATACCTACCACTGCCCTAACCACCACCATCACCACCACCACCACCAACACCAACTTTAATAGTACACAACATCAGTAGCAAAATCATACCAGAATTCCAAGAAACTAATATGAGTCATCCCTTTATTGTCTGCCTGCCATTTGTGAGTTAGTTGTGTACACCTGACCACTTGATATGTTATTAAGGATGTCAGGTGTTAGAGCCCATATGTCAGTAAAACGGTAGCCTCACCTTCCTATGCAACACTCTCGCTGATGATGCGAAGGTGGCTCCACCATCTGGTACAGTATTGATTGCAGCTTACCATGGCAGCTGAGTCTCACTCCTTTACTTGTACACGTACACTGTACAGTGTACTAAAAAATCAACATGTTTCGTAGCTTGTGTGTTTGTGTGTATGTATCATTTCAATGAACGTACAGTCTAAATGTTAGTGTTGTGGTTGTAACATGGCTTTTGTTCAGGTGTGAGTTTCTTCAAGTTCTCCCTCTACAAATGAAATTTGTTGAGATCGCAACTAACAAACATATTGCGGAAAAAAAAGAACCAGTGAGACCTGAACATCTTGCTTTCATGGTTTTTGTTGTTTGGTAAAACGGCTGGGAGTTCAAGTTCCTGGGCCTTGAATTGTGATGTTGGTGACTAGAAATTGAGCCTCAATTCAATTAAATTCATGTCATGCAAATGTAACTTTTACAGAGAAAGTGACAACAGTTGCACACTGAAATAAGTTTGCTTCTGAGGGGAAAAAAAATACTGGCAATCACTATCAGTGTGAACACACTCACATTCTATACTTGACTTTTGAAATGCATGAGTATCAGATTTGAATTAAACAAAAGCACTTCTAAGAAGATAGTACATTTGAGTGAAATTCTTTTCATGTGATAAAATTGGCTCATTTTTCTTCAAACATCAATTAAATTTTAGTTACCGTACAGTAAAAGTAGATATTTTCACCCGACTTAGTTTTCGTGCCCGGCCAGGTACAAAAAGAGTTTTGTGTTTTTTAATTTCGCAGAATCCAGACATCAACTCCCGGAACATACATGTAAAGCAAGCAAAAATGTTTTAATACACACAAATTTCAACACCAGTAAAACTTCCGCTTTTACAATACTATATGTCACATGCAAAGGATCGATAAATCAAATCAAATCGAATCAAATCAAATCTTCACCCACAATTATGTACACATTGTATGAAGTACATAACCTGTAGTTTGTGCATCTTAAGTCTTATGCTCAAGATAATCCCAATACCGAGGTACCCTGTGTTTTGAGGGAGAAATACACCTGTATATTTAGAACAGATGATACATACACATGAACATAATAGCGGAGCAAACACACACAGCCTGTACACACAGCCTTCATGGATGCATCCCAATGTCTGCAGTCAGAACGTGAACAATACTTCTGATTTAATACTGAGATAAAAATTGGGTTTGGTGGAGGTCACAACAGAGCTATAGAGGTCAGATATGTCTCATGCAAACATCCGTCTTGCCTGGAAATGACTAAACTGTATTTTGCGCTGGAGGAACCAGGAAGTAAGTCCAAAAAACTGTACTCCATCAAATTATAGATCACTAATGTCAGATTAGGTTGCCAAGACGATGGGAAACCACAAACAAAAATCCACTATAAGAAGCCCTGCTGTTGGTTGGTTTCATCATATTTCACTCACAGTTTTCTTTGTTATGGACGTCATTCATTTAAGTGTATGAGCTTTGTGTTATTTACCTATTCATGCAACACAGCATCTATGTAAATAATGTAATAAATTTCATTGTTTTGAATTGTATTTTGATGACAACATTTTTGTTCTTTTTTATGGGGGGTCTAGTGCTATGTATTGTGATATGTTGTAAAATATGAAAACAAATAATGAATTCAATTCAATGCAATGTTTATTTAATTGGCAATGATCATTTAATTGACATTCTGCACTGAAGTAAACTAACCATAACCCTCATGGAAAACTTTGCTAATTCTGCTTAAAATACTATTGTTTTGCTTTTCATACTGTTATTTCTTTCCACTGTCCTGTTTTTTCAATGGCATAATTAGCAGATATCAACATCATTTATTCTAATGCCATCATTTTTGTGTACACAGAATTTGTTTTTAATCACAATGGACTGATCATAACGTAACAACAGATGCCTTTGAAAACTGTTTACTGCTATCATTTATTAATCATCATTACTCATAATCAATTGTGTGCATCCTGAATAGCAGTGCGGTTTAATGAGGTCATTAATGGAGAGGCATATTTGTCAGGTTCCATATGAAATTGTCAGAACAATGTGATTCTGCAAACACACTGCACAATTTGAACATTCTGCTGTTTTTGAATATTCTCATGGAATCATTATAATGATAGGAACTATCAGGGGTGGATCCAGGAATTCCAAAAAGGGGAGGCGCCTTTGCAAAATTAAAGGGGGCACACGCAACCCCCCCCCCCATTTTGTTCTTTTTATAATATATCTTTTGTTTTAACCAAAAGTAAATGGGGGGGGGGGGTGCACACCTGGTGCACTTCCCACCCCCCACCCCACCCCTTGGACCCGCCACTGACTATAAACAAGTGTACACAAAGAATAACATTTTAAAGGACAAGTTCATCCAACATACAATGAATGTGTGGATTCTGTGAATGCAGCAATATTAGTAGAAAATATCAGTGAACTTTGAGGACAATTGGACATTTCGTTCAAAAAGAAATGCATTCTTAAAATTTGAGTGCTGCTATCGCTGGATGTCAAGACTAGAACAGTTTTTTGACACCACTGCAGGACAGTAATTTAAAGAAAATGCAAGGAAAATTCATCAAAACTGAATTTATTTACAATGAAAAGTACACATACCTTTGACTTTCTACTGACATAATATCAAGGGTAATATTGTTCCTCTGCTTTCTCAAAGAGGTACAAAGTCAAGTGTTCCTTTACTCATTGGGGACGGACTGATTTTGCTATTACACGCATTTCCCAATAGACACCTGCTTGGTGTTCTTGGGACTCGTCCTCAAGGGGTTAATTTTGCTACAAATATAACGAGAAATGTCGCTATGGCGACTGGCATGCCTCTGCCATAGTGCATGGTTCTCCTAATACAATGTAGGTCTACAGTACAATGTCTTCACAATGTGTGATGACAGTTTCACATAACTGGCAAAATATTGAAATGACAGGTTTCTCACAGATGTCTTAAATGTTCACTTTCCTTGAACTACAACTAGTAGGTTTGCTATAGTCTAAGAGTAAAGGTATGTTGTGTGTATGTACTTGGGGAATTGAGGATTTTTACTTGACTGTTGACCCTTTTATAAGTTTATGCATTGAGTAATTTTTAAGGTATGAAGAAAAAGTGTAATTACAGTATAAAATTGCATTTTAGCCTGGCCTTTGACCCTTAACCTTTGACCTTCTGGTAGGAAATTTCCCAGAGAATCTCCATTAGGAAATACGTATTAAGTCTTAAAAATAATCCTGCAAGCATTGCATACTAGTATATGAGGGAAATACATCGTGTAGTGACATTCTGAGGAGTTGACCTTGACCTTTGACCCCCAGACTATTGATCCATGACCCCTAAATTCCCTAGATAATCCCTGCCAGCCAGTACATGCGTATGCACCAAGTTCCATGAAGATACATTGAACCATTTGGAAGAAAAGTGAAATTGCAACATTTTCACCTGACCTTTGACATTTTGACCTTTGACCTTATGACATGAAACTCTCTCTGGAGAATCTTTACGCAGTAGTACATGTCTACACTACGTTTGAAGAAAATACCTTCAGGTATTGCATAGATATGGGGGAAATAGCAAAATTTTTAGCATTTGACCTTCATAACATTCATAACTTTTGAATGAATCGTCAAAAGTTTGGGTGAGCTTGTCCTTTAAACCTTTTCAAAAGTGATATTTCTTCAACATGTGCATCCCTTCATAAAGGAGAGCATACATCTTAAAACTTTTATATGCTGGGGTTTGTTTGTTTGTTTGTTTGTTTGTTTGTTTGTTTGTTTGTTTGTTTGTATTTGTCCCAAGCATTTGAATATCATCATGCAGCTTCAAGTCAAAAAAATTTGACAACTTCTGAACTTGAGCCACTGTAATGCAAGACAATGTCGTCATGTTAATAGTGGTGTTTGACTTTTTCTGATTCAACTGACTAAAAATTGTAGTATTATTGAATGTGATAAAAACCATCAGCTTTTTCCCACCACAACATGCCTGTAGGTAAACACAGTAGGCCTTGGTACCTACAATGTGCAAATACGTGTATACACATGCGCACAATATGTGGGGAAAAAAAGCCCAGCGACATTGTAGCCAGCTGATTAGTTTGTATGTGGCCATGAGGAAGTAACCTTGAAATTGAGCACTCATCACTGCACATACTCACACAAATCAGGAGAGAGGATTTTGACCCTAAACCACAACAGCAAAAAAAAAAAAAAAAATTGTAAAACCAGAAGGGTTTACTGCAATTTGATTTTGTTAATTTCAAGAGACACAAGATTTGTGAAATCAAAATGCGCGTGTCATTTAAATGCCTGTGAAATTGAAATGCACACAAAAGTTCTTGTCCACACTGTACATGCATTGGACATCAGTGGCAATTCACAAAAAATTTCACACCCCGAAACAGGCTGCTGGTTCCAATTTGTGAAAATGTCATGCTGTAAATATTTTATATTGCTTTACAACATGTTGAGATGGTTTTAAAAAAAGTGCATTTATTTTCAGAGTGCATTTTTCTGCTGAGCCCACTGTTTTCTGGTGACTTTTAACACAGTTCCTGTCCAACTTTCACAAGTTTTCTAGTTTTCCAAAATGGCAATGTTTATCTGTCTGTGTGAATGGCCCCACACAGAATTATGGATTTGACTCAGCTTGACTCCAGGATATACTGTATTCACTTTTGGGGGAAACAATATTTAAGGCAGAGAGAAAGATGAAGAGGTACAAGAGTATGTGATTCCAAGAGAAGATATAGAGATAAGAATTTATGTTACTTTATAATAACCAGCTCAGAGTTGGTAATTGTGTTGATCATTTCACTGGGATAATAAGACCTCAAAAGTGAAGGAAAAATTGAGCTCCGTTTATTTAGGTGAGTGAAGCAAAACTGACATAAGAGTAAAACTGACATAGGAGTAAAAGTTTTACTAAAATTATACAAAATGAGAAAAAAGTTATGGCACAACTTTGAAGTTTAATGCTTTTGTTACACAGTGCTAACTGATATAAGGCATTATTCATGATTAAAGATGGTTCAATAATGTCATTTTTCTCAAAAGTGTCACATCAGTTATTCCTTTACATTGTTTAAACATCATCCTTTCTTCTTCTTTGTCTGTAATTCAGCAGTCTGACATATAAGGTCTTCACTGCCACCTCATTGAAATTCTAGAACAATTTACAACGAAGGATGCGTTCAATTTCTTCCACAATTCACATCCATAAAGCAAATTGACTTACAGACTTTAAGAGTGCTAGCCAAGATGTGTCAGCAAAAGTTTTGACATGGTCTTATCTCTAGTTCTGCCTCACATCCCTGACTGCAACAAATATCACCATCTTTCTATTAAATTCAAATTTCATAACTCTCTTAATATTCTACTCGTACTATTCAAATTTCATTAAACTTCTGCCGCTCTGTTGTATACTTTAATACTCCATTTATTAAATGATTTTTCAATATGTTGGTATATGTGACCCACTTTGGCAAAATCAGGCGCTTGTCGGCAATGCTCGAACGGCGCAGCGGGCAAAATAAGGTGAATCTGGGTCACAGGGGCCAAATTGACATTATGGTATGTTTGAATTGGGCAACATCTCAAGAATCATATGCTGTTGGTATTATTTCAGTAGCTCAATTAAAAATATGAGAAATTAGATGATTTTTGAAGCCTTTCAAACTCAGATTTTGACGGAAAATCTCATTGATCATCCCGATTTTGGGCAAAATACGCAAATTTTATCATCATTTCATCCACGCCTTCATGTCTTTTGTTGAGCCGAACCCCAACACATTAGGTATCGTTAGAACGAGCAAGGTCTGCAGATTCCAAATATGGAATGTAGGGTGATGTCATCCATAATCCAACCAATGAAAAGACTGTCTAAAGGAGACGCCTTTTATGCAAAATTGTTACCAAGATTGTAAACAACGCGTGTCGTTAGGCACGTGATCTAAATCAAGCCAGCCCATTGGTCAACAAGACATCACTGAACAGCTGGTCCTGTTTACGTCGCGGTGCGGTCATCGCAGTGTTAGCCCCACATGTAGCTTTCCACGTGGCGTGGCACCGAAGCGAAGCCGATTACGCGAACACAAGTACACGCAACACTACCGTACAACAATGGACCGTCTTGCTACTGATTGAAGAGTTGCCGAATCATGCAAGAAAGCTGAAACTTGCTTAAGAATATCCGTAGATGAAACGGAAGAGTTCATCTTTGATTACTTTGCCACCACAAGAGACAACTCTGACGACTCTGCTGGTGAGTTTCATTATGTATTGACTGGCTCACTTACGATCACACTTTATCACAGTCTTGTGTACATCTAACGATAGGCGTAATTTTTTCATCGTGAGGCTCATGCGAGACTTGGTGATTCTTATTAGTAAAATAAGAATCATTGCTGCATCATGATGCAGCAAGGAATGATGGTCATTTTCGCATTACCGCTGATTTAATGTACTCATTTTTTATTCTCTTCTATTGTCATGTTGACACGACATGTTGCCTACAGTGACAATCACAGAATAGAATTGAATTTGGCAGTGTCCCTCATCAAATGCGACCACTCCAGTATCATCATAGTCAGCAGACTCTGATCTCGCTTAGCTAGTGAAGTAAACAAAGCCTTGTGTTATTTGGCGTGTATAAAACTCTGACAAAACAAGAATATGTAATACTAACATACAATGTCCAATGACAAGATCAGACACTGACGGTAGTTTACTATTATTATAATTAAGCCTCGCAGTTAAATGTGGTCTGCGAGCTATAGCACCACCCTGATTACTGCATGATTGTGAGTAATTGTGTGCTTATTTTTTTACTTTAAAAAAATGGTGAGATTACAACATTTCCATCCATCGAAATCAATGGTGATTTCCTGACAACTACAATACATGTCAAGGTAGCACGTAGAAGTTACAGCGTAGATCCAATGATGTTTGGCTGCAACAAATGAAATGTTAACCTTGCATGCATGATGAGATAAACAGCAGTACAGTGATCGACCTAACTTGTCTTAGTGTATTTTATAGTGCAGACCCGTAGTAAAGATGCATGCACATAATTTTTTTTGCAATTGGGGTTTATTTGTATTCATTGCTGAATATTGTATCTTGAAATTCTCATTTATTAGAACTCAAGTGCAGTGACGATTTACAGGCTACAGGAGCATGGATGAGGCTGTGCATCGACCCATCGTTTTGAAGATGAGGATAGCGTTACAGTCAGTGAACGTATTGATGACAGCACGGTGAAAATTCAACAGGTGATGTAAAATGTTCAGTCGCTTGTGGATTTGATTCAACTGAGGAAAAGGACTTGCCGCTGCAAGCTCTTCAGTGAAATCCACTTCATAGACCAGTTGTCCCAGGCCAGGATAAACAATTAAGATGCTATCTGGTATGGCTTGCTTTGTGTTTTAACCCCCATATTTTTTTTAATCTTTAGAAATTATCGGAGACTGTCATGAACTGACGATTATTTTTATTTAAGTTGAACTTTTGCTAAAGTTCTGGAATGAGCTCTTCTCTGAAGTGGTGACCGTATATAAACCAGCGACTTACCTGTGTTGGACTTTCCAATGAAATAGTGACTTCATCGTCAAGGACTTGGTGTGTCCCATGGTACAGAACATGCTGTATCATGACTGACGTACAAGCTCAACCTTTGCAAGATTTCATGCTGATGCTTGTCTGTCTTAATAATATGTTCTGTTGCTTTGTGTTTTATCTGATCTATTGTGGAGCCAGTATCATCCTTCAAGACACTGTACGTAATTCACATCAGATTATATCGATCATATTTCCTTAAACATTTCTCAGATATCACAGAGTCCTTTGGCAATCACAATCAGTAATGCTGAAATAACAGTTTCTTTTCCTTGTGCCTCTAGAAGTATTTCTCTTATCCTTTCATAATGCAATATTCCATAGCATGTTACGTCAATGTCATTGTAACCTGCATGCTTGTTAGCATTAAAAATAATTTCCTTTGGATGAGGTTGATAATCTAGTAGTTGTTACCTGTATTCATATTTTTCAGAAGCCATTATCTTTAATTGAATGAATCAAATAGACAACAGTACTTCTTCCCAATGTGTTGTCAGCCACTTTATATAATGTTCACGTGAAACAGAGTTACAAACCTGATTTTTGCACTCATTTGAGGTAGGCTGTATGTATTATATGGAAGTCACTATTCCATGATTTTGCAAGATAATCATGCCATATTAAATTAATGCATACAAAGGCTCTGTAGGTGTCACTACAGATACATTGTACTACGTTTTAAGAAGTTTTCCGTGTGTGCTTTTAAACATTTCGTTTGGTTGAAATTAAAAGTAAATCTCAAGTCTGGTTTCTGGTCAGCATTTTTATAGATTTTCATTTTCATTTTTTCCCCCAGATGAACAGCAAGTGCATTGGTATTCATCTTCTAAACTATTCATAATAGAACATACTTGCTGAAATTTTATATTTTTATTTATCTAAATATGATTTTACTTCTGTAAAGCTGAACTATTGTTATATTTCCACAGATAGTTTAATTTTCCGGATGAACGTAAGTGAAACATTGTGTCATACTGACAGAATAAAGATTACATTGTAAATATAATTTCATGAGTATTCTGTAAGCTGTATTTGTATACATGTCTAAAGATAGGATGAAAATGTTGGATGAAAGTGCATTTCTGTGTTGTGCTTTTTCATCTTGCTGGACAGAGTAAAATGCTCAAAGGTACAGTACAGTCATACAACCTGGAGTACAGTTAATGTGATACAAACATATTGATAACTTTGTACCATTTTAGATGAGTTTCAACCCAGGAGATTTCAAACACTTGCTTTAAGAGTCAAAGGTCATTAGTGCTAGCAGGTTGGAAAGGATTTTTTTTTTTTGTTATGTTATGATTTTTTTTTCATAAAATATATTAATTCAGTACGTTTCCCTTTGCAACAATAGCTAATAAATCATGTAGAAACAGTACTTGACAACAGGGAAATTCGCCTGCACCTGATGTGAGACTTGCGGAAGACGTCAACCTTTGTTTTTTAATGTCATTGAAACGGTGGTATTCTGTCCCAGGTCTATGGCTGTATTGCACCTTTAAGTGCATTTGCTATTTCTTATTTTTAATCCCCAAAACTAGATTATGAGGAGAGACATGTACATCATTTAATTGTGTCTGGCACTATGGCAAAGAAACAGAAACCACAACATGCTTCACTACTGTACAACATCAATTTGAGAGAGAAAGATGTTAAAAAACCTATGTTTTCTATTGTTTTCATTTTAATCTCAAACTTATCATTATTATGCTAATCAAGTAATTAATATTTCTACAGTGTAATCAAACATACAAATTACACAAAATATTAATAAGTAATATTTATGATTTCAGCAATATTGAAAATGTGTTGTAGTGATAGTAATGTGGGAACTATCGCCGTTTTTGGCAGCACACTTTGATATCTTTTGTTTTTTATTGTTTTTAATTGGCTCTTACTTTAAATTGATAAGACAAAGAACACTAATTTCCTAATATCATATGGTAAAGTGTGTCTGAAGTGTGTGTGTGATATTTGAGGGTGATTGCTTGAATATGAGATACTGTTGCTATGGAGTTTGTGTCAGCATGTAAACTGTTCTGTTTTGGGGAAAGTTCATTGAACTTTGAAAGCGATTATCTCAGTTTCATGTTTTCATACCTTATCAACTTAAATTTCTCATAACTTCGTCAAATTTTATTCAAAATTTTCAAATTGGGTATCATATGAAAGAGGACAAAATTCTCTACAAGATGAAATGAAAAACTCATTTTTGGTTTTTGCCGACAAGAGCCTGATTTTGCCAAAGTGGGTCACATATTTTTTATTGAAAGCACCGCAGGAAGTGAATGTATATTCCAGATGGGTGACCTGCAAATCAAAATCTTGTCACAGGAAATTCTCACGAGGCCTGATTACTACAAATCAATGGCAGTTAGCCAACTGTCAAAGTCATGCAGTTTTACTCCACACAATTTACATCCAAACTAACACTCAGTACACCATAGAAATGTGTATATAGCATGGCCCTCTAAACAAGAATAAGATCTATTTGATTTTTGACCTTGAATCCATCCTCCCTTATGAATACCTGGAATCATTTGGTTTCGAAGGCACATGCAAATGATAACTGAAACTTAAACAGATTTTTTTTTTTCCTCCAGTATTTACACTGAGTGAAGACCCAGCAGGAATCCACTTGCCCTTTTAATCGTTATGTTTTGGTAAGTGCTCAGTAGTATCCAAGCCCTGTCCCATGTGAAACTAGTAGTCCTCACAATGGGTTTCACACTGAGGTTGTGTAGGACGTAAACAAAACTACATGTGACCAATTTGATAACCTTCAGGGTGGTGTTGCGCCATGAGTGGCTCGAGACAAAAAAAAAAAAAAAAACTCTGTTTGAAAGAAAATTGCACTGAGAGCACACAAACAATTGGCCATATAGGCCTACTGGCAAAGGTTCAATGAATCTCATGATATGGCTTCCTTATTTGTTTGGGTTTTTTTTCCTGCCAGTTTTCAAAAAGACCGTAATGTAAGAGAAGAAATGTTTGCGGCATGAAATTTTTGTTAACTGCTCCTGGTGACCATTGCATTATAGTGTAGACAGGAACTTTCAAATGCTATTTTAATTTTGCGAATCTTGGCTCTCTTGAAATTTGCAAAATTAACCCATTAGTAAACTGAACCGGCTGAAACCGCCCGTCTTATTATTCCCTAAACCACCATCCACTTTTTTATAGTTTTATGCTTTAATACTATCTTATTGTTTTCATATGGAGCATATGTAATTGCATAATTTGAAAGATGTCAAAGGTCAACAAAAGTATGTCAGAACTATTTCTGTGACACACCAATGCCTTGGTAAAGCACATCGCTTTCAAATAAACATTATAACTGATAATAGACAAAAATAAACATGTAATGAGCTAATTTACATAATTTAGAAAGTTGTCCAAATGAGAGTAATATTGCTGTACCATCCTGAGAACCACAGGCCATCATGTACAGAATCTTGGAAAATGCACACAAAGATTTCTGGTTTTACAGTACTGGCAAAGTTTCAATGAATCATTCTCCAAGTATGGCTTCCTTATTTGTTTTTTGTTTGTTTGTTTGTTTGTTTATTTGCTTTTTTGTCTTGTTTTGTTGTGTGGGTTTGTTTGTTTGTTTGTTTGTTTGTTTTTTGGTCTTTTCAGCAAGTTTTCATGTAATTGTCAAGCAACTTAACCCTCTGTGTGCTTTGATCATCTCATGCAATTAAACTTTAAATGGCTTTTGAAAGAGTCTACTAAACAGATTGTAACTGACATTGTACAGTTGTAGGTACCATGAAAACAGAGAGAGAATTTCACAGTAATCTTACTTTAAAGGAAACCAAAACCCAAAGAGCAGTGCGGATTGAGTGAAACAGCCACATATTAGTACGAGGCTGTAGAACACATCAGTGAAAGTTTGAGGAAAATCGGACCATAGATGCAAATGTTATTAATTTTTTAAGTTTTGGTGATAAAATGACTGGATATCAGAGGAGACTACTAGAGTTCATGACATCATGTGTGGACAACACTATAAAGAAAATAAAAGAAGAATTCCACAAAAATTCATTTTTCATGACAATTGCACATTCCGTCGACTTGTACTCACACATATGTTAAGGGTAATATCATTCCTCCTGCTTTCTGACAGAAGTACAAAGTGCTCTTTCATTAAAGGTACTGTTTACCATTGGGAGCAGTGATTTCAAAAAAGTTTGAGATTATCACATTTGATGCATACCGTTAGCTCATGTGTTATATCACAAAACACCCTACCATACATGTACAAATCTTGCAATAAAGCCTAAAATATAAGGAGATATCACTATTTTTTCCAATAAACCATAACTGTAGATGGTTTACAAACTGTAGTCTAGAAACTGTTTAATTATAACTTCTATTCACATTTTGTATATTTAACTACGTACTTAACATTAATTATACTGATTCAAATATTTATATTGGTTGTTCTATCCCTCACAATAACTATAACTCACAATTTAGAACTCGATCTTTTGAAGCACTAAAGCTGGGTTTCTGTTTCATCTGCAAATGGTAAATAATGCCTTCAAGGTATAAAAGAGCTTTCATTCAATCCACATTGCCCTTTGGGTTTTGGTTTCCTTTAATAGCTGGACACTGCAGGCAGAGTGATTGTGTGTACCACACCACTGGTCACAAATTTCATTCCTTCATTTACAATCGTACGTTGCCCCTGGTATTGCATTGCATCAGATCTATTTTCTATGGTTCACAGTTGGAATGTACAATTGTACATAATGTATCAGTCATACATGTATTTCTCATCTACACCTTACCGGAAAAAAAGCACCAATTTCAAACTGCAATTTTGAGGGCGGGTTTTCCCCATATCATTGTCTAAAATCATTCCTATAAAACTCATTATTGATTGACAGATTATGGCAGAGTTTTATGGACTGCCCAAGTGCATCAGCCCAACCTTTAGCACTCACCAACCCTAAAAACAAACATTTGGCAGTAATTTCAACAAACTATAATGTCTGAACGTACAAACACTGTACATACTGTATGTGTTTCAGTATTTTTGGCCCAGAATCCATAAAGCTGGGTCACATTAATACATACAGTGTCACAAATGTACACACTAGTAGTTATGTACACGTACATGTATGATGTACTGTATGCCTGACTGTTTAATGTGTATGTACACAGGTGGACCAGATTAATGGAGAACATTCTATGTGGTATAGATATAGTACATACAGGCTGACCAGATCAGTGGAGAATTTTCTAGGTGGTATACAATGTAACTACACAGTACATGCATGTAAGAGGAAATACATTATAACTCACTCAATCTAGAATGATTTCACCCTTTCCAGAATTTTCTGGGAAGTGCTTACATATTTGGCTGAGTGAGGCACGGTCCCTGTAGCCCAATGTGATTGGTAGTTATTCTTGGTAATGATGTTTTGTACATAGTTAGGCAGTGAGTCATCCAGGTTTCCTGGAACTTGGACTGGCTAGTAGGTTGGAGAGAGTTATAGAATGTGCTAGAAGGGGATGAATGGATAGTATAAAAGCCAGAGAAATTCTGCAGTAGGCAGAGTACCCAACACCTCTGCTCTGAGAGTTACGTCGCTTCTGGCTCTGAAGCAACTTGTTATAGTCAGTCCTGTGTTACCTGCTGACCTGTTATGTTTGTGGAGATACTTGGCTTGGAAGACATTTTTACCTGCAGAGAATTAATGTGCCTTCATTGGACTCCATATTTTAATGTCAATGGACATTGCTACGGCAAAGCTGTGACGGGCTGGATTCATAGCTGGACAATATAAAGTGAATCATCATTCAACGCATCAACTGGACGTGGTCGTCACAACGTTTGGACTCTGCACGTTTCGCCGTGGACGTATATCGTGGATTTTACCCCGGATCTATACCGTGGACTATCGTAACCTGCGCCTCTGGAGTTACTTCGGAGGAATCATTCATCGGTGCGTCAAGGATCATTCGTCTGTGCATCGAACATCGTATTTGGACACTTTCAAAGGATTATTTAATACGTGTAAGTGATTCTATTACCGATTTGTTTGTTTCTATTGATCATTGTTGTACTGATATGACGCCGATTACCCGTCTGTACCCACAATATCACTGTTAATAAACCGCCTGAACATCAGTTGATTGTTTCTTTTGTGCGATCATTCTCGGAGTGATTTTGGTCGTAACAAAATTGGGGGCTTGTGTCCGAGAAGTGAATTTAAGCCAAAACTTAGAATTTGGAACGTTCCGGAAGCCAGAATATTGGTACAGACATAATACCAGTTGAATTGATTGTTCAATTGTATATTGTGTGTAATACATTGTGACAATGTCAATCAGTACAATGGATGTTCAGGCATTTGTTCAGAGGACAGATTTGTCCCTCAAAGATTTGCAAAGGTTACGCAAATGTGATTTGATTGCTATTGCACAGCATTTAAATGTGGATGTTCCACAAGGTGCTAGAAAGGCAGAGATTCTTGACTTAGTAGCTGGTCACATGGAGCTCAAAGAAGAAATCGACATTCCAGATCAAGCTCAAATTTCTGATCAGACACGGCTTGAGCTTGCAAAATTGGAAATAGAGAAAGAGAAGATGAGATTAGAGAGGGAGAAAGAACAAAAAGAACTGGAAATGAAGAAACTTGAAATTGAAGAGAAGAAAATGGAGCAACAATTGAAATTGCGTGAGATGGAATTGACTCATGCACAAACTGTTGGAAATCGTGAAAGGGCTCCCTCTGAATTTGATTTGGCCAAGAACATTCGATTGGTGCCAAAGTTTGAAGAAAACAGAGTTGATGCATACTTTGTGTCATTTGAGAAGGTGGCTAACAGTTTGAACTGGCCACAGGAATTTTGGCCCTTGCTCCTGCAAAGTGTGTTTGTCGGCAAAGCAGCCGATGTGTACTCATCTCTCTCTGAAGAGCAATCACGTGACTATGCTACAGTCAAGAAAGCAGTGTTGAATGCTTATGAGTTGGTGCCAGAGGCGTACAGACACAAGTTCAGAAATTCGTACCGAAAACCAGGCCAGACACATGTTGAGTTTGCTCGTGAAAAAGAAATGATGTTTGATAGGTGGTACAGATCCCTGAAAGTGGATCAGGATTTTGATAACCTACGTGAGGTTGTTCTCTTGGAAGAATTCAAAAAGAGTGTTGCTTTCAGTGTGAGGTCACATTTGGATGATCACAAAGTGACAAGTTTGCACAAAGCAGCCTTGATGGCTGATGAGTATGAGCTGACCCACAGAAATGACAACAGACCACCTTTCAGGAATTTCTCTGGAAATAAGAGAGACAAAAATCAGTCGAGCAATCCAAAGAATGCTGGTCCTGAAAAAGGCACGAGTTCTGACACTTCATCGGCACCAAAGCCTCAATCTGACAAAGGGTCCAGTACAAGTGCAAATGTCATCAAATGTTTTCACTGTAACAAGACAGGGCATGTAAAGTCACAGTGTTGGAAGTTGCAAAACAAAACAAAGAAGGACTTGGGATTTGTTATGTCAAAAAGTGTCCTACCCGAAAACAGTGTCCCGTTCAGTGAAACACAGGCCATTGAAAGTCAATCTCCCAAATTCAAAGATAGGATGAAGCAGGTGGATGAGAGCTATCGTAGCTTTTTGTTTGATGGTGAGGTGACCCCATGTACCTCTGGTGAGGCAGGTAAGCCAGTGGTCATCCTGCGGGATACGGGGGCCTCTCAGTCGTTGATGGTGGATGGTGGTATGACTTTTCCACCAGATAGTGCAGTGAATGCAAAAGTATTGATTCAGACTGTTGATGGCAGTTATATGTCAGTGCCACTGTATAGAGTGGATTTGAAGTGTGACCTAGTTTCTGGTCCTGTTACTGTTGGAGTTGTTCCTGAGTTGCCCATGGCAGGCATTGACTTCTTGTTGGGGAATGACTTGGCTGGGGACAAGGTGGTTGCGTCTCCAGTTGTTTCGGATAAACCAGTGGTGGTTGCTGAAACTGAGCAGTTGCAGGAGGAGTTTCCTGGGATTTTCCCAGATTGTGTTGTGACTAGGTCTCAGGCTCGTAGAGCTATTCAAGATGATGCGGATTCTGTTGATGTGGAGGAGAATTCCGGTGTTTGGTTGGCAGAAACCTTTTTCAAGGATTTAAATGATGGGGTTGCTGTATTAGGCTCCGAGGCTAACAGTGATGGGCTGTTTAGCAAGTCTTCCTTAGTTGAAGCACAGCAGGCAGACTCTGAGTTGAAAGGCTTGTCTCAGACGGCGTGTTCTGAGGCTGAGGCTGAAAAGGTCCCTGAGTGCTATTATGTCAAAGATGGCATTTTGATGAGGAAGTGGAGACCTCCCCATAGGCCAGCTGATGAGGATTGGACGGTGGTCCGTCAAGTTGTTGTCCCTCCTAGTTACCGCGGTGAGATCTTGAGGATTGCTCACGAGTTACCTGTTGGCGGCCATTTAGGCGTCAGAAAGACAAAGGATCGGATCATGAGGCATTTCTATTGGCCAGGGCTGAATGTGGATGTGGCTGAGTTTTGCAAGACTTGTCACACATGTCAGGTGGCTGGTAAACCACAGCATTCAGTGAAGCCGGCGCCATTGATTCCGATACCTGCGTTTGAAGAACCATTCAGTCGGGTTCTAGTTGACTGTGTTGGACCTTTGCCTAGGACTAGGTCGGGTCATAAGTACCTCTTGACAATCATGGATATGTCTACACGGTTTCCAGAGGCTATCCCATTGCGAAATATCACTGCTAAGACTGTGGTAGATGCTCTAGTGCAGTTTTTCACTAGGTATGGGTTGCCCAAGGAAGTGCAGTCTGACCAAGGGTCAAATTTCATGTCAGGCATATTTCAAGAGGTGATGTATCGTTTGGGTGTGAAGCAGCTGAAGTCGTCAGCTTATCATCCCCAGTCCCAAGGTGCGTTGGAGCGCTACCACCAGACCCTAAAGACAATGATTAGGGCATTTTGTGAGGAGTATCCCGAGGATTGGGATAAGGGCATCCCTTTCCTGCTGTTTGCAACGAGAGACTCCCCAAATGAGTCGACGGGTTTCAGCCCATTTGAGTTGGTGTACGGTCATGAAGTCAGGGGCCCACTGAAGCTCATCAAAGAGAAATTCATGACTGAGGATGATGAGGTCCACCTACTTGACTATGTGTCAAAGTTTCGTGAAAGGCTTTCAAAGGCTTGTGAGGTAGCTAGGGAACACTTGAAAGTGTCACAAGACTCCATGAAGAGAAAGGCAGACAAAAATGCCAAAGCCCGAACTTTCAACCCAGGTGACAAAGTTCTTGTACTGCTGCCCATACAAGGTGAACCACTGAAAGCCAAGTTCAGTGGCCCATACTGTGTCAAAAAGAAACTCAATGATGTGAACTATGTGATCAGTACGCCAGACAGACGAAAAGATCAGAGGGTGTGTCACGTAAACATGCTGAAAGAGTACTATGAGAGAAAGGCTAGTCAGCCGGTAGGTGTAACCCAGGTGGTAGAAGGAGAAGTAGATGAAGAGGGAGAAGCTCAAGATGAGAATGGAAGTGAGCCCTCTAGTGCCAGGTTGTCTAACTCAGAGATGTTAGGGAAAGTAGATGAGGCACTGAACTACCTACCTGAAAATCAGAGGAAAGATGTGACTAGTCTGTTACATGAGTACAAAGAACTGTGTAAAGACAAACCAGGTTGCACCCCTCTTGCTGTACATGATGTTGATGTAGGAGATGCTGACCCTATCAAGCAAAACCCTTACAGGTTAAACCCGAGCAAACTGCAAAAAGTAAGGGAAGAGGTTCAATACATGCTAGACAATGACATAATAGAACCGAGTAAAAGCAGTTGGAGCTCCCCAATCGTCATGGTGCCCAAACCGGATGGGTCTCAGAGATTCTGTATAGATTACAGAAAGGTGAATGCCGTGACGAAAACAGACTCTTTCCCCATTCCCAGACTAGAAGACTGCATTGACAGGGTCGGAAATTCTGCATATGTCAGTAAAATAGACCTTCTAAAGGGATACTGGCAAGTGCCCTTGACTGACAAAGCCAGAGAGATTTCTGCCTTTGCTACACCAGATGGCTTGTTCCAATGCAAAGTAATGCCATTCGGCATGAAAAATGCTCCAGCCACCTTCCAACGGCTGACAAACCAAATCATTGCTGGACTTGACCACTGTGTAGTATACATTGATGACATCCTAGTGTACAGTGACACATGGGAGGAGCACATTACACACTTGCGGCAACTTTTTGATCGACTCCAGGAGGCCGGATTGGTGATTAATCTGGCAAAGAGTGAATTTGCAAAGGCCAAAGTGGTGTATCTCGGGCATGTAGTTGGTCAGGGACAAGTATTGCCAAGAGAAGCCAAGGTAGAGGCTATACTAGGCTTTCCCATCCCCCAATCCAAGAAGGAGTTGCTCAGATTTCTGGGCATGGCTGGTTTCTACAGGAAATTTGTACCGAATTTCAGCACTGTAGTCACCCCCCTAACAAACCTGCTGAAGGGCAAGGCAAAGTACACCTGGACTGATGAGTGTCAAAGAGCCTTCGAGAAACTAAAGGCAGTCCTTGCTAATGAGCCTGTTTTGGCAGCTCCTGACTTCGCAAAGCCATTCAAGGTGGCAATAGATGCTAGCGATGTAGGAGTGGGAGCGGTTTTGCTCCAAGAAGATGAAGAAGGCACTGAACGACCAGTTAGCTACTTCTCCAAAAAATTGAACACATACCAGAAGAAGTACTCCACAATTGAGAAGGAGGCTCTCAGTCTCATCCTTGCCCTCCAGCAATACGAAGTGTACTTGACAAATAGCAAAGGGGAGATCACGGTCTATACTGACCACAACCCCTTGGTCTTTTTAGACCGGTTCAAAATGAAGAACAACAGGTTGTTCAGATGGAGCATGATGACGCAGCCATATGCACTCAAAATCAAACATGTGGCAGGCAAAAACAATGTAATTGCCGACGCTCTGTCAAGAGTGTAACATGAAGAGAGTATCAAAGGTGAAAAGTTTTCACCGCATATTATTTCCAGTGTATGTGTTTAGCATATTCATTAATGTGTGCAAAACAGTTTGATATGATTATATAAGCTCCGAGAATCCAAGCAATATCATTGTAAATAGTATCCATGAAAAGAGAACATGGAATTAATACAGCTATCCAAAAGGCATGTGATAGTATGTGATTATTGTTGCTTGACTTGGACTTTACCTCACATTCATTGCAAATAACAATGAGAAATTGTGAAGGTAAAAGAAACCCTTGCTACAGCAAGGCTTTCTTTTTCCCATGGGGGATGGTGTCACAAATGTACACACTAGTAGTTATGTACACGTACATGTATGATGTACTGTATGCCTGACTGTTTAATGTGTATGTACACAGGTGGACCAGATTAATGGAGAACATTCTATGTGGTATAGATATAGTACATACAGGCTGACCAGATCAGTGGAGAATTTTCTAGGTGGTATACAATGTAACTACACAGTACATGCATGTAAGAGGAAATACATTATAACTCACTCAATCTAGAATGATTTCACCCTTTCCAGAATTTTCTGGGAAGTGCTTACATATTTGGCTGAGTGAGGCACGGTCCCTGTAGCCCAATGTGATTGGTAGTTATTCTTGGTAATGATGTTTTGTACATAGTTAGGCAGTGAGTCATCCAGGTTTCCTGGAACTTGGACTGGCTAGTAGGTTGGAGAGAGTTATAGAATGTGCTAGAAGGGGATGAATGGATAGTATAAAAGCCAGAGAAATTCTGCAGTAGGCAGAGTACCCAACACCTCTGCTCTGAGAGTTACGTCGCTTCTGGCTCTGAAGCAACTTGTTATAGTCAGTCCTGTGTTACCTGCTGACCTGTTATGTTTGTGGAGATACTTGGCTTGGAAGACATTTTTACCTGCAGAGAATTAATGTGCCTTCATTGGACTCCATATTTTAATGTCAATGGACATTGCTACGGCAAAGCTGTGACGGGCTGGATTCATAGCTGGACAATATAAAGTGAATCATCATTCAACGCATCAACTGGACGTGGTCGTCACAACGTTTGGACTCTGCACGTTTCGCCGTGGACGTATATCGTGGATTTTACCCCGGATCTATACCGTGGACTATCGTAACCTGCGCCTCTGGAGTTACTTCGGAGGAATCATTCATCGGTGCGTCAAGGATCATTCGTCTGTGCATCGAACATCGTATTTGGACACTTTCAAAGGATTATTTAATACGTGTAAGTGATTCTATTACCGATTTGTTTGTTTCTATTGATCATTGTTGTACTGATATGACGCCGATTACCCGTCTGTACCCACAATATCACTGTTAATAAACCGCCTGAACATCAGTTGATTGTTTCTTTTGTGCGATCATTCTCGGAGTGATTTTGGTCGTAACAACAGTATTTTGAATGTATAATGTTGTCTTGAATTCATTAAAGTGCCATATAATGTAACTTACATATTTTGTATTACCATGATGTGCATTCAAAATTGGACCTCAGTTTAGTGTAGACAATGAATTACAATATAATTTACATAAATGCTGGTATCAAATGTACACTGCCATTGTAAATTCTGACCCAAATTTATAAATACATTATCATTTTAAAGTCCAAAGATAGCATTTAATAGTGTTTTCACATTATTCAAATACTCTATACACAATTGAGATGATATCTTTTTGCATGAAATGACATTATCAGAAGTGTACCTCAGTGTTCAACACTTTCACGCCCCATCTACTAGAATTCTTTGAATAAAACTTCTACTTTTTTGGGGTTAAATCCTTCCTCCTGCATAATACAATGTACAATGTAGTTGTTTACTGTAAATAAACAGTATACAAAGGGTTCTGTATATTTTAGATGCATAAAAAATCACATGCATGTATCAATGTTTTGTTAGATTATTTTTTTGTAATGCGTTGTTTGGTTTTCAAGGCAGAAGTTGCTGCTGCTCTCTGTAAAAGTATTAAAAGCTGTTTGTTGATTCTGTGAGGTCATGTGCTCCCCCCCCCAAAAAAAAGAGATTTCATCCTGTAAGGTGTATATTAAAACAAACCATTACTTTGATAATGGTGATGTTCAAAGACCAAAGCAGATTATAATGATAATCAAATTGTCATTTTAAAGTTTTGCAAGATGTAAAGGTTCATTTCAATGGAAAAAAAAAAATATTAGGTCATGCAGTTTGCAATCATCACCACCATAACCTCATGCTGATTATAGGTAGCCTTTAACGTATCATGCAATAACCATTCAACAATTCAGGATGTCCTGGAAATGTTTGTACTGCTTTGTTGACTCAAATAGATCAAACACAGACAATTGAGAGAGAGAAAAAAAAAAGAACTTCACAACTCCCACTAGTTTCCCTGAAAATGAGTCTAACCTCCAAATCATGCGACACAAAACTTCAGTGAGAGTCAATTGCACCACAAGTTGTACACATAAGTCTATATTTTGTTCAAAATGTAGAGCAGTATAATCCACATGAACACAGAGGAATATTACATGTATTATCATACATACATGTATATTAATCATAGCAGGAGTCACAGAATGGATGATATTTGAAGACACATTTCTGAAAATGTTTTCATTGATGATCACGCATTATTTCTTAATTTCATCATTCTGATTCTTATACAGTTGTATTTGGCTCAAAAATTTACCAAGAAACATGTAAAGCATGCACAGAGACAATTTAAGTGTTCAAACTCCCCCCCCCCCCCCCCCCGCCCAAAAAAAAAAAAAGTTTGATGTTGCATTTTTTTTCTCTGAGAGGATTCAACAGCACTGCAGTAAAAAAAACAAACAAACTGTGATTTTTATTTAGGTACTAATACCTACAGTAATCTTGTACCATACTGCATTTAAAGTTTGTGTATTGTAGGTCCATTCCACGTAGGATAAAACTTACTGTCCTTACAACAATGGGGTATGTACAATTTGTCACATGACCAGTGACAGCTGATATACAACTGTAAGGCAACTTAATTGAGCCTGAAGGTAAACAGGGAAGGAAAACGCCCTGACAAATATGATCTGTATCGCCCGGATGCTGCAAACACCGAAGACACTCTGGAATAATAATCTACAGAAATACTGTATACTGGTACAATGTATGCTCCTGAGGGCCACTTGTGGCCTGGCCACTGACTGTCATCAGGGACAATGATGTTGACTAAAAAAGAGTCTAGCACAGCATGGCATATGATTGTCATTCCTTGTGTGCACAAGCAGTACTTCATGGATGACTCATGATAAAAAAAGAGTTTGCCCAACCAGACACGCCTTTATACTCTTACTCTCAGTTCATCACTTCGAAACCAATCTGCAGCCATTGGTAGAATAGATAATGCTACACCTGCCAGTAAAACTCAACTAGGGTAAACACCCTCAAAAAGCGATGAGATGATAGGTTCAATTCATGCTGGTTCTTTTTTTTTTCCAACATGTTTGTTAAAAATGTAAATCAGCAGTTGCAATCTTACAAATGTCATTTGTACAGAGGGCAGACAAATTGAGGAAAACTCATAACTCATATCTTCTCCTCTCTGCTTAATAATCTTTTGCTTTCATTTAACAAAATGTATGCCTTGTCCACCTTCATAATAATGTCAGAATTTCGGAGCTTGGGTACTTGTTCCAAGTTCATTGTGTCACTGCCGGTGTTATAACCAGGTATAGCCTGGTGGTAGTGTCGCTGCCCGGAAAGCAGTAGGTGACAGGTTTCATTCCTGCTGGTTCCTTATTTTCTGACATGTTTGCTATTAAAGAATGTACACATCTAGATCAACAGCTGCAATCTTCAAGTTACAATTTTCATTTGTACAGAGGGCATGCAGACAAATTGAAGGAAACTCATTATCTTCACCCCTCTGCTTAATAATCTCTTGTTTTCACTCTTGAATGTTAACCTCTTGGCTTTAATAAAGAATAATACTTTTGCAGCACTTACAAGTGCAGTGTCCTACAATGTACATACAATTAGATTTGTACTCACATATAATTTGTACATAATTGTCTTGTCATTAGGATTGTAAATGACATTTGTAAAACAGATTTTGAGCCTTGATTGTACAAATAATTTCCTTTTTCCACCATAATCAGATCAAGGTTAAATGAAAGGAATATATGACAATGAAGATGATTGCACAGAGCTCTCCGTTTAGTGTATTTGACCACTCAAGGTACACATGTCAAATGGTATGATTATCTTGATAGATGTATAAACCATGCTTTACAAAATACACTGTATAATATTTGTACGAACAGTTTTATCATTCAAACACATTCTCCTGGAAAGATGTAAACTCTGAGCCTGTGAAGAGATCTACAGGCCATATATAGATCCACATGTACCACACTTTTTTCATGTTTACAATTTGATACATCTTTTGTGTATAAAGACCTTTTCGAAAACAGTAACAAAATGTACATTCTAAAATAATTCTCTAGTAGATTCAAATACGTGTACAATCCATGTTCAGATTAATACACAAAATTCAAACTTTAGACTTCTCCATTATAGCTTTGTAGACATTTGGTCTTTTCATCTCTTGTGAATCCTTACAATTTCAAGGAAGTTCTAGAACATCTGCAATCACTTTCAGATGACCATTCATATGTGTCCAATGTACTTTGCACATTGTGAGGTGGCTTTTGCATATTGTCTGTCTCAAGTTTGTAGATTGCCCAAGCAATCAAGTCAAGCTGTTGTAAATAGAGTAGTTTGCTTGTCTTATCACAAACATGTTTGCCATGCAATTCTGCACTAATTAAACTGTACAGTCTTTGATTAGATAGCAACTTACTGACAATAGCTATAGCCACCCCTCCCCCCCCCCCTTCAAACGGACTATGGCAGGGTTGGAGTGCAAACCTACAAATTGTGAGATAAAATATTGTCTACATACATTGCACAAGCTGTAGGCCTACCATGATTTAAATTTTCACAAAAAGTACTTGAGCAGTCATACATACACAGTGGCATGCAGATCAGCAAGTCAATGATGTCATCTCTTCACAATTTACCATACAGCATATTATGCAAAATATTGAAATTCCCAGTGTTTTCATTCAAATGCAAATGTCCATGCCTGAGTCTCAAATCCTAATATCTGACAGATCAATAATCTTTTAAAGTTAATCAGCTACATTTGAAGAATTTGTTCGCAAAATCGATAAGTCCATATTTGCCAAATGGAGATATTTGCGATTAAAGGTCAAGAAAAATAAAGGGAATAATAAGAAATTTTTTGCTTCTTTTGACCATAACTTCAAAAATGTATGTTTAATATGTAAAGACCAATACATCATTTAAAAGGTATTATTTTGTACTTTATGACAGAGACCGTACTTCAAAATCTTTAAAAATGGACTTATCGGTTTTTGCGAACAAACTCTTCATTTGTACATGTAGGAATGACAATATGTGACCCGCTACCACAAAAGGATCCTAAAGTCGCTGACGGCTGAGCCGAGAAAATTGAGTTTGAAGTC
Organism: Diadema antillarum; assembly: GCF_040938485.1. Classification (NCBI taxonomy): domain Eukaryota; kingdom Metazoa; phylum Echinodermata; class Echinoidea; order Diadematoida; family Diadematidae; genus Diadema; species Diadema antillarum. Next base: position 502,325 of record NW_027271259.1, on the reverse strand, counting down.
ACATCATCAAAATTGGTCAAAACAATCGGATTTCTGTTTTTAGCATAATTTTGTAATTCAATGTTTTGCTTTATCATCTGCTGAAATTTCTTAGCTACAAATGATCAAAGGAAAGGCAAGAAATCAGCGTTTTTCTGGGCCATGATTTTCCGACTTTCAACGTAACAGAAACATGTCCGAAGATTTGGATTCAGCGCCACAGCTAGACTCCGCCCCTAGCAACGAGGGAGTGATCGTATTGGTCAGTACATGACATTATGATTACTGATTGGTCGTGTGTAGACTGCTGGCGCTAAGCTTGAATGAACATCTTGGAGGTCGCTAGGAGCATGCCTTCTATTGTCAAGTGTTGAAAACTGTCTCGCCTCCTCTTGATCATGATAACGTTGGAAGGAAAACTTTGAAGGTGTTTTTCTCGAAACTCTGATTTACTTAACCACCTGACATGTGCTCATGAAATCATCGATATCTCCGCAACCGAGTAATTTTATGAGTTGTGCTATGTATGAAATTATAGCAGAAGAGTAAGGGAATAATGTCATGCCATTTTCAGAAAATTGTCCTCCCCCGACTTTCGGATCCTTTTGTTGTAGCGGGTCTCATATGGCTTATAACATAAGCAGAAAAATTGAAGTTTTATCAGTTGTTTGTATGGATTACAAGGAAACTGTGAGGTGATATCATCAGCTCACTAGTGTAACTTGTATACCAACTGATTGACAACTGAATTGAAAAAGTTATCAAAGGTCCACAATTCCATACCGTCTTCCCTAATCTTTATCTAATGTTAATCAAATATTCACTGAATTGTGTTCATTACATCTTTCTTTGCAGACTAACATTTATTAAGTGAAAATTCTCCTTTAATTCAGAGGCTACTTGCTAACATAAAATGCGATACAAAGCCTAATTGATGGATTATTCCATGCATGCATGTATGCACTGTATATATATTGTTTGCAAACTTTCCTAAAGTTGACTATTTTTTCTTCTTCCGACCATTTTGATTACTCACAGTCTACTGTAAACAAGACAGCAAATAACAAATTTTTCCCTTCCTCAATACAATGTGTTTGTATTTTTTTCCTTCCTTTCCTTAAAATATTGTGTTTGTATATGTTCCCTTTTAGCATCTCAAAAGACTATCAGAGTACAGTATAGTTGAATGATTGGTCCCTGGAAAAAAAAAAAAGTTCATTATTTCAGTGGAATGAAATCAACGGCGGCACAACACAGGTTGAATCACAAGGGATTTTAGAGTACACTCTTTACACATGCATACCAAGATCATCGAAGCTTGAACTACTGTATAGGCCCTACTGTTTGGTTTGCAGGAAGAATGAAGGTTGGTATAGTAGTCATTCATTGAGGTACAATTCAAATAGCTTGATACCAGACAGCATGCACAGCACGGCCTTGTCACAACTTCTGTACAGCAACAGGGCAATGTATAGTTAGGGTAATATTAGTGAGGTGGTGTCTCTTCCCACCTCCCTGGTAGGCCTACAATGTACTGTACCCTCCCATTCATTTACAGCATATTGCAGTTTACAGTATGGATGTGTAGTGCAGTAGGCTGAATTTCGCCCAGCTACATTGTAGATAACATCTCTCACATTTCACCAATTTTTAGCCAGTTTGTAGCATTTCACAAGGACTGTACCCATCATGTTTTAAAACCAGCTGCCTACAGATTAAAGGACAAGTTCACCTTCATAAACATAAGGATTGAGAGAATGCAACAATATTAGTAGAACACATCAGTGAAAGTTTGAGGAAAATTGGACAATCGATGCAAAAGTTATGAATTTTTAAACTTTTTGTGTTGGAACCGCTGGATGAGGAGACTACTACAGCTTGTGAGTCATATGCGTACAACAGTATAAAGAAAATGTAAAAGAAAATTCAACATATTTTCACTTTTTTCGCACAATAAAAGAGCTCTTGACTTGCCTCTTTCTAAAGGCAGGGGGAATAATATTGCCCATAACATTTGTCGGTAACGAGTCAGGGGAATGTGTACTTTTTTCAAAAGATGGAATTTTGTGAAATTCTCTAAATATTTTCCTTATATTGTTGTACGCAAGTTATTCATACACTGCAGTAGTCTTCTCATCCAGCGGTTGCTGCACAAAAATTTTAAAAATTCATAACTTTTGAACGGATTGTCTGTTTTTCCTCAAACTTTCAATGATGTGTTCTACTAATATTGCTACATTCTCTCAATCCTTATGTTTATAAAGGTGAACTTGTCCTTTAAGTATATCTTTAAATACAACTTTGATAGTTGCTGCCAAGTCTGAATGCTTTTAAAATCCCTTCTTGTTTTCTCTTCTATAATTTTTGTATGCCTCGTAATTCCTATGCTACAGTGTAGTAACTGTCCATTTTGATAACTAAGGCCAAGTTAAAAGAAAAAAAAATAGTACAGAAAGTATAGTACTCATTTAAAAACTTATCCCTGTAGGCATCTTTTTTTTCTTCTGCTGCATCAAAAGTTTGTTTTAAAAAAAAATTGATAGATGAAATTTCAACTGATTTCACTATTTCCAGCCATTGACCCTCTCACATGCACACACTAGAACTGTAATACTAAATACCATACTTCAAAATGACTGGAAATTATACCACTCAAATGGCTAAAAAAAAAAAGAAAAAAAGTGTCCTCATCTTCCTCAGTTTGTTTGTTTGTTTGTTTTTTCAAAAAGTTAATTAGGACGAGAACATAATTTCTTTCACTTGGCCTAATACCTATATACTACCTAGATTTATAAAGAGCAGTATAAAACTGTTCTGGTGATAAAGAATAAGGATTAAAAAACATTACGAAGAGCAATACGACACCCTATAAATCTTCCTATCATAACTTGTTTGTATTAAATACATTTTTCCCCCTTTTTTGGGAGGAGGGGGTGGGAGGGGCTAAAAAGGTTAGTCCCTGATTTTAACCCCACACTAGTAAAGTAATATGTGCAGTATTTCTAATCATTTCCTCTCTATCTCTCTCTCTCTCTCAACTTTGTTTATTTTGCTGGATTGGAGGATGCATAAAATACCTCTGTCTTAAGAATTGAAATTAACAACTACAGTTACTAGTAGATGGGAAGCAGTATTCAAATCAAGTAATGAGGTATAAAATTATTCGTAAAAAGGAGATAAAAATATGAAATATAGACCTGTGTAAGTGTAGTTGTGGTCGATCGCAAGAATTCCAAGCAGACAAATGTTTTTACGGGAATGTCGCAATGTACTTTATTAGGGATCGCAATCAGAAACACCTTCCTCTCTCTCTCTCTGTTTCTTTCCTTATCCTTCGTTCCATCTGGTAACAATGCATGTATGTAATTCCTTCTATTCTGTCACTCTTTCTGTTGTTTGTACTCCTCGTACACTCTGTTACCTTGGTACTCATTCGGTGTTACATTCCGTGAAAACTGGAATTTCAAAGGCAAACACAACAACTGCAATTATTGCATATGAATTATGCCATGCAAACATTAACACATAACTGAAACACTATAATGCCTTCAACACTGCTTTCTTTACAGATACTGAGATACTGGTATGTGTAGACTTATGCCTATAACTTTCTCACTGTGTGCAATACTGATGCAATGTGATATTCCTTTGATTATCCAGTACTTAAACATACACTTCTGTGTAACTAATCATTCTCTTAACCTTCAGAAGCAGAAGCCTTGGCAGGAGCTATTCATGCAAGCAACAATTAGATTCTCCGTGCTATTGATCATTAAGAATGCCTCTTCATATTCATACAGGTATAACACATCATACACAGAACCTAGTAGAAATTCTACTAGCTACTTTACCCTTTAGTGTAGCCCTAGGCCTAACGCTACAGTACAAATACTTTGATCCATCAATACAATTACTCTTTACATGTAACTATTGTAAGTATTCTGAAGATCTCACACAAAAGTCTCCAAACAACATATCACTAATCACAGTATGCAATCAGTTACAATCAACCAGGCAGCCTTATGCACTGTAAAACAACTTCGGTACTCAGTTCTAGCAATGCATCTGTATGCTACATATACACAATAGTTACTGAGCAACTGTCATTTGACCCTATTCAGAGAGCATGCAATGTGTGGTACACACATTTCTCCAGAAAGTCACTACATTTTTACTGTCTGTGAAAGTTGCACGATTCAAGTTCAACAATACTGATCTCATTTTCTGCATACACGTAGTACATCATAAAACAACACAGTAAACTCTTAGTAACAAACCTCTTTGCCTCCTTCGCAGGTTCTTCAACTCAAAGGCATTAAAAATGCAAGAAACTGACGAAGTTTTCTTCCACAAACTAACTTAGGTGTGAAGACACAGCAGCCATCATCCTCATCTGGCCCTTTGTGTCTGTCCTTGTGTGTGTCCAAGACAATGTGTAACATTAATGTGCAGCATATGTATACACAAATTTTATACACACATATTATAAAGTGCAGCTCATCATTACCTTTGTATGCATTCAAGGTCATCTCAATGTCATTGCTAGTCTTTGTTTCCAGACTGAAGTTGTGCTTAATGAACTATTCCAATGAACACTCATTACATGGCTCCTTTAAATTGGACACCAATTTACTCAATAAGTATGTGAATTGGAATCTCTAAACAATGAACTGACGCAATTTAGAGACATCTGCACTTATTAACACAATTTCAGAACCCTTGGCACAAATTGGACCAAATGTCCACAATTTCGACACAAATTGCTATTTGCAATCGATCTCTCCAGTAACAGAATTATTCAATTTATGTATCTTGTGTGCATTTCTCAAGTCTTGTAAAGATAACACATCAAGCAATGCTTTGAGTTTTATGCTCGAAGAGTCAATAACTTTCGTTATCTGGAACATGTCGTACATGTTTTATATGACAAAGGCAACATTTGCAATCTCTTCAAATTGTTCATACACTTCAATTAACAATAACAGTGAGATTCCTGTTCACTTTGCATTTAGTTGGGACTACCGCAACACTTCCAATGTGTTTGTATGGTTTCAAACACAATTTCTGGGAATTGAAGTTGACAATGTTCAAATGCGTCATAAAACAGTGTTCTTCACTCCTTAGCCTTTGAATTGTTCATTAGCAAGAATTCAACTTATATGTGCTTGAATGTATAAACAAGTCCAAAACAAACGCTTTCATTCATGCATGAAACAACTTGACTAGATGTCACAGTTCTCAAGCTATCTAAGGTTCTTTGACAGGAAACAATCTAGAGCATAACTATGCACTGGCTCCTTGTCCGGGAATCACTCCTGGTCTTCCTGGGGGACGAGCAAGACTAGTTTATGAACTGGACGGTCAAGATATGAACATGGAGTGGTTCGCCTACCAAGTCCATTCAAGTTCTGCTCACCCATCGCGACCTTTACCTTTCGAACATGGTTGTCGCCTGAAGGATAAGTTTCGGCTATTCTACCCATGGGCCAGGCATTGCGAGGAGCGTTGTCATCCTTCACCACCACCACGTCTCCGACTCCTAGGTCTCGCTGCGGAACGGTCCATTTCTGCCTAGTCTGCAGGTTGTGCAGGAACTCCTTCCTCCACCGGCTCCAAAACTCATTCAGCAGGTGCTGCACCCTCCTCCAACGCTTCCTTGAATATACGTCGGCCCGCTGGAAGCACCCTGGTGGTGGAAGGATGACGCTGGTCTTCATCGTGATGAGCTGGTTCGGGGTCAGCGGTGCGGGATGTGCGGGGTCACTTAGATCATCTATTGTCAGCGGCCTGCTGTTGACGATTGCAGCGGCTTCGTGCATCAAGGTGCGTAGGGATTCGTCGTCAAGCTGTGACCCAGCATGGTTCAGCAACCCATCCAGCACGGTGCGGACAGATCTGATCAACCTCTCCCACGCTCCCCCCATGTGACTGGCAGAGGGAACATTGAATTTGAACTCAACAAAGTCACATCCATCTCTCAGTAGGACGTCTTTCACCTTGGTCCGGTCCATCTCACTGCCAGCTCTCTGGAATTCAGACGCAGCCCCAACGAAATTTGTGCCTCTGTCACATCTGAGCTGACGCACTGGACCTCTGATTGACACAAAACGGCGATACGCCTGGATGAAAGCATCTGTGCTCATGTCGTTGAGTGTCTCGATATGCACGGCTCTAGATGCCATGCACGTAAACAAGAGTCCGTATCGTTTGAGCTCCTTCCTGCCTTCCTTGATCATCCAAGGTCCTAAACAATCCATTCCACAATAAGTGAATGGAGGTGCTGGAGTAATTCGATCGGGAGGCAGATCAGACATCTTCTGGGTCAAGGCAGGACCACGGAGTCTTTTACAGGTGACGCATGACCGGATGTACTTGGACACTCTGCCACTGCCTCCAAGGATCCAGTACCCGCTTTGCCTGACCTGATTAAGTGTTGTACCCCTTCCTTGATGTGCAGTCTGCTCATGGCAATGACGAATGACAAGTTCGGTCACGTGGTGTTGACGAGGAAGAATGACCGGGTGTTTCTTCTCGTATGGCTCGTCGCATTTGCGAATGCGTCCTCCAACGCGCAAGATTCCTCTGTCGTCTAAGAAGGGGTCGAGCTGGCGAAGACGACTGGTCATTTTCATTTGACGCGTCTTCTGCCTCATAGTCAGGTCATCTCCTCTGCTTATCACTGACAAGGCCTGGATCTCTTCTGGAAAGGTTTCCCTCTGTACCAGTCTCACAATCTCTATCTCGGCGATCTTTAGGCGTTCTACATTGATGGCCTCTTCCTCTGAACGTTTGTTGTGGTTCTTGTTGCGTTTCTCCTCACACCGCTGCCTCAGTCGAGCAATAAACAGCATACAGTTGGCAACTGCTCTTTTGGCCTTGTGCCAAGTCGAAAATCGGTCCAGTCTACTTGAGTGTAGGAAACTTGGGCTTACATGAGAAGTATGGACGTGTGACTTCTTCAGTTCCGGGTCATCAGTGTGTACCATGAATTTCTCTCCTGTAGATTGAGCGGGGAGTGTACTCTTCCACAGGAAGTCAGGTCCACGTAGCCACTTAGAATCCTTCAGCTGGGCTACCGTCAAACCCCTTGAGGCATCATCAGCCGGGTTTTCCTTCGATTCGATGTGTCTCCACTGTGACGTGGATGAATGTCTTCGAATCTGATGAACCCTGTTTGCTACGAAGACATGAAACCGCTTCTCATCATTGTTAATGTAGCCGAGAACCACCTTGCTGTCAGTCCAGAAGGTGTGAGTAGCGCCTTCAAGTTGCAATTCTGTATCCAGGAAGGCCTTGACCTTGACCGCAACAACGGCAGCCGTTAATTCCAAGCGAGGAATAGTCACCATTTTCAATGGTGCCACTCTGGCCTTTCCGATCACAAGAGAACAGTGCACTTGTCCTTCAGGGTTGGCGACTCTCAAGTACGTACACTGGCCGTACCCACTGGTGCTGGCGTCAGCGAAGTGATGATACTCTGAGAACTTCACCTCTCCAAAGTCAGCTGGCTTGTAGCATCTGTTGATCGATACGGTGGGAAGTGTGAGGAGGTCACTTCTCCACCTCTCCCATCGTGTCCTCAGTTCCTCAGAAAGGGGGTCATCCCAGTCGACTGATAGGCTACATAGCTCTTGTAGAATTCGTTTGCCCGGCAAAATGAGTGGAGCTATCAGTCCCAATGGGTCATATATGGACATGACCGTGGACAATACGCCTCTTCGGGTGAGAGGCTTGTCTTGCAGCGTCATTCTGAAGTTGAATGTGTCCGATTCGACACACCACTGTACGCCAAGGGCTCTCTCAATAGGCAGGTCGTCATGTTGGAGGTTGATCTCTCTCACATTCTTGGCCCTGTCCTCCTCAGGCACAGCATTGAGCACTTCTCTGTTGTTGGATACGAACTTGTGCAAGTGCAGACCTCCCTTCTCGCACAACAGCTTGGTTTTGGTGATCAACTGAATCACTTCTTGTGCTGTGGGCATCGACTGGAGTCCATCATCAACGTAGAAGTCATGATGAATGAAATTCTTGACATCTTCTCCAAACTCTTGAGTAAGATCTGTTGCCAATCTTCGTAAACCGAAATTTGCGCAACCAGGTGATGACCCGGCCCCGAAGAGATGTACCTTCATACGGTATGTGCTGGGATCCTCGTCAAGGTTTCCACCTTTCCACCAAAGGAACCTGAGATAGTCTCGGTCTTCTTCATTGACCTTGAATTGGTGGAACATCTCCTTGATGTCGCATATGAATGCAACATTCTCACGTCGAAAGCGACAAAGAACTCCCGTCAGCTTGTTCGTGAGATCTGGGCCCGTTAGGAGGTGACTGTTCAGAGAATGTCCCCTGTACTGGGCGCTGCAGTCAAATACAACCCGCAACTTGTTGGGTTGTATTACTCCATGATGTGGAATGTACCACGTAGTACTCTCATCATTGCCTACTGGAACACTCTCAGCGTACCCTTTGCTGATGAGTGTTTCCATAACTTCAGTGTACTTCTTGTGATACTCCATGTTGTGTCTGAACCTCCTCTCCAGTTGAATAAGCCGGGACCTTGCTTGGGCTTTGTTGTTTGGAAGCTGAGGCCTCTCGTCCTTGAAAGGAAGTGGCATCTCATAGTGACCATCGCTACTCTTGTGGATTCCCTTTTCCAAGATATCAAGGAATTTGTAGTCATTCTGTGAGAGCACTGTTCCTTCGTCATTCACATCAGAAAAGTCGGCTTCCATAAGGCTCCTTACTTGATGGGGTGTGATTTGTTCCCTAGTTGTTGTCTTCTCAGAAAGGAAAACTTCCTTTCTGTCTATGACCAAGTTATCTGGGATTTCCCTGGCCATCAATCTGTGACTGGTACCGATGTGATCATCATCTTCACATGTGTAGTTAGGTCGCATCGTTCCCACGATGCTCCATCCGAGATCCGTGCGAATTCCATATGGTCCATTGTTACATGGTGCAGGAATCACGTCTCTGGGCATCAACGCTCTTGCGCAATCATAGCCGATCAAGAGGCCTATGTCGCAATCTTGGAGAGGCATAAGCTTGCTGCTAAGGTTGCACAGGTGGGGTATGGACTTCGCAGTCTTGGGAGTCGGCACATGAGAACGGTCTGCAGGCATGATGTCACGTGTGTATGTTGGTGGTAGAGCTATCTTGTTCTTGCCATCGTGAGCTCGTACACACAATCCTTCTACACGTTCACTGGTTATCCTTTGGTTTTTCATTGACAGTGTGGATAGCTGTAAGTTGACCTCAGTACCATGTATCCCCATCTCATCTTTGATGGATTTCAGTAGAAAGGTCGTGTCTGACTGTGTGTCCAGCAAGGCGTATGTCAATCTCTCTCCTGCATCATTCCTGTGGGACAGCCAGACAGGAACAATCATTGAGCTGGAAATGTGGCTGTGATCACTTCTTGAACAGGAGCTTGTGGACCTGTGCTCCGTCCGGTTGCTCGTTGTTTTGTCAGGTCCTACCCGTGTTTCTGTCTTTGTGCTCTCAGTGCTCAACGTTTGTCTGGTGTCACCGTGAAGCAGCGTAGGATGTTGCCCTTTGCAATTCGCACATCTCAGCCTGCGTCGACAACTCCTGCTCATGTGTCCTCTCTGCAAACAGCCGTAGCAGAGTCCATTCTTTAGGATGAATTCCTTCCTTGCCTGAAGATCTAACTTCGCAAAGGACTGACACTTGTCTGTGTGATGAGCAGCCCCGCAGAATGAACAGGTGGGTGATTTACGACCTTCCGTGTTTGCAGATTGAGCTTGAGTCATCGTGTTCATCGATCTTGCTTTGGACTGCTTTCCATGGCTCAGTTTGTCGTCCCTCAAGCTCCCAAATGAAACTACTGGGTCGCAAGCAATAGCAGCTTCATCCTCAACAAACTTGACAAAGACTGCAAATGGAGGGAATGCACCAGTTTCCTTTCTCCATTGGACTACAGTTCGCCCCCATCGAGTTATCAACCAGTCCGGGAGCTTTGAAGTGATCTTCCTGTTTTCCCTCTCGTCGTCGAGATGATTCAGATGATGTACCGTCTTGGATGCTGTGTGGCATTGGCGCAGAAAGTCAGAGAGCCTTCGCAGTCCTGCAGAATCCTTTGGCGCTATCTTGGGCCAACTGTCCAATCGATCCCTGAAGGCATTTGAAATCACAAATGTGTTGCCATATCTTTCATCCAGGGATTTTATCGCATCTCTGTAGGCCATGTCATCTCCTGCTAAGGCATAACCTTCTACCATTTCCCTTGGTTCATCTCGCAGATATTTAAGTAGGTAGAAGAACCTCTCATGGGGTGGAACCTTGCTATGTTCGATGAGAAGGTTATAGCTCATCTTCCAGGCTGGGTAATTTAGCGGCTTTCCATTGAAGACAGGGGGCTCCGGCAATGGAAGCCGATGAAGATGGAGAGTATCCTGTAGATTCCTGGTCAATTCCATTTCTAACAAAGGAGTCTCCTTGGTCTCTGGGGTAAGAGGAGTCACATCATCACGCACAACTTGCGCTGAAGTTTTCATCTGAACATTTTGGAAGGTTTCAGATCTAGATCTCTCGTGAGGTGCGTCCGAATGCATACTTGAAGTATCACATCGCAGATTCTTGAGGATGTTGAAGGTTTCTTTCATAACAGATGCATGATCTGCCTCGACCTCATCGAATTGAGCCAGTATGTCATTGTCTTCTGTGCAGATGGCTGAATACTGTTCCTGTGCATCGATCAATTTATCCATACAATCCTGCAGTGTGTTACGATGTTGTTTGATTTCGTCATAATCATCTTCCAGCAACAGCGTTCTCAATTTACTGCAGGAACGTCTCCACTTGGTTAGAGAACTCCTAAAGCCTCTCCTTCTCACATCCAAATTCCACTGTATTCCCCTTTCTGTAGGCTGTCTGTTACGTTCTTCTTGCACTTCTGCCATTCTCTCAAGAGTCTCATCAACTGGTACTGCTGTATCTCTCTCAGTCGCAGCCATGTCTCCGTAATATCAATTGACGCAGGGAGAGTATTCACTATTCAGTTTTCACTGAGATAAGAGTTTTCACTGTAAGTGTAGTTGTGGTCGATCGCAAGAATTCCAAGCAGACAAATGTTTTTACGGGAATGTCGCAATGTACTTTATTAGGGATCGCAATCAGAAACACCTTCCTCTCTCTCTCTCTGTTTCTTTCCTTATCCTTCGTTCCATCTGGTAACAATGCATGTATGTAATTCCTTCTATTCTGTCACTCTTTCTGTTGTTTGTACTCCTCGTACACTCTGTTACCTTGGTACTCATTCGGTGTTACATTCCGTGAAAACTGGAATTTCAAAGGCAAACACAACAACTGCAATTATTGCATATGAATTATGCCATGCAAACATTAACACATAACTGAAACACTATAATGCCTTCAACACTGCTTTCTTTACAGATACTGAGATACTGGTATGTGTAGACTTATGCCTATAACTTTCTCACTGTGTGCAATACTGATGCAATGTGATATTCCTTTGATTATCCAGTACTTAAACATACACTTCTGTGTAACTAATCATTCTCTTAACCTTCAGAAGCAGAAGCCTTGGCAGGAGCTATTCATGCAAGCAACAATTAGATTCTCCGTGCTATTGATCATTAAGAATGCCTCTTCATATTCATACAGGTATAACACATCATACACAGAACCTAGTAGAAATTCTACTAGCTACTTTACCCTTTAGTGTAGCCCTAGGCCTAACGCTACAGTACAAATACTTTGATCCATCAATACAATTACTCTTTACATGTAACTATTGTAAGTATTCTGAAGATCTCACACAAAAGTCTCCAAACAACATATCACTAATCACAGTATGCAATCAGTTACAATCAACCAGGCAGCCTTATGCACTGTAAAACAACTTCGGTACTCAGTTCTAGCAATGCATCTGTATGCTACATATACACAATAGTTACTGAGCAACTGTCATTTGACCCTATTCAGAGAGCATGCAATGTGTGGTACACACATTTCTCCAGAAAGTCACTACATTTTTACTGTCTGTGAAAGTTGCACGATTCAAGTTCAACAATACTGATCTCATTTTCTGCATACACGTAGTACATCATAAAACAACACAGTAAACTCTTAGTAACAAACCTCTTTGCCTCCTTCGCAGGTTCTTCAACTCAAAGGCATTAAAAATGCAAGAAACTGACGAAGTTTTCTTCCACAAACTAACTTAGGTGTGAAGACACAGCAGCCATCATCCTCATCTGGCCCTTTGTGTCTGTCCTTGTGTGTGTCCAAGACAATGTGTAACATTAATGTGCAGCATATGTATACACAAATTTTATACACACATATTATAAAGTGCAGCTCATCATTACCTTTGTATGCATTCAAGGTCATCTCAATGTCATTGCTAGTCTTTGTTTCCAGACTGAAGTTGTGCTTAATGAACTATTCCAATGAACACTCATTACAACCTGTAAACATCTAGTTGTCACTATTTGATTGCTGAAATAGTTAATGAGATTCAATTAGGATCAAGACACTACATTCTGTATATCTGGCAGCATTTCGTTATTCCAACTCTTTTCCTTTGATCAAGACCATTTCGGGGGTTTTTATTCTGTTTTCTGTTTTTGTCGGTGTTGTTGAAATGACAACTACAGCATTAGAAACAAAACGTTTTTGTTTTGTTTATATTTTTACCTTAGGTGACTTCAGTGCAGTCTAGCGTGTGTGTGGGTATGTGTTGTGTTTGGGTGTGTGTGCGTAGCACCTGGTGAAACGGTACGTGGAATCAAGGCCTTCCTAGCTACTGCACACGCCAGCGCTCCCGGCAGACACCACTTTCACGCATCCGTATGATCTCTACGGCACGAAAGACTAAAACTATAACAGTATATAGATAGAAGTCTAAAACTGAGCAAAAACTCACCATACTTTCCAGAGGTAGCATTTGAATTTTCTACTCCTTCCAGATTGTCTGGCAAAACCTCCCTCGAGGCATGGTTCTCTTTTCCCATTGTAAAGCCGATCGAAGTACCACGAGCACCGCAAGTGATTTTTCACAACACTACTACTGAGTAGTTTTTACAACAGCGCATCTACTACCAGCACCAATACCGGCTACGAGTGGTTTCCGAATCTCACCACCACTAGCACTGTTCATGAGTCGAGGCCTGCTTTACAACAGGAAGAGTCGACGGAAGGCGTTTGTTTCAAACGGTGTGTGCTAGTAAATACCCCTTGATTGATGGATGGATTGGATTAGTCAACGTTGACAACCCCGGTCACTTTTGATCATTTGCCCGCAAAAGAAACAAGTCGGCACGTCCATGGGTACCCTGGCCTTTTTCTTTTCTTTTCTGTTTTTTCCAGTCAGATGAACATTATCGGTACACGCCTACGATTATACCAGAGGGAACGCCATGACGTCATTTGATATCTTTGTTCTCTTTTTATCCACACGACAAAAGAACAATAAGGCCTAAAACTGTTCCGAGAGCGCCATGTGGTCAGTATAACCTGACAGACTGGCTTCGGAAAAGAAGCCCTGAGTTTATTTCCCGCGTAAAACAAAAGAACATAGAAATAGACAAATTATGATGATTTTCGACTTGACTATCTATTCTATAGCTTACTGTGCGATGTACAATGGCAACAGGCTCTCGTGGGTTTATTCAAGGAATTGTAGCCCTACAGTTTCGGTTGAGATGGGGAATCAGGTTTTATCTAACCACTCATATAGAATATTCAAGAACCTGCAACGCATTTCTAAGAGGATTTGAACTTCTTTTAATAAATGTCGATGTTACGAATAATAGGAGGCAAAGCAAAGCAAAAGAAAGTGGTCCCAGTAATATGAAGGTCTAACATTTTATTCGGGACCACTTTGTTAAACTCAGTTTGTTTTGGATATATCTCAACCTTTTCTAGACCGATTATCATCAAATAGAATGTTAATTGCTCTTAGAATCATACGCTCTTTCACGCTATAACGTACGTGTTGTTTCTCATTATCTTACTTTAAAAAAAAAGAAAATATAAAACCCAATCTCAACCAAAACTACTGGCATTTTGACTGGTATATCCTTTGTATTGTTGTTACCACGTGGCATTGTTTTCTGTTAGTGTTTTGAAACCTACTTGTTGATGAGCATCATAACCATACTAACCACCGAATGCTCTCAAGTTCAATTGTGAAATTAATTCATTATTCAAAACATCTAGGCAACTTTCAGTAGTAAAAAAAAAAAAAAGTTGTTCTTTTCATTTGTATCATGCGCGTTTGTTTGTTGTTGTTTGTATGTTACCATTCCACCGCAATACATCACATGATCTGCAGCACGAAATGCTGAGTAAACTAAACTGCATTTGGAAAAGGAAACAACACTATATACGAAACTGAAACAAGTATTGAATTACCTCTGCCTCCATTGACATTTTCAGAAATTGTTAAGAAACTCGAGAGCAAGACCCATTTATTTTGAGAAGAATATCGATGACTGTATAATATGGAGTGTACTCCTATGATCTATATGGTTGTTTCTCTTGTTAATTGCAAAGCGCTTAGAAGCATTTTTGGTCATAAGCGCTATATTAGTTTTCATTGTGATTATCGTTATCATTACTATTAATTTTTAAAGACCTCTCCCGCCTTTGTCGCACGTCATTTTGAATAGATCACAAAGCATGATAGCCAAGTTTGGTCGTTGTCCATCACTGCATTCTGTATGAACAAAAAAAAATGCGAGCATGCTTTCCACGAAATTGGCATTATGTGAGTGGGGGAGAGAGGGAGAGAGAGAGAGCAAGAGAAACGAAAATGTGTAGCTACTGAGATAGAGATCAGCGCAACCGCGCGGAGGGGGGGGGGGCTCAGTCCTCCCCCCCTCAAACACACACATACACACATACACACACACACACACACACACACACACACACACACACACACACACACTTTTCTATTTTGGTTTGTTTGTTTGTTTATTTATTTGTTTGTTTTTTGTTTGTTTTTTGTTTGTTTCTTTGTTTGATTGTTTGTTGTTGTTTGGTGGTTTTTTTTTTTTTGCTTGTTAGCTGATGAAACCCGGAAGTGGCACCCGAAATATAAACTGCCCCCACCCCTTTTGAAAACGCGGTGCCAGCCCTGTGGGAAGTCCCCCTCCTCTCGTTTCCTAATGATACTGGTAGCCAGATCTTTGAATCCGTGAAACAGAGACTGGCACAACCCATGCATCGTGCACTACCAGCAAACAGGGGGACTTTTTGCTGCATGGTCATTGACCTCAGATCCCAGCTAACTCCACTATCGCATTTTTGCCGGATACAATATGCATTTCCAAAAAGCTGCACGAAGATCACGTTACCATTTCCTCCACCTTTCTTTCCGATTACTAGTACATGCACATTCCGATTTAGTCCTTCGAAGTTATATTCTTATTGCCAGAGACATAAAATTGATCTTTTCGCATTAAGTACAGTGTGTATTTAAAGCAAAAACAAAAACGGAGGTCCTCAATGTACGATATAAAGGAGACATACAAATCTATAAACTTTAATAAATTTCATGAAAAAATGCATAGCATTCCTTTGACTTACTATAATATGGACACAGATTACGTTAACTTTAAAGATTATGTTATTCAGCCTATAATTGTTTTCTGGAAGATTCATGGTAAGACATTTTACTCAAGTGCTCTATCATTATGCTAGAAAATGGCAAAATGTTAAATAATCTCTTTATTTTCTTTTCATCGTTGTCTAAACGTGACGTCACAAACTGTTGTTATAGTCTTCTTGGGATCCACCTAAATAACAATAGGTTACTACTTTTCAACATTCTAGTATTTCCAATTCATTTCAGTATCTTGGCTATACTCAAAGTGATGAGGCTCGAGCTGGTTCGCGTGACTTACAGGAGAGAGAGAGGCCTATCCGTGATGGTATCGAAGTATCTTCCATGGCACACCAATAGACAACAGAGGGCACTTTCCACATTAAAATGTCAGAGCCGCATGTTCAATCTAAATACGTCTCTGCGAAACGTGAGGAGTCGGACGCGTCTCACGATTCAGGCCTCGTTTTACAAAAGACTGAATGTTTGGGAATACAATGTCATGTGCTGAAATGAAATAGGGGAATTACTTGGCAATAGGGTGAATGCACCTGCAATTGTACAGTGTGTTATCAGGGAGGGGGACAGTGAACGAGGAGTCTTTCTATTTCTTTTTCTCCTGTTCCTTCTCACTATCTTTCATTATCACTATCCCCCTCTTCTTTGTTTTTCTTTCTTAGCAACACCTGTGTACATGACCATGTATGTTTTGTTGCGTGAAATAGTTTGTTTTCTGTTGTAGTTAAGTAAGTCGACAGTTGGTTAAAACTGTTTAGTTATTTCTCTGTGCATGCATGAGGCCTCAATGCTAAGCTCGACTTACTGGGGATCCTCCTGTGTGGTACCTTGATTTTTTTTTTCTTTTATTATGTCTCCGTTCTCTGTCACAATGATTTGCTTACCTTTCATGTGCAAAATCAGCCATGAATTATGATGAACCCTGTGTATATTTCTGAAAGTGATCATAGTTGATTATTTGTACCATACACAAACAATGAAATGAAATGAAATGAAATTTTAATCAAATATTGATTGACGTGATATAAAAACTTAATAAAAAGTTAATCAATCAATCAATAAAGAAATACAAAAAGTCCATTCGGCAATTGACATGATTTCCTTTAGGAATTCCACTTCTCTTTTATGGGAGCACGCATGCCATGGAACTTTGAAAGTGGATTTCTTTGGCGTCGTCGCAAAAATCACCAGCAATGTGAAAACGATGGCGTTCGGTCAGAATCTCCCCCGTAGATAAGAAAAATCTGGTTTAAGGGTAAATAAATCAATTATCCTAGACACAAAACATGGAGCACATTGGATTTTCGTGTATTTTATAATAACTCGAGGGGAGGGGGGGGGGGGTAGTTAGTTACCATTTCACCGGTGATCCTTGCGCACTTAACGACGTAACCTGAAGTCTTTATGGGATTCGTAAAAGACGAGGCAACCTTAATATGTCCACAAAATTGCCAACATCAAATGACTTATAGCGAGCTATATCATATTAACTGAGCTGCCTGTGGTGGAGTATCTCGATTACTTACGACCGGACACCGCACACTGTACGACCGAACCTTACGAGTAGGCTTACGACTGTAAAGCGCGCTCAGTGCGCACTGCGTGCGCTTGCATTTTACTGCATTGTGAATGGCTGAAAGCCTACGACCGGTCGTAGAAATTCAACATGTCAAATCTCTACGACTGGCGCTAAGACCCAGTCGTACGACTGGAAACTGGCACGACTGTGACGTCACACTTCTAGTCTTAAGGTCTTAAGACCGGTGAATCGGGACAAAATCGTGTGCGGCGGGCTTTACACAGTAGACCACGTACAGGAGAGTGTTAACCAGCAGTAATATTGATGGCGAGTTTTGGTCATACTTCTTCTCCTCTTTCGCTGCTTGTCTATGCTATTTTCATAAATCTCTTGTTTTGTTTTCTTGTCTATCCCTCATTGGTTTGTCAACTCGACGTGTAACGTGATTCTTGCGAAACTTTTATTTCAACAAGAGTATCGGTTCGAGAGGATTTTCCTTAAACTTTGAGAATACTAAATAACAAAAAAATAAGGAAGTAAGCTTCCGTATCAGCTGTCACCTATAAGCCATTTCTTTCGATACAAAAGCCAACAGTTGAAATTTAAATAATGAAATAGAACCCGGGGAGAACAAAATTTCTTCTACCATTACTAGACAAGACTCATAGATTTCATTAAAGTGACAATCTGCAGTTGCCATTGTAGCAGAGACAGTAACCAATAAGCTGTCTGTATTTAAGTTGTTACCAGACAACTGACATCAAAACAATTTTGCAGAGATTGGCAGGATATCCAAAGGGTCATCCCATACACGAGACGGACACCTACGAGTCATACAGTCTACACAACTTCGACACTATAGGCAAATAAGACCCATGAATTTGACACTATACGTAAAATCAGCTCGCGAGTTCAACATTACCACTCGTGGCTTCATGTGTCGGTCTCGTGGGTCTTGTTTTCCTGGTGTCGAACTCATGGGCTGTATAACCACTGACCTACGTAGGTCAGTGTGTATAACTCGTGGGTGTCGGTCTCGTGACGTGCACCCATATGAGGTGGTTCGATGCATCTTCCTACTCTCTAAAAAAATCGAGTGAAAATATTCACTCTTAAAAGAGTGAATACAAAAAAGAGTGAATTTCGAGTGAAATTGGAGTGAATTTTGAGTGAAAATGTTCATTTTCACTCATTTTGGAGTGACGTCAGGGATCACTCCAAAATCTTCGAGTGATCCCTGACGTCACTCCAAAATGAGTGAAAATGAGCATTTTCACTCAAAATTCACTCCAATTTCACTCGAAATTCACTCTTTTTTGTATTCACTCTTTTTAGAGTGAAAATTTTCACTCGATTTTTTTTTAGAGAGTACCATCTCTCTATGAAATAGTTATAGATCCTCTATGTGGACTTGTGTAATGCGGAAAGTGTCAATATTATTCTATACACGGAAATAAGCGGTACGAATAGATTTGAGGCTACTTTGTCACTGTCAGTTTACTTCTCCTAAGTTTTCCCCATTTCCAGGTTAATTGACTTCATAATACACTCAAATTAAATGATTTCATGTGACAAGGTCATTTCTTTTTTATTAGATGTTCAAAGCAGATTTAAGGAAATAGGCTCGTGTATGGTGAAAGAAGAAAGTAACGTGTTCCTGAGACATTTTGTTTATCCTTCGTATGTCTGTGAAAGTCAACATCGTGTGAATTGCATTTTACATGTTTTCTGCCAGTCCAGTCGTCTCACAGATTTTCTCTCTGCTCATTTTGAGCTCGTATTGATGTTTGAGATTTTGAGTTTGTCTGTTGGCTTATATAGCTCTCTGTTTGGTGTGTATCTTGGTTTCTTTTGTTGTTGGTGTTGTTTTGTTTTGTCTTATTGTTTTGTTTTGTTTTGTTTTCTTACTCGGGGATATGCCAGAAACTGCGTCATACAATATTGTATTGTATAACGCTTACATCCTTGCGAATCGCCTTGTACACTTCTCTGTACGAACAGTCCTTTCGTTGCTTTCGTGAAAATGAATCTAGATCTAGGATACGTATAAACACTATTTCTGACAACTCAATGCGTCCACACGCAATTGCCTTGTAACTTTATATTTTCTGTAGAGACACCTTCTTTGTATAATTATATTTACAGTCTTTTTTTAGCATTTACGACACTAATTTGGGTATCAATGTTAGCTTTCCTGCTTCTCGGTGACTCTCAACTGGATTTTTATGGTTCTTATTAATAACTGACCGCTTTCACTCTTGCTGGAAAGTGCCCCATTTAGACACAAAAAGCCTCATACGGTGTACTCAGCTTGCGGCTTAAAAACACCGTCAATTATTAAAACTTGAGATATAATATGAGACTATCAAGCACCTATATTCGCATTGTTCGAGTGGCATTGCACTACAATGAAATGAGATTATAAACAAATATGACTATGATGCAAGCTGAATATAGTCTAAACCACTGCTGTACTGACCTTATAGTTCTTTAAGTTTTATAACCATTATTGGCGGATCCAGAGGGGGCGCAACCGGTGCACGCCCCCCCTTTATTTTTCTTTAAAAACCAAAGAAATGAAAAGAAAAAAATGAAATGAAACCCGGAAGTGGCGCCAGAAATATTAGCTGCCCCCCCCCCCTTTACAGAATTCCTGGATCCGCCCCTGTCTGTGGTCACTATTACTTGTAGTCAGTAACATTTGTCTTGACAATCGTCTATCATCATGTCTATCGCATCATATCGTGAAAACTTATCAGTTAGAAGCATTTCATCAATGGTGTGACGAAAATTGGCATTCCGCGATAACATACAAGCAGTCAATTCGTCATGACAAGACAACAATACCTTCTTCTTCATTTTCTTTGTCTTATCTTGTGGAAACCTTATCAACTGTACATAATGTCGGTAGTAGGCTATATCATAATATAAAAAGGCTTCTCTTAATTGGAAATTAACCCTTGTCATGCCAGGGACTTTAGACAATAGGCCTACCACGGTATACTGGGTTTGCTGTGCCGATCAGCACACAAAGGGGTATAATAACGCAAATCACTCCAAATTCGAGTTTATTCAATTGGTATATAATAGAGAATAGGTAGAACAGTAGAACTCCCCTCCCCCCCCCCCCCCCAAAAAAAAAATATATATATAGGCCTACATATATATGATTATGTATACATATCATTATAATACAAACATATATCTGTACTATTCAAATTCATATATATATATATATATATATTTATATATATATTATTATTATTATTATATATATATATATATATATATATATATATATATATTTATATCTATAACACAAGAATGATACAGTTACAGTATTTTTTGTTGTTGTTTACACACACTGAACTTTTCAGGAGCAATCGTATAATTTAAAAGCAAACTATACATGAGATGATGTCATGGTCTCATAAGATTCCTATAAATTTCGTATTATTGCGCCAAAATCCATCACTAATTCCCCCCCCCACCCCCCACGCACACACACGCACACATACATACACACACACACACACACACACACACACACAATCAAGGGGGGAAAGTTATATCATGTAAGCTGGCGGGAGATGGAACGATTAGCCTATAGGCTGACTTTGTACAAATAGAGTAAGTTGGGTCGCTGAATCATGTCCCGACCGATAATTGATTTTTATAGCATGATTATACTCCAAGTTCATGCACAAGTCACTGGGAGTCGCAATATCCCCTCGTCTTCTATCTAGCTTGCAATAAAGGAGGGTAGGTAGCTGTGACCAGCATTAACTATCACGAAAAACCCCGTTCAACTTCAATGTTCCAAATAACTTTCACATTCCTTGGAAAATCTTACACGTAATAGGATCTATATTCTTTGCTCTTGGTGGTTTCACTTTACTCTTCTTTACTGAAAGCAACTGTAAAAGTAATGGCAATAGTGTATAATACACGATAGCGCAATAATCCATCAAAAAGATGCTCACAACTGTACACACGAAATGAAGTACTGTATTACTTTGATAGCAATCGTCATAATTACACTGCGTCTGATTTCCAGCCTTCTGTGAATAAAGTTCTGTGTTATTTAAATACTACTCACTTGCAAGCTTGTGATGGACATAATCCTCGTCAGAAGCCATGGCGATTGATCACTGAACCTGTAGGATGTTTTGAACTCCTGCCCGACGTTGCTTCAATGAAAATGCACTGGGTATGGAATGGTTGCGACCACTGAACTCTTCGTTATGACAAAGTTTTGGCGAAAGACGGCGATGATTGGTCAGGCAATGGCCACACCTACAAATCACGTGTATACCAGAAGTAGAAATTAATCTCAAACGCTTGTCCGATCCACTGAGATCAGTGGTCCAATCCTCTGGTGAGAAGAAATCGTATCTGTATACATATAGCACTGCACTGGCGAATATCATACTGGTGTGACACAACAAATGACAACCAAACAGACTATTAGAAACGTTTTGAAAACTTCCCCCAAAACAGCGTTCTGAAAAACACTATTTTTCTGTGACGCCTCAATAACCAGTAAAGGGTTTAATGGCCTCGATTTATCCAACAATGTAGGGATACGTCGTAGGCGGAACGCTATCACGTTTTCCATAAGGTATTGTTCCCCTAATCTCTATCCATCAACCTGGTTCGTCCAGGCATGCCGGGTGACTGTTTTCATTTCTGCAATTCGTATACTTTCTGTGCCTAATCTACGGGCCGTAGAAATCAAAGCAGGCCTAATCAAATCTACAGAGATTCTCCCTACGAATCAGGCAACATGAAACCACAGACAGAAAGATCATACAATAATGGGTAAAATTAAATGCTCTCGTTGTTGTTCGTGTCATTTCTCATTCAGTCTGAATAATTATGTACGCCAAAGGCATTACAAATGATCAGTCCCCGGCTGTTTTTCCTTACTTTATTAACGGGCGGAGGCGCTTGATGTATTATAGAGTTGGCTAAATTTGTTGCAGAAAACTTTTATCAGTTGTGGGAAGATTATACAATAGGAGATTCAGAATTCAACCAACCTTGAGTAATTTGCCGGCTAGTTTTCGTCCACTCCTGTGGACTTCTTTAGACCAAGTGATGTCGTCCCCAGGAGTGGACGAAAGCTAGCCAGCAATTACGCAAGGTTTGGTATAAGCCTGAATCTGCTATTGGATATTTGGCTTTGATTAAGCCCGTCTAATTAACATGTTGTTTCTCTCTAAATTAATGAAATATTTCTGTTGAGTTGCTGTTATTGCAACTGATTAACAAATTGTCCTACATTAAGACGCCAGTCCGGAGATCATGCAGAGGTCGTAGGTTCGAATCCTGCTCGAGTGTGTATGCCCATGATTTCTATTGTCATGGCTACTACTAAAACGCTGATCAGTTCAGTGCTTTTTTACGTCGATGTAGGGTTATTTATTAATCAGTTGCAATGTTGTTTCCCGTCTTATTAGGAAATGCCTTGAGAAATATGCCATGCAAATGCATGTGGTCTGGTATTCATTCATTATGTATCCCAATCACGGGTCCACCCCCTGGGCAATTACCCTGGACCCTCCCCGAGGACCTAATCCTAATTCTAATCCTGAAACTAATCGTAACCCTAACCCTAATCTTTACTCTAACCTTACCGTTAAACAGTATTTAACCAGGGGTAATTGCCCTCCGGGGGTAATTGCCCGGATTCGCCCAATCACATCGAAATAATTATGTGCTATGTATTTTCTAATATTTTTTTCTATGCTATATTTCTTCAGATGACTTTGATATACACTCACGAAAGAAAACATTGGATGCACCTTTCCCTATAGACTGAGGTGTATAACCGGTATGTTTCCTTGCAATAAATGCCTTATGTTAATCATATACATTTATAAAATGTCATGAAAACATGTGCAGTGACCCTTAATCTATTGAGAAAGGTGCATTCCAATAGTACTTTAACAATGATTGATGTCATTGAAAGAATCTTGGTTTGGAAGTTTTGGGGGGGTATCCATTAAAGTAATATGAAAAAACCCTGTCACAGCTGAATCTGATATACAGCTTTGAGGCGGATCAAAAAGAAATGACACCTGAGACATACCCTCAGTTATCCCCATGTATCAAACTTTATCCACAATGCCTATATGGCAAATCGTTCCTTTAAGATCTATGACGACTATAATTCCTGCATTTTGAGCAATTCAGTTAGCTGTAGTACAGTCATAATAAATATTATCACGGAGCTCCAAGGTCATACACTACAGTACAGTCGTATTGCCAAACTACCATACCACGGTGAACATGCTGCCCCTCTGCCGATTCTAAAATCTCCTTTTAGCATACACGGAAAAGATATAGGCCTAAAAACAACGGTATCATGTTTTATATCAACGCTGAAATGAAAAGCTGATTTCCATTATGAGCTGTTTTTAAAGGGATGGTATAGTATTGGTTGAGGTGAGGAGTCAGCTTGTAACTTTTTGCAAGATACATGTACTTAGAAACCGCCTTATGAAATGTAAAAGAGTACACTATTCTAAGAGGAATTCAAAGTTTATATGATGAAAATTGGTTTTGAAATAGCTTAGATTTTCCAAAACAAAGAGATCCTTTAATATAAAAGGTGGGTCTCCGGCATTTTATTAGGATTGCATTATTTTCAGATATCTCAGCCATTCCAAAACAATTTTTCATCAAATACACTTTGAATTCTTCTTGTAATCATAAGCTCTTTCACATTTCACAAGAGGTTTCTCATTATCTCAAAAAAAAAAAAATTCATAAGAAGAATGTTGGAAACCTTGAATCCCCATCTCAACTGAAACTGTACCATTCCTTTAAATTGTTGATTTACGTTGCCTCGCAGTTCTAGCTGTCATATATTTTGGTCTTCTGAAGACTAGTTTTGTGTGTGTGTGTGTGTGTGTGTGTTGTGTGTGGTGTTTTGTTGTTGTTGTTGTTCACTTTACATTCACTTTTCCCACCAACCTATTTACATTCAAAATAAAAACCCCACTCAAGTAAAAATGACTGTTTCGATTTCTTTTTTTTTTTGATAGTGCATATCACACTGAATAATTTGTTTTTCTCCATCGTACTCCGTCAACTGCTTGCCTGCATGAAAAAGATATAGGCCCAAAGATTGGTATTATGCCTTAAATCAACATTGAAATAAACATGACATCCATTATGAATGATTTCAAGTTTTGATCTGTTTCCTCAGTTTTAGTGTGTTTTTTTTTTCTTCTCTTGAATAATATGATTTATGTTCCCTTTAATAGGTTCCTCACACAATCTGAATCTATGCTACCCACTCTTTAAATCAAAACAATGCATATCATATAACAATGATTAAACTATATCTTTATTCTTTAATCGTTCAACTGCTTTCTGCACCCACACCTGCGATTGCACGGCACCCACTTGATCAATCAATTTTCTCAAGAGCTTTATTTCGCCAAATACTGTATTAACATTTTCATGAGGCCCCATCCATTTCAAGCCTAACCGCTCATGATTGCAATCTCTTGCACCCAATCATCTTGTTCATTTATTGGAAAAGATACCTATACAAATCTTATCTTATTTACATCAGTTTGTATATTACGTTTGTTGTATAATACATTTCCTAAATTCTTCTAATTGCGTAATAAATTGATGTTGTTACATTTTCTCAATCACTGCATTCGTCATTGGTTGTACATTTTTGAGATTGAATTTGTATTTGTTTGAATGCAGGAACACCCCCAAAACAAACAAACAGACAAACAAACAACTTCCCCTATTCTGGGGTATTGCTCTCACATGAATTGCTCTCTAACAGCCTGTAGCAGTACAGAATCATACCACGAGTAATAAAAATACAGAAGGTACAGTGTAATGTACCTCGTAACAAACTGTGGTATCACGCTCGAAGTTTGCTGCCGCTTCGGCAATAGTTCATTTAGTCGCAACCAACCTGGTTCTCAACTGACGATACCACTCACAAAGAAAGTTCTAAAATGCACAGCAGGCTTATATTCAGTTCACTGTATTCATTGTTAAAAACTTTATTCAAAATACTATAAAATATAGCACCAGGAGAGACACCAATACACAGCACACCGATTATATCACAAAGATGGACAGATACCAAATAATATACAAACACACAGTTTAGAGAGTTGGGGACTCCACGTATGTTGGCACGAAAATTGAAATGGTCAATACAGGCATTCCACCAAGGGGAAATAACAGGAAAATGATATCAATGGGAACAAGATGAATCTAGGAATTTAAATGATAAAAACAAAGAATAACATAGTATAGATTAATTTCTTTTGACATTTGATTAATACCACTGAACTAAAAAATTTAACCAGACAATGTACAATGTATAGCCAAAGTCACATTAACACAATACTAACAAAGAGTTTGTTAATGTATATCCTTAAATATTAGGCTTATAGGACCAGCTATACTACACATCACACAGAATGACCTTCCTTGTCAAACTCAAACCTTTCAAAAGGTGACGCTGTACATTTTTTAAGGTCAAAAAAGAAAATAGGAGATATGACCTTCTTGCTTGCACTCACCACTATATGCGTGTACATGCATGATACACTCATTACATTGTTATGAAAATGGTTTTAAAGGTATGTCAGCAGTTTTGTCTACAACATTAAAATTCTATCATGTGCAATTCAATTCTTTCTCAACATTGATCTGTCTTCTCCCAAAAATTGATTTAATCTTTACCCTTCATAATCAAAGAGGTGGAAAATAGGTGACATAACTAGGATGAAATCCCTTTTACACAATAGCAGGGTAAGTTTGAAAGAGTACTGATACTTTCTCATACCTCCATCACCTCCACTGACCTGCACTTGTGACTCTGATCAATATCGCCTTTTTGCATGAAACATGTGAAACTTTAAAATCCCATAACTTTCTCATTTTCTGCTACATTTCACTGAAACATTTACTGCTGTATGCAAACACCAAACTCGTGAGTGAATTTTCCCTCTAATCTGCCAGAACGTTGAACTAAATTGATTGTGCAATGACTCTATACAGAAAACCATTATGCCTGGTAATAATGAGTCAACACATTTGATTGATTGTCACATTGCAGTAAATAATGCATTAAAATATTACTTTACTAAGACTTGACCTTATTACGCAGCCTCACACGAATTCAGCACAGCTTGTAGCTTGCACATAAAACAAGAAAAAAAGTGACACTACTTGAATTTACGCGAGGACTCAAAAAAGGTGAAACGGCTCAACTAAAAGTCAAACAATTTTTCCTGAAAGAGCTATTCTTCTTTTCCGTTATAAAGCTTGGGATAATAAAATGAGTGGGAAATTGTGTTTTCAGCAGTTTTCCTACAACCGTTTTTGTAGGTAGTGTGACCAGTATCCCCTTTTCACCTCACAAAAAAAATCCTTAACACATAAGGATAATGCTACTGCTTTGAATGTTAGCATTAATCATGATGAGAATGTGTCAATAGAGCATGCTTAATTTCAACTTCATCTGATAATCCCCGTCATTGTTGTTGCTATAAAAGCCATTTACATCCTGTTCTTTGTCCCATTCATCGCGCAGCTAGTGTGACTTGGTAAAGATTAAAGCGGTTGAATAGACCCTGTACTTCAGAGCCTCCTTTCTCAGTTCACACTTTCCAGGGTGTGTGCTTTCTTTCCAATATTCAGATAAGTTAAGAGAGTCAATTTAAATTGGGTTAGACATCACTTGAAAGTTTAGAGTCTGCTCTTTCAGAATCTGCCCTTAACTAAAATTCCTGAAATGGCAACTTCTTGTTGATTTTGTGATGCAGGGTCACATTTTTGGGGTTTCAGTAAACTCAGTCTGAGCATGGACACCACTTTTGCACGTAAAGTGTACATAAATCACTAGGTTCCTGATGCTCATTGCTATGAAATCACTCTTTCAGCTTTCATTTCCACAGTCACATTTTCTCAACGTCTTTAATAGATACCAATGACCACATAGATATATCTGAAAGGTGAATATGAAAACAATACTGTAGAAAATATAGTATTCTATTAAAAAATCCTGATATATTGTATATTTAAAGGAGAGCTTTAACAAAACAACAAAATGCCCCTTAAAATGAATGGAGTAATGAATATGATATCTTACAAGAAACTATTAAGACTAAAACAGTAAAAAAAAAAAAAGGTTGCATAGAATGAGAACTTGCAGACTCATGGATAGCCTTTCCTGTTCAGCCATCATAATTTCTACAGACATTCACTGGTACAGAAACATGATTCATGCAGTGCATTTGGTGGCATAATTATTCCATGTTTGCAGCTTGAACAAAATCAGTTTTAAAGAGGTATGTCCACATCCAAATGAAGTAGTAGATTTTGATGCATTTTCATAAAAATAAAGGACTTTTAGTCTTTAAAATTTTTAAATAATTGACACATTTAAACATTAACATATAACTCACATAGGACAGGATAAATCTCAAGGTAATGCTGGATGTATTCAGAGAAATAATATGCTAAAAGATAAAATACATAATTATTGGTGACTACAGTATGATATTTCTTGCACGATGAAAAGGCATAATGAACACTGACAGCAATATATTCCAGGAGATAAAAGGGTACACAAGTTAATTTATCATATAGACAGTCAATGGCTCATATCACTGCTTTATACATGTATACTTGAACATACTGTTACAGACCATATAATGCAGGCATGGTTTTTTTCAGCCTCAAATAACATTTCAAACTTTTGACTGGACATGTATTGGAGGTGGGATAAATGAGAATAAAAGGAAGACATGAGAATTAAAGGAAGATAGTGAAGGAGAGAAAAGGAGGGCATAATTACATTGTGCCCCCCTTAAAAAAAAAGGACTGAAAACAATGTTTGAGGCTTGGTTTGGTGCAGAGGCACTCACACACACCCTCCGTCATATGTCATACCAACTAACAAACTTAATGTTCATAAGCAGGCTTAGCCTGATTTCAAGGCTGTTGGCTTTTTTCCCCTTCAAAAAAAAAGGTAAATTGCATTCTGCTGTTAAACAATACAAATTACAATTTAACCCACTTACCACTTTCAAGGCTGAATATTTGGCATATTTCTGGATGCATCACACAAAAGTGGATGTTTATGAAAACGAGCAATTCTTAATTTCTCTGCAGATTAGGCACAATGCCAAGTGATGATGTCAATGGTACAATAGTAATTAAGAGTTCAATGTAGATTGGAGTTTTAGAGCACATCCCACAAAAATTAATTGTGACATGGGTTAAATTCAAAATGATTGTGACAAATTATATATGTATATATCAATGTTATGTTGAATAGCTGTCTGTTTCACAGAGAGCTTGGCAGAAATTAAAACCCAGTCAAAGTTTCCAAACCCAAATCAAATTTCATCGTTCATTTGGACATTTGTCAGTTCACTGGACCTGATATGATATTCTATTACATGCAAAGTCAGCGATGCTGTCAGCTTTTCATAAATGAACAAAAGAAAATCAAATGCTACATAATCGCTGAAATGATGAGAATTATCTTACTGAAAACACATGCCGAATATAAACATGTAAAAAATTGCAACTGCACACCATCCTTCTAAAATAATTTTCTTAACCAGCAGACAAAATTTGCATGCGTAATTAAGATATCTCATAGAACATTCTAATTTTTTGTTTACGTTATAGGTAACAGTAGTATACATGGGAATCTCAATGGCGATGTCTTGATGAAGACACAATGGGCTCACCAATTTATTTTTATTTTTCAAATGCTCTGCCAAAAGATATTTCAAGGAAACCAAAATCCAAAGCACAATGTGGATTGAGTGAAAGCAGCAACATTAGTAGAACACATCAGTGAAAATTTGAGGAAAATTGGACAGTCAATGCAAAAGTTATTAATTCTTAAATTTTGGTGTTGTAATGACTAGATAACGAGACTACTAGAGTTCATGATGTCATCTGTGGACAATAATATAAAGAAAATGTAGAGAGAATTCCACAAAATTAATTTTTCATGAAAATTACACATTCCATCACCTTGATACTGACATATGTTAAGGGTAGTAATTGTTCTCCCTGTTTTCTGAAAGCACTTAGTAGAGTGGTCTTTCATTATGCTAGAAAAGTGAAAGCACATTGAATTTTCTTTGTATTTTCTTTAGATCATTGTCCACACATGATGTCATAAACTCAAGTAGTCTCCTCATCCAGCGGTTCCAACACCAAAACTTTTGAAATTCATAAGTTTTGCATCGATTGTGCGATTTTCCTCAAACTTTCACTGATGTGTTCTACTGACGTTGCTGCTTTCACTCAATCCACATTTCTCTTTGGGTTTTGGTTACCTTTAAGGTTGGCATCATGCCAGAGTTAACCCCCAAAACCCCCAAAACTTACAAAATAGTAAGAGCCAGTCTGAAGAGGAACTACGAGAAGTACTGATTTGAAATCAAGTATTGCCAGAAGGAACGTAAGAGGAGACAACAAAAGAGTTGAAATACACATATGATATTTCCTGAGAATATTTCAGTGTATGATATTGACTGAAGCTAATGTCAGAGGAAGATAGCAAGAAAGAAAAAAGAGCTTATAAATTAAACTTATTATCCATAAAAATTACAATACAAATATCTAAGAGTTATGGTCATAGCCACAACAGTAATGACAGAATAATGTTAATGAATATCATAATTTGATAATATATTATGAATAATACACTAACAACATCACCATCATCATCAACTTTAAAATTGTTTTTATCACTGCTAGCATTCTATACTGACAATGATAATTCCAAAGAGCTACATGAGTAGGTACTAGAGTGCTTACTCGCCATACGTCCTACATGTACATAATTCTGTGATTGGACAGAGAGATGCAAGGTGCTAGTAAGCTTACCCCTCATAGCTAGCATACAAGCAACCTAGGAGCAGCCAAATCAAGGAGTGTAGACTTGTATAAAAGTTCACAAGTTCAAGTACTCCCCACAAAAATGTTACTGGAGCATGCAGAGTACACATGCAGAGAGAAGTCTGCCACTACTATTAAAAGTAGGGCATTTGTGCGGCTTCTTATGATCACAAACGTTAATATATGTGACCTGCTACAAATATTGTACAACAAAAGGATCCTAAAGTCGCTGATGGCTGAGCCGAGAAAATCAAGTTTGAAGTCAGATCATCAAAATTGGTCAAAACTATTGGTTTTCTGTTTTTTGCTTAATTTTGTAGTCTAATGTATCGTCTATCATCTGCCGAAATTTTGAAGCTAAATGGCCAAAGGAAAGACAAGAAACTAGTGTTTTTCTGGGCCATGATTTCCTGACTGTCCACTGAACGGAAAAGTGTCCGAAGATTTGGATTAAGCGCCGCAGCTAGACCCCGCCCCTAGCAATGAGGGAGTGATCTCATTGGTCAGTGCGTGGCATCCTGGTTACTGATTGGCCGTAGGTAGACTGCTGGCGCTAAGCTTGAATGAACATCGTGGAGGTTGCTAAGACCGTACCTACTATTGTCAAGCAGTAAAAACTGTCTTGCCTCCCCTTGATCATGATAGCGTCGGAAGGAAAACCTTGAAGGCGGTTTTCTCGAAACACTGAATTCCTAAACCACTCGATATGCGTTTATAAAATTATTGATATCTCCGCGACAGAGTACTTTCATGAGTTGTGTTATATATGAAATTAAAGTGGAAGAGCAAGGAAATAATATCATGCCATTTTCATAGAAATGTCCTCCCCCGACTTTTGGATCCTTTTGCTGTAGCGAATCACATATAGTTCATCCTAGTGAGAAAAATCTCTTTGGATAATCATATTAATGAAATTGATATGAATGGTAATATTAATCATCATTTACCAGCATAACCATAAGAGCCAGTAGATGACTTTTTCACAGCTGATATGCCTGAATGATAACAGTGGTAATATTTGATGATCAGTCATAGACGCATTACTATGTAAGCTAATTACAGTACGAATAATTCATTTACTGGGCAATACTTGTGCCAGAGACAGTTTAGATGAATGCCAAAATAGAAATTATGGTAAGATCGTATCACTTGTCAACAGTTATTTAGACCTTTATCAATCGTTAGCAGTATGCAAATTCAGTCACACTTGTTTCCCATCCTTCAAACCATTTAAAATCCACACATCTTTTATTGCTACAGAAAATTTAGAGGCTCAAGGAATACTGGATATGTCAGTATGCACAGAAATTACCAATATGCATGAACAAGCTTATTTGAGACGACAATGCATTACTGAAGGGCCCACTTCTATTTCACAAGCAGCGTACTAAGGAGCTTTAGATTTGACGATGATTGCACTGGCCGTTTAATTCTCTCCATGCATCATGCTGAGAAGTAACTTTAGATTTTCACAAAGACGCAGCCTATATGAAGTAAAATAGCGCCCCCATATGATAACTACATTAAGTAGCTCTCTGCATCATTGATTTAAGTGGATGATAAAATGGCCCAGAACCACCATAAAAAGCTCAGACGATTTTACGCATGAGCAGAACAGTTTTTTTTTTCTCTCTAACGCATGCACCATAAAAATCTAAAACTCCCTACAATTACAAAAAAAAAAGGTCCTATTTAACCCTTTCTATGCCACAGATTTCAGAAAATGTGTACTATTCTATAGGGTTTTCTTTGTCGATCACCACTCAAAGCACACAAGGGGTTAAAGCCATCAAAAGCACTGAAAGTCACACACACTTTACTTTATAGGTGGTCTCATAAAGTCAAGCCTCAGTCTCTGCCTGAAAAAAATATTAGTCTACGCTAAAGGAAAATGATATGAATGACTGATATTTGCACTAAATGTCCAGCATTGTGCTCATTTGACTTTTAAATACAATCTCATTCTCATCAAAATACATGTATCCATGGATGGAGTTGATAATTCTCACTGTACATGCAGCATCCAATGTATGCTCTCTATACTGTTTTCTGTGAAAGAGGCGCTATCTTTGGAATAGAGACAAAGTCTCAAAGATAATACAGAACAATTCCTCAGAAACATATCTGCATTATGTGTCATTTTGTTTCATTCAAGTTTGTCTGCAGAGACCAGCACAAAAAACTGATTGATTACACCCCATTGAATTATTTACACTATTTATTTTGAAGGCATGATCTACATGTACGTGGTAGAGGGAATTATTAATTCCTGAACACTACTTTGGGTAGATAGAAATATCCATCTTTAATACTCAACCTTAAAACTTACATTGCTGTACTCTTCACACTAGGAATCAGAAAAACTGCCACTGATTCCCCCCCCCCAATTCATTGTTCCAAATACATACAGAAAAAAAGGCTAGAAGAAATTCTTCTCCAGATATCTTTCAGATTTCAAATTCGCTCTGTCTTCCCAAAGCAGTGATGACGGAATATTGCTAACATCTGTATAAAATCAGCACCACTTTTACACATATAGTACAAAATCTTCTAAGGCCGAGTCTTGAATTCTAAAACTGTGAGAGTGCAAGAAGGCAATATGGTAAATTTCTGCATCATAAATGTATAATAAATTAAATACAATTTGTATACAAATGCATATAAAATAAATAATGAAATAGTGTTACAGACACACAAAGCAGACTGCCTGCTTTGCTGAAAGGTGGACATTTCATTTATTATACTACAAAACCAACAAATATCTAGACTTTCTGCACTCTCCTCATTCTCTGAACCAAATGCAATTAAAGTGCACTGTGACACTGATAAATAATCTATGTTCAGCCTGATAAATGACATTTGAAGGAAATGATAAAATGATTGTCTGATTTGTACTAACAAAAGGTCACTACTTCAAGGTGTGATAAAGAGATCTGAGTAGGAAGTGTTGTGGGTACTCTTTGGTGGAAGAAGGTAACAATTACCACATTGGAGAATACAAGTTCTGTGTGATCCTGAGCGGGCAATGCAGGAAGCTCAGTGCATTGTGGGAAGAGGCACAGGTTAGGAAGACGACTGAGAGAGCGCCCTCGCATGTTGGGTCACAGGGTGACTTTCTCCATATGCTTTCTCAAGAAGAGGAATCGTCTAAATGGGTACAAACAAAACAAAAAATGTCACAGAATAGCAATGAATTAAACTGTTTGCTTTGATACTGGCATATAAATAACATATTTCATTTGTTTTACAAATATCAATCATCATTCACCACACAGGACCCTTTTCATAAGGATAGGTATTATAATTGCTGGTTATACAGTGCACTCCCGTTAAAACGAACACGGTTATAACGAAATTCCGGTTACAACGAAGTAAAAATTCGGGCCTCAACATTATCCGCT
This sequence comes from Diadema antillarum, assembly GCF_040938485.1. Lineage (NCBI taxonomy): Eukaryota > Metazoa > Echinodermata > Echinoidea > Diadematoida > Diadematidae > Diadema > Diadema antillarum. The sequence continues at coordinate 468,892 of NW_027271259.1, read as the reverse complement.
CTTTGTATTTTTATCGTTTATTTGTGCAGTTTAACAAAAGAAAACGGCCGGTCCAAATGACTTCGTAATATCGGGAGTCTAACTGTAATAATTTTAGATACTACAGCAACACCTTTAATACTGATAATTGATTGCTAGTTGTATAGCTGCTGTGACAGCAATTATATTCATTGCTACTTGCAGTACGTAATTACAGACCTCCTTAAAGAGTGGACCACTTGTGTCTCTGTAGAATAATTGCTAGAAAGGCTCGCATAAACATCATCTCAAATGAACTTGACTTGGCATCTACGTTTTGCAGTAAAGAATTAAACCCAATTGAACAAAGTGAAACATGATGAAGTTCACAAAACTACAGAACCTCTTCCATCTCTACTACAAAAGTTTGAACAGAATATTTATGCAGACTGGTATGTGGATATTATCTGTTTATAAAATGGCATTAACATCAGAATGTAACTAAACATGCCAACAGATTTGAAAGCAAGTACAGTACTTTAGGAATATTATGATCTTATTCAATTCTCATGCATCTCTCAATCTGCCTAACTATTTAAAGGAAACCAAAACCCAAAGAGAAATGTGGATTGAGTGAAAGCAGCAACGTTAAATGAACACATCAGTGAAAGTTCAAGGAATTGTAAAGAAAATAAGAAAATTATACATGATTTACTTTTCTAGCATAATGAAAGAGCACTTGACTAACCACTTTCAGAAAGCAGGGGGAATAATTACTACCCTTGACATATATGTCAATATATGTCAAGTCAAGTTGATGTCAAGTTGATGGACTGTGTAATTTTCATGAAAAATGATCTTTTTCATTTTTCCCTGTATATTTTCTTTATATTGTTGTCCACACATGGCATCATAAACTCTAGTAGTCTCCTCATCCACTTTAAAAATTCATAACTTTTGCATCGATTGTCCGATTATCCTCAAACTTTCACTGATGTGTTCTACTAATGTTGCTGCTTTCACTCAATCCACATATCTCTTCGGGGTTTTTGGTTTCTTTTGATACAAGTAGCTCTTTATTGAGTACATTGCATATCAGCTCAATGAATTTGATGAGCTATTTATTTAATCTGAGATAACAATTTCAAGAGCTAAGTCAGATTTCTCCTTTTCAACAAATGTAAGATTCATTTAGTTGACCCATACTTGAAAAAGCACAGACTAGTTAAAGACAATGTGTTGTTGGGAAGGTTGCATGGTGATGTTAACAAGGAAGACAGCTTTGTGGTAACACCATGTAGTCCTTGGCAGGACTGCTGTTTGGCAAAAGAATACTGCAGACCTCTTTCTCGTGTCTTCTTTGGCCAAACAAAGCAAGTGCCAAATTGTGTCTCGCCCATTCGCGTACAAGGAATTAATATTTTTTATAACTCCCAGAAGTTAATTGACCTGCTTATGACCTTTGACCTTGTGGTGACCTTCAACACCCCAGGGGACATTTACCATCCAAGTTTGGTCACAAACGGACAAAGGAATCAAAAGTAATGAGCCATAATCGAAACGCGCCATAAAAACTTAACATTGGGCCCTAAAAATTTGTTGACCCCTTCCAGTGACCTTTGACCTTGTGATGACCTTTAACTCCCCAAGGGACATCTACCGTCCAAGTTTGGTCACAAACGGACATAGGGATCAAAAGTTATGAGCCACAATCAAAACGCGCCCTAAAAACATAACATTGGGCCCTAAAAACATAACATTTGGCCCTAAAAGTTTGTTGACCCCTGTCTGTGACCTTTGACCTTGTGACGACCTTCACCTTCCCAAGGGACATCTTCCATCCAAGTTTGGTCACAAATGGACAAAGGGATCAAAAGTTATGAGCCATAAACGAAATGCGCCCTAAAAACTTAACATTGGGCCCTAAAAGTTCGTTGACCGCTGTCTGTGACCTTTACCTTGTGGTAACCTTCAACTTCCCAAGAGGCATCTACCATCACCCAAGTGTGATTGCCATTGTAGCAACATGTGCTGAGTTACGTGTGACAAGAGAGTCTTACAAGTAAACTTTAATGTATGACCTCAAATGACCTTTGACCTTATCATGTGACCTGTTACGGCACCATAACATGAAGGTACCCCCAGTGCATCCATCACCCAAGTTTGATTGCCATTGTAGGAACATGTGTCGAGTTACGTGTGATAAGAGAGTCTTGCAAGTAAACTTTAACGTATGACCTCAAATGACCTTTGACCTTCTCCTGTGACCTCCAATGGCACCATAACATGAAGGTACCCCCAGTGCATCTATGACCCAAGTTAGGTTGTAATCCAAGCAACTTATGTGAAGTTATTTGTCAAAAGAGAGTCTTGCAGGTAAACTTTAACATAGAAAAGAGTCTTGCACATACTCTTTAATATATGACCTCAAATGACATTTGACCTTTGACATCATCACATGACCTCTGACAACACCATAACATGAAGATACCCCTAGTGCTTCTATCACCCAAGTGTGGCTGCCATTGCTGTAACAGTTGCCAAGTTATGCATCATAAGAGAGTCTTGCAGGTAAACTTTAACATTTGTGACGGACGACAGACGGACGACGGACGGACGCCATTTGGATCCCTTAGTCTCGCCTTCACCTCCGGTGGGCGAGACAACAATAGCCCTTTCAAGGACTACATACACATGATGTTACCACAAACCTTTCTTTCTTCAATAGATAATACAATGTTGACATTTGCTAGCAACATCAGAACATCTAATACAGATTAAGTGTGACACTGTCTTGAAATGAACAAAAACTTTCAATACAGTGAAATATCATCATTAATGTTTGAGGACAATTCACAGCTTAAGCATTATTTTCTCACCTGATTGAGTAGTCTCTGTGCCAGGCTGTCATTGCCAAGATTTATGTGTACGATGCTCAGTTTCAAGAGGAAGAATGCTAGGTAAGGGTCCTCCGGGCTGAGATGGAGTCTACATGTCAAAATATCCACGGGAAACCATAAGAGACTGCACATACGTAGGATCTGATAGGCAGTCACAGCAGGGAGATTGTCTGTTTGTTGATTTTATGGGATACATTTTACCCTTTATGTTAAACCATTCTCATGTTGCCATGGTTGTGACAGCAGGCCCTCTTTAGAATTTGGCATCCTCAAGAAGGCACACATCTTCAGAAGGACTTATATTTCTACACCAAACCATGCTTTCATCATAGTATCATAATTAAAGTGAAAACATAGTTCTGGTAAGGGTTTGAGAACCTGTCTTGCACCATTTCAAATTTGCTTGCAATATATCATAAGGGCCTACCAAAAAACTTATCTGGCTGGCGCTATTTGCCTGGATGATGAGTTGTTTGGAGTATTTTGAGATCAAAGGTGTAGAATAATAAAAGTTGCTATACCTACTTTTATTCCAAAAGAATACAGGCTAACTCAGATTTGGGGACAACTCAGCCCTATTTCATACAATTTACATGCAGTTCCCGATCATCATATTTCATACATAGGCGCACGTTCATTTTGCATGTACACCACAGAAGTTCTTTGATGCACACATTGTATCAACTCAGCCCTTAACTGCGACCAGCCAGAACGCAAAGCACTCCCACTAGTACAGCACTGTGCAATCCAGAGGGACAACTCGGCCCCGCTGTCAAAGCGAGGCTGAGTTGTCCCCAAGTCTGAGTTAGCCTGACCCCGATCGGGTAAGTTCTGAGATTGTAACTCCGGCGAATCTTTTTGGTTAATATTTTGCATTTTCGCCATTACACAACAAATATTTTGTTATTACAGCATTATTCTACACATTTCTTAGGCATACATGTACATATACATTTTGGAGCAAAATTTGACAGCTACGGATCTGCAGGTGTACAAGAACTATGTTTTACCTTCAACCTTTACACAATACATACCATCGCAAACACTTGTCTGAGGGCATGAAGTTTTCGTATATTTTAGTTTGTAAGAATAACTATCCTTTCTTCTTTCGCAGCAGAAATCCTGAATGAGCTAAAGTTCCTGATAACTTCCTCTATATGACAGCATGCTGCTTCCAAATTGTCTCATTTCAAAAGGAAGTTGCCTACTTGACCTTACAATAACAATCACTTCCTTATGGCTTAAACATATGTATGGTTATTGCCTCATTGTAACTAATCCGCCCAGCCATGTCTGAATGAAATTTCATATTTATCCCACACACAGGGGCCATTATTTTGGTATTCAATCATGTGAATAATTCTGGGTCTCAGTATGACAAAACATGCAATTCTTCATCTCAGACCCAACAAAAACTCACAGAAGAGACAATTTTCAAATCATGGTCTGAGGAATTGAAAGAAGGCGTTCTCAGCTTTAAAAAGATACATACTTCGTCCAATTCAGATGAATAGTAACTCACTAACAGAATAAATGAAAAATCTAAGCTCTAGGAAATTTACTTTGCAGAAAAAAGGGCTTGAACAGTAAGTTTCTATTGCAGTCCAATGATGCACTCTCTATTGTGCCCAGGAAAAAGATTATAAGACTATAGGCTCATTCACACAGCCCAAAACAGTCATGATTGAATCGCAATACAGACTTTTCTTTAAATGCATGTGGACATAATATTTGCGACTTAAAGTGTGATTCAAATCACGATCCAATCACCATGAAAAGTATGACATTTCCGAAACAGTTATCATTATTTATGGTGAGAAGTATGTATGAACATTGTGCAAAAATTGTATTAGCTTTTACATCCCGTAATGCAAAGCATGCACGGGACAGTCAACACAAAGTATGGGCAAACTCATAGACTCATGCATGGGCAGTTTGGTCGCGCTCAAACCAATGCACTTTGGGTGGCAAATTTTCTTCGTAAAACAGTGCGATTTGGATCGCGATTAATCTTGCCTGTACATGTGCAAACCTGAGTGAAAAGAAAATGTGATTTGAATCACATTTTTTACAGTGTATGTGAAAGGGGCCTATGGTAACCTCTACAAAGTTCACCTGAGTCCCTCCAAGATCCCTTGACTGGCGTCGAGAGCCTCCCCCCACCACGCAAGGCGGGAGAATGTCTGCATGGCCTCTAGGCCTAGCCGCAGGCAGGCGTGGTGGGTGGGGTGGAGTAAGGATGACTGCTGGCGCTGGCACTGCCGTAGGATGACTGCCAGGCGGCTATCATGTGATCATGGGTTAAGGGTCACATAATCTTGGAATGAAAACTTTTCTTACTTTGCAGTTTAAAGTTTAACATCTTTAAACAGGCATTTGCTCAGTAGAGCATTATGTTGTTGGTTGGTAATGGGTCATACACTCTAGTAATGTTGCTGAAATCAACTCAATTTTCTTCAAATCTAGATCAATTCACCAGCCAAAATTTTGACATATGAAAAACATTGTTTGAATGTATCCCAAAATCTGCAAGATGAAAAGAAAAACACAAAAATTACCTATTCTACTTTGCCAAATCACAACCTAACAAAGGGATTCTAAGAAAGAAAATTCCCTTTATCTCATGAAACATTAACAATGAAATCAAACAGTTATAACCCCAAACCACAGAGACATGGTTCTGAAAAGATTCCGGAAATCAATAGGTTGACCAATCAAACTTTTATACACTGCTGATATAAAATATTTCAGCTTACTTATGAAGCAGACCGAGACACTAACCTTTTTCTGTGGTGGTCCATTCGAGCCACTGAAATCTTTAAATCTGTAATTTTGGTGGCCTGAAAAAGAAATGTAATGGCCAAAAGAGATTGACACATGACAATCCATTTTGAATTTAAATGCCTGACTGGGCCATCAAGGGATAGTGTTTTTGGAATTTTGGTGGCCCACCACCATCAATTTTTAGTGGCCCTAAGCCACCGGACAACTGCTATTAATGTCAAGCCCTGTGTAAAGTGAAACTACATGCACACAGTCCTTCCTTTGCTTGCACTGTTTGTGGTTTCATCAACTCAAGAATGATTAGGTATTCATCGTCGCATCGTCAAAAATGCATCAAATGAATCAAAACAAGAACAATGAATAAAGGTGATCGCAGGTCTCCTTTTTTCCTGGCAACTTGTCAATTCATTTAGTTTGCTTGCAAAGGATATTCTGATACGAGTTGAGCTCTGCCACCTCCTGCTGGGACTTTCGGACTTCCTGCAGAATCTCCTCCGTGAATGCCTCCATCCCCTCCACAGCAGTAGAATGTTCCAGGGATGAGATGATTGAATGGCAGGTATGACACATTTGGAAGCATCCATCTGTCATAGAGGGATGCGCACAACCATTTTTCGCTTTAACAATTTGGCTTGATGCCAATGCCAATGGTAAATGACAATTTATATATTCCCCCTTTCTTTCAGAAAACAGTACATACCTCAACAAGTTTTTTTTTTTACATATTAGCTTTTGGACATTCCATTCTTCCTTTTTTCCACTTCCACTTCCTCATTTCGCAAGCAATATTTATATTGCAGATACAAGTATACAGTCATGAAATCTACTCTGCTATGATAAACAGAGATAAGGGGGGGGGGGGGGAGGCAAATTCTCACAGAATCTTATTTTGTGCTCAATACCAGAGAGGATTATGGAAGGAGTAAGATTTTTAAAATAAACAATTCAATATACAAATGTACGGTTAAATTTTGAGCAACATACATACACCAGCTAACCAATCTTGCTAATGATACATTTCAATTCATTGCTCTGCATGATATGACAGAAATACATCTAAAACATTATCTGTAGTATAAAATGAAATTGAACCCTTTATTTAGACAAAGCAAAACAAACATTTATGTGATAAATAATAACCCGATAATTATAAATCTGTCTTAGACTGTAAAAGGAAATTGATGTGTAACACTCTTAGAGGGAATAAATGATCATGAATATATGTCTTGTATGCAAAAATATTGTTCTGCATTGACCATGTGGCCATGAAGTTCTCACTGCTTTTCATTGCTCTTCACTGTTCTACATGGTTTTATAGCAGTGAAATGCATGCTCACATTCGTCATTGAAGGAAGCAACATTTGCTTGTGAGGTGGCTACTAAAACACTTGGTTTAACCTTAAAGACACCTGACCATGCATCTTACCTTGCACGGGAAGAACAGGGTCGGGACATGTCCTATTGGGACACTTGACACACAGCATGAGGCTATCCTGATGGAGACAAGGAGATGAATAGACCAACATATACTAGAAAATGATTGAACGATATATGCTGATAGATGGATAGATAAATAGATAGATAGGTACACTGTACATCCGAGATAGATATGTTAATGAGTAGATAGACACATTCGTGTAGTCTAGGGCTAACCTGATGGATAGAAGGGGATGAATAGACAAACATATACTATAAAATGGTTAGATAATATATGATGATAGATGGATAGATAGATAGATAGATAAATAGATAGATAGATAGGTACAAATGTACATCCGAGAAAGATATGTTAATGAGTAGATAGACACATACGTGTAGTCTAGGGCTAACCTGATGGAGAGAAGGGGATGAATAGACAAAAAAAAATATACTAGAAAATGGTTGAATAATATATGATGATAGATGGATAGAAAGATAGATAGATAGATAGATGGATAGGTACATCCGAGATAGATATGTTAATGAGTAGACAGACACATACGTGTAGTCTGCAAGGCTAACTTGATGGAGAGACGGAGATAAATATGATACTACAACATAATTGGAAGTTATAGTAATAGGTAGATAGATGCAATGGAGATAGCTTTCAATAGATAAACTCAGTATGAGGCTAAAGTAATGGAAAGAAGGAGATTACATAAACATACAGTATGTCCCCCAAAAAAATTACAATCAATTTTTGCATTGATAACACCCAATATGATTAAACTGTCTATTAAAATGCTACTTCAGGGTCTTAAAATATAACATCTTAGCTCTATTTTGCAGAAAACCCCATCCATTCAATTTGGTTAAGCGGTCACAGAGAAATGTGGAATGTTGTAAAGCATGTCATGAGTCTGATTCTTCCAAGTTTAGCACTTCGATGCTTTTGTGCCTGAATACAATAGACAGAACTTGGAGGGAAGAGATTCTTGACATTCTCTACAAAATTCCTCATTTCTCTTTGACCACTGAAGCAAATCGAATGGGGATTTCTGTAAGATGTGGGCAATGAGTTATAATTTCATACCCTGAATTTGTATTTGGACTGATTCACTATTTTTAAAGATATCGTTGCGGAGGGACCTGTTGTAGTTTTTTGGGGGTCATACGGTATAACAGAATAAGATTGAGAAATACAGTGATACATGGGTAGATAGGTAGATAGATATATTGATTAATAGATAGATAAGTAGATGGATCAATGACTAGATAGATAGATCAATTAATAGACAGATGGATAATAAGACACATAGATATAGAGATAGATAGATAAATAGATAGATAGATAGATAGATAGATATGAAGATGTAGAAATTGATTAATACTATGTAAATGGGAGATATGGAGATAGAGTAGAAAATAGAAAAGAGACAAAGAGAAAGAGAAGGACACATGTAGAAAGAAATTGAGAGATATATAAATGAATAGAGAGCTAGACAGATAGAGAAGGGCAAAAAAAGATAGATTCAGAAGGGAGAAGGAGGGAGATAGAAAGCTACTTTTGATAATAGAATGCTGGACAGAAAGAGAGTTAGAGACAGAAACAGAGACAAGGTGAGAGAGATATTTGATAGATCTCGAAATAGAAGAAAAAAGAGACAGGTGGATGGATGGAGGGAGAGAGAGAAAGAAAGAGAGTAACAGAGAGATAGAGACAGAGACACTAAAAACTCTATTACAAAGAGGAAGTCACATGAAGGGGATACCAAATCACACAGTAACTTTGTGACTTTTCCTTTTTAATACAAGAAATGGTCATATCAACCCAGACCAGAGTAGCCTCTTCCGAGTGTGAACTCTGATCTTTCTGAGGGTCTTGCTTTAATACTAACTCTGCACCAGCTGGCATAAATGCATGCACATCCCGGGCACTCTGGGTGAAACACCTTGTCTACATGATGGTACGGATGAACGTGTGTGTGCTATTAAAGCAGGATTTGAACCAAGATCTCCAGTTAAAAATGTACTGAGCCTTTAATAACCACTATACTACAGCTCTCCCTTTTAAAGACATATTACAGTCATGCTTTCAAGCCCTTGGACATGGTTATTCTTGTCTGCGGCTACAAGGCTTTCAATTGCCATGATTAATTCATGAAATGATTCATCTCGTGAGCATGACTAGAGGGGAACCCTCGAAATTGAGATGAGACAGCCAAAACATGGCTGTGTCTGTCATAAGTGGAAAAACAGGGGAAAAAAATGGAGTGCTCATGAATCAAACTAGCTCAGCAAATTAATCATTGTAACCAGACCACAATTCACCTACTCCTATTCTAGAGATGAACAAGCTTTTAATACATCAATGAAGATGTTACTTGATAAGCATACAATGGAAACGAAATCAGGATAAACACTGGAAAAGCACTGAGAGGGTGCAGACCTGTGCTGTGCAGCTAATTTCCACTCATATGTATACACATATGTTGAAAATGCCCTTATTTCCCATTGATATAGAATCCTTGCTATAGTGTCTCTACCTTAGCTTCCTGCCGCGCCTCGACTGTGCACCCAGTGCGCATATGCACGCCTTAAATACGCATAGGTTTAATTCTCTCATTTGTTGGCCCTACTTGCCAAGCGATAAAGAATCTTTCAAGAAAATTCAATTAAATTCCTGGATCCAGATGGTGATCCAGATCACTACCAAATTTTATTATTCTGTCCTTTGTGTCGTTATCAACTTTCCTGTGTATTTCGTCCAAATCCATTCATAAACTTTTTAGTAACAATGTATTTTGCAAACAGAGAAACACACAGACAAACAAACCAATGCTAGCAAAAACATAACATCCTTGGTGGAGGTAATATTATTACAAATAAAAGGATTTAGAGATTAACCCATTGAGGACGAGTCCTGAGTATACTCGGGTAAGTGTCAATCGGAAATGTGTGTTGTAGCAAAATCAGTCTGTCCGCAACGGGTTAAAAGTAGAAAATTAGAATGACTCAACATACCCTGGTGGTGTCCAGACATCTTTGACACTGACAGACGAATCCATACACAGATCTCAGCTTTTCCTGTCTGAGTCTCGTCGGCAGCAAAGTGCTCACATAACTGATGCTACACTGTAGGGAGTTGTGGAAGATAATTTGATAGAGAATCAGTGAAGTTATAAAGTCAATATTTTTTCAAGTCAAACAAAATCTTATTTCCAAATAGAACAAATTCTTTCACACACAACAATTTCAATTACTGTAAAAGTCGATATTTTCGCGTAAGTAATTTTTCGTACTCGGCTGGATTAGATGAATTACTTGTGTTTATAATTCTGTGGAATCAGGTCGCTAACTACTGGAACATTATGGCACGCAAAAATATTTGTGTGCTTTTATTTTCGCGCTAGCTTCTGGTTGCACGGAATACGCGAAAATTTTCACTTTTACAGTAATCAATGTATTACAAAATATACAAATATACATTTTGAAAGCGGAGTAGAATATGAGCAAATGCATAACCTCAATAAAACTATTTTGTTCAAAATCATTGTACTATTTAAAAAAAAAGGCCCGCATAAAAGAGACAAGTTTATAGGGGTGTGGGCCTCTCAAAAAATCATACTTACAAAGGGAAAAAAAAGGAGAGTAATGGAGGCACACACACACACACACACACATACATACATGTACACACAGAGGCACACAAATAATTGAAAAAGACTAAAAGGTAGAAAGGATAAAACGATTAGCGACATCGGGAAAAAGTGGTTAGAGAGAGAAGGAAGGACAACTGAAGAGGAAGCAGATGTCTGCAGCACATTCAGAGCAAACGCCAGACACTATCCAAATTTGGTAAATGGTAGTGCTGTGAGGTACTTTGTGATTACTGCCACATCTAATTTGCATGTATACACAATCAGGAAAAAATCTACTAGTCTGCACACTGGATTTCACTCTAGTCAGTACAATCCATTGCAACATATCATTGATTGTCAGTTTTATATTTATCTGCACAAATACTTAATGTGCACTATCTCCACTCTCACTGCTGGAGTTATTTCTGAGCCACCATTCGGCAGGTGCCTAGCCAATTTAACAACATCCTGTTTGGTCTCACACTCCCTTGTTGCTAAAGACTCTGACCGATCTTATTCGGCCCTTTTATGGCTTGTGGTTTCAATCTTGTGATTACTAGTGAAACCTTGACACATGGTTGACAAAAAAAAAATCACCAAAAATCTTAAAGCACTTTGTATCTTGTGGAAAAAACATTATATAAATATCAACCATTACAAATCTGTGAGAAGTCTGCCAGCTGATACACTGTAGCTCATACTACTTTACTGTTAAAGGTCCTGTTTACCTTTGGGAGCAGTGATTTTTAAAATGTTCAAGATATCACATTTGATGCATATGTGTAGGTCTGTTGTATCACAAAACATCCTACCATGAAAAAAACATATTTTTCCCATTAAATCATAACTGTAGACAGTTTAGTGTGGAAACATTTTTATTATAACTATTGTTCACATTTTGTGTATGTTTACGGATTCAAATTTTTACAGTGGATGTTTCTATCCATAGCTCACATTTTAGAACTATTTTACAGCACTAATGCTGGGGTTTTGTTTCTTCAGCAAATGGTAAATTGTGCCTTTAAGACCTAGCTGTGATATGGTAGAAAGATGAAAATTCTTAGAGGGGAGGGAGTGAGTGAATTAGGCCATCAATTACAATGTACATATCATATAAACAACAGGACAAACTGGTTGCCAGCAACACAAGAATTTATGTGCAAGGTTTGAAGAAAGCTTAGTCAAACATAACTTTTTATGCTTAAGCCCCCCCCCCCCAAATACAAAAATGATTTTCCTATGTCAACATGTCATTATCCCCTTATTGAATTGGTAGTGCATAAAAATGTACAAACTTGTCGAGATACAGATATTTCATTAGATCTTGGTGCATTTAAACAGGCAACTCAAATTGAACAATGCCATAGTCATGGTGACACAAAAGGAATCGAGGGGATGGATATATAATCTCTGTTCACTGATGGTCAGCACATCTGTGATGATTAGCAAAGACAGCAAGTTGGTACATGTGGTGATTGAGAACAAAGAACAGCAAGGAGCAACTGACATAATTAACACATACAGTGGACTCCTGTTACACTGTAAAACGAGGAATATGCGCATGCATTTTAATTTCGCGAGTGGCAACATTCGTGAAAATTAAAATGCACGTGGAAGTTCTTGCCTGCACAATAGTGTATTGGATGCCAGTGGCAAGTCGCAAACATTTCATGCTGCGAGAAAGGCCGTCGGCTCCAATTCGCGAAATATTCATGCCGCGAATATATCATGTTTTACAGTAACAAAGACCTTGGGACCGGCAGTTTTCTTTCATTATATTGAAATTTCGTTATAACCGAACAAATAAACAACAGAAAATATGGACCGAATAATGTTGCAGCCTGAACTTTATTTCATTATAACTGGAATTTTGTTATAACCATGTTCGTTTTATATATTGGGATTGCACTGTGCAAACTTCAATATTTGCACAATATTCATGCATACACATACAGATTAGCAAATTGTGCAGTTCAGAATTGTCTGGTGCAGTTCTGAAAATGATTGTTACGCACCCTCCAATGGATACAATTCCATTTAAGGAAAGCTGAAGAAAGCAAAAATAGTTAATAATCACTGATAATAGTTTAATAATCACTGGCATAGGTAAAAAACAACAACATTAATACTCTCTTGATAAACTATTGAGTTATCAGGAAAAGTGGAGAAAAGATACAAATGGAAATAGAGAGGGAGTATTCTCCCATGAGAACTGTTTGTAGAGAGAATTGTTACAGCATGAGAATTCTCCGAAAAAAAGAAAGAAAAGAAAGAAAGTAATTCAGGAATGGAAGGGTACAGAAAAAGAAACTATTGGTTTAAAGGACAAGTTCATCTTCATAGACATGTGGGTTGAGTGATTGCAGCAATATTAGTAGAACACATCAGTGAGAGTTTGAGCAAAATCGGACAATCCGTTAAAAAGTTATGAATTTTTGAAGTTTCTGCTCCGTCACGGCTGGATGAAAAGACTACTATAGCTTGTGATGTCACATGAGTACAACGATATAAAGAAAGAATAAAGAAAATTCAACATAATTCCATTTTTTCTCGCATAACAAAAGAACACTTGACTTCTCTCTTTCAGAAGGCAGGGGGAATAATAGTACCCTTAACATACCTCAGTAGCAAGTCGAAGAAATGTGCACTTTATTCAAAAAGTAAAGTTTTGTGAAATTCTCTTTTTATTTTCCTTATATAGTTGTACGCATGTGACATCATACACTGTAGTAGTCTTCTCTTCCAGCAGTGACTGCGCAGATACTTAAAATATTCATAACTTTTGAACGGATTGTCCAATTTTCCTCAAACTTTCACTGATGTGTTCTACTAATATTGCTGCATTCTCTCAATGTATATGAAGGTGGACTTGTCCTTTAAAGAAGTTGAGATCAGAAGTGAAATGAAAGTTTCAGTGAGGAGAGAGAGTGCCAGAAAGTCACTAATAATAATTCTGATCATTGCACACCAAAGATTCAATGTAAGACAGCTGTAAGTCACCTCTAGAGAAGGAAACAATTTTGACCCTTTCTGTGCCAGGGAATGGGGACAGTGTATACAATGGTATGGAACTTTCTGTGCTGGTTAACACTCCAAGCAGTGAAAGAGTTAAGCAGCTACTGAATAAAAACAAAACCTCACCTCTTCTCCCGCCTCGATCCTCCGGATGGCTCTCACGCTAAGTCTCCTGCCGTCAAACACAAAGGTGCAGTTCGGTTCGCAGCTGTGGTTGAGAAGCGAGGCCCTGCACAAGGAAAGCACAATAGAATCAATGTCTTCGACTTCTGTATACGCCGAATATTTCACGAGATTTTTATTTTCACGAATATTGCGAGTCAGGTGCTCTTTCGCAAAATTAAAGACATGCGAAAATATTTACTCTGATCCTGATGTGAATGTGATGTACGCATTTACACTTCTCCGTTCAGTACAGGACTCCACGATCACAAATTTAACCACTCGCGAAATCGTCGGGAATTCCTGATTCGCAAAAATTCAGACTTGCAAAATATATGGCATATACAGTATACAGTATTGAAAAGATTATAATTAAAAATGTTTCAAAGCATACCATACAGGTTCCTCCAGTCAGATGACAAGTTTTACAAACCCTTCAAAGTGTAACAGCACCACAAAGGACATGACTGAAGACCGATCAATACCTTTCAGCATTTATGGCGCAGAACTCAAAAGACAGAAGGATGATTCTAGCCCTGACAAACTGGTTTTGCACAGGACATATTTAAACTGATATTACAGTCAAACCTATCTATGGCGGCCACCAAGGGGAGGTGATAAAAAATGACTGACTTCAGACAGGTGGCCACTATAGACAGGGTCTTTAAACATGGCATTTCTGTGGGGGAGGGGATTTTTTTTTTTTTTTTTTTTTTTGTTGCTGTATACAGCAGGTGCCCATTATACACAGCGGACTGATTAAAGGTTTGACTGTATCTTAATGTTTTATTATCAATAAAACTTCATAAAAATCTGTGCAAGGTCACCTGAGGTAGATGGCTTCTCCAATGACCGTCCTCTTCATCTCATCGTACATAGAGAAGTCATTGGCCACCAGTTTCTGGAAGACGTCCAAGATTCGCCTGTCTCCAATGGGGAACAGTCTGGAGCGGAACTTGCCCCTCCAGCCCTTCTCGTACTGGTGGAAAAGGCGCTGGATGTACTCCTGGGCCCGGGTCGAGAGCTGACCTGGACGCACGTCAATCAAAACATGAAGAGATATCGACTCAATTTACAGGAATGAGAAACCCTCCACATCTCAAAATAATATCTTCATATATGGATTTGGACAGTTTAGATTGCGGTTTCCTTGACTACAGCAACCACACAGTTTGTGATTTCAGTTTCTGCAATTTTACATCCATTACACTTTGGCTAGTGCTACATAATGCAGATATATAAGAGTAGTAAAGAGCATGGAAGCAGGAAGTTCCTCTTCTGCACTGTTTAAAAGAGGTACATAAGTGCCATCTACTGGAAGAGTTTCTGTTTCATCAAGATGTAATGTGTACGAGGCTTTTGTCATGTGAGCTTTCAGTTGTAGTATTATTTCAGCTGATTCTGTTCTGCTATCAAAATACTGCCAAAATTGCCTGGAACATATAATGCTTTCTACCTCTTTTAAACAGTGCAGAAGATAGCTCAGATCCTGAAACACAAAAAATAATCATGCACAGTCAAACCTACCTTAGCGGCCACTCAAAAATCTCCCCAAGAGAAAAGCCTGTGATGGAGCCGTAGCTGAGCCGATAATTCATGTTTTTTTGCTTTGTAGCCCTGCCAGTCATTTGTGGGCAACATTCAGTGATCGCCACTGCTGCATTCATCACTCATTCAGTCATAATACTGTGCTACAATAATGTAGTGTTGAGCTTTCTTTACAACTACACGTGCTCCTGTGTAACAACTTCATAAACATCAGACGGCATTTGTTCAATGCATGAGACACACATGTGCATACATGTATGTACACACATACATGTACATGTTTAAGTACTTATAGATGTAACAATGACACATGTACATGTAGGCAATGCACACAAAGTTGGATAACCTGTCTATAGCGGCCACCTGTCTAGAACAGCCACTTTTTTGTCTCCCTTGGAAGGCTGCTATAGACAGGTTTGACTGTACAAGTTTGTATTAACACACATACATGTACATGCACACACAAACAAGCCACAAACATATCAAGTAACACATTGACAGTATGCAAACTTTCAACGACTTTAGAAGCTCACATTACAAAAGCCTCATACACATTACATCTTGATGAAATATAAACTCTTCCAGTAGCTGGCACCTCAAGAGGGACTTCTTGCTTCCATGCTCTTATAAATACTACTCTTATATCTATTATAAAAATCCCTACAAAGAATCATCACATGAGATATTGAATTTCAATGTTCTTATATTAACTAACAGCTATTACCGTTGGATCAATCAGATGATTGACTATACTGATTAACTGATTGACTGATAAACTGATTGATTGACTGATTAACTGGTGGACGGATTTACTGACTGACTGATTGAATGACTTACTGATTAACTGACTGACTGGTTGATCGATTGATGGATTGACTGAATGATTGTGTTTCACGGACTGATGGACTGACTGATTGATTGATTGATTGATTGATTGATCGATTGATTGATTGATTTATTGATTGCATGACTGATTAATTAATTGACTGATTGACTGAATGACTGAATGAATGTCTTACTGATTGACTGATTGATGGATGGATTGACTGAACGATTGACAGTTTCATAGACTGACTGATTGACTGATTGATTAATTGATCGATTGGATGACTGATTAATCAATTGACAAACAGATTGATCAACTGACTGATTGATTGACTGAATGACTGATTGAATGACTTACTGATTAACTGATTGACTGATTGATGGATGGATTGACTAAATGATTGACAGTTTCATAGACTGACTGATTGACAGATTGATTAATCGATTGGATGAATGATTAATTAATTGACTGATAGATTGATCAACTGACTGATTGATTGACTGAATGACTGATGGAATGACTTACTGATTAACTGACTGATTGATTGATGGACTGACTGAATTATATACTGTTTCACAGACTGACTGATTGACTGATTGATTAATTGATCGATCGATTGGATGACTGATTAATTAACTGACTGATAGATGGATCAAGTGACTGATTGATTGACTGAATGACTGATTGAATGTCTTACTGATTAACTGATTGACTGATTGATTGATGGACTGACTGAATGATAGACTATTTCACGGACTGACTGACTGACTGATTCAAGTTTGTATTAACACACATACATGTACATGCACACACAAACAAGCCACAAACATATCAAGTAACACATTGACAGTATGCAAACTTTCAACGACTTTAGAAGCTCATATTACAAAAGCCTCATACACATTACATCTTGATGAAACATAAACTCTTCCAGTAGCTGGCACCACAAGAGGGACTTCTTGCTTCCGTGCTCTTATAAACACTACTCTTACATCTATCATAAAGATCCCTACAAAGAATCATCACATGAGATACTGAATTTCTATGTTCTTATATTAACTAACAGCTATTACCGTTGGATCAATCAGATGATTGACTATACTGATTAACTGATCGACTGATAAACTGATTGATTGACTGATTATCTGGTGGATGGATTTACTGACTGACTGATTGAATGACTTACTGATTAACTGACTGACTGGTTGATCGATTGATGGATTGACTGAATGATTGTGTTTCACGTACTGATGGACTGGTTGATTGATGGATTGATTGATCGATTGATTGATTTATTGATTGATTTGCATGACTGATAAATTAATGGACTGATTGATTGACAAACTGACTGATTGATTGAATGAATGACTGATTGAATGCCTCATTGATTAACTGACTGACTGATTGATTGATGGACTGACTGAATGAAAGACTGTTTCACGGACTGACTGACTGACTGACTGATTGATTGATCGATTGGATGATTGATTAATTACAAGATAACTGACTGATTGTCTCATTGATTGATTACTGACTGATTGACAGATTGAGTGCCACACTAACAGATTACTGACCTTCTACCTGACAAACTTACTGATTGACTGACTGACTGGCTGGCTGGCTGGCTGACTGACCAGCTGACTAATGAAACAATCTTACTGACAAACTTACTGAGTGAGTGAACCTATGTTCAAATAATGAAAACACATCATAAGGCATGTAAAATTAAAGTAACAGCCATGTCAAAAAGCTTCACAAGGAATATGAAACTGGCTGTCTTTGGGGCCATCCAGTACTATACATACAGTACATATCTCTTCTTTAAGTAAGAATATATTTATACAATGTGGAAGCTGACAAAATAAATCCAACAAGCAACATTCAATGCGAAAATGAAAACTCACTAAAAAGCACCTAAAACTGAAGTGCAATTACATAGAGTATCAAAACCTCTCTGCTTTCAGATATTTAAAGGTCCTGTTTACCTTTGGGAGTAGTGATTTAAAAAATGTTCAAGACATCACATTTGATGCATATGTGTAGGTCTGTTACATCACAAAACATCCTACCATATACAATTTTTGTGATAAAGCTAAAATATAAGGAGATATCAGTAATTTTCTCATTAAACCGTAACTGTAGATGGTTTTAATAGTCTGGAAACATTTCTATTATAACTATTGTTCACATTTTGTGTATTTACCAATATACTTAACATCAATCATATGGATTTAAATTTTTACAGTGATTGTTTTTATCCCTAACTCACATTTTACAACTACTTTAAAGCACTAATGCTGGGTTTTGTTTCTTCTGCAAATGGTAAATTATGCCTTTAAATTATGCAGCCCCTCTAAACAAATAAGGAATTAATACACAGTAGTATCACTTTTCTGTACTTTATACCCTAAATATACGCAAACAAACCAACCAACCCATGGATAAATGAAAAAAAAAAACAACAATTAAGACAAAATATCATACACAACCTATTCACATTTCCACCCCCCCCCCCCTCAACATACACATAAAATACATGTAACAAACACACACTCATGTGACCATGCATCACATGGTCACAACAAAAAACCAACAAAAAGTTGCACAATTAGTGATTTTAATTGAGAACTAAAAGTAGGTGAAATGTCAACTTAGTCAATCTTCATTATTCATATTTTCTCAAAACGTGATTCTTCTTTTACATAATTTTTAAATTTGAGATCATGTAAAACAAATAGTAATTTGTGGTTTTAGCAGTTTTTTTTAGAACACGTTTTTTTGGCAAAATAGTGTGACTAGGTATACTTTTAGAGGCCTCATTTTATTTCTTAAAACCCCCTTTAATAGACACTACTCACTTTCAACTCTAATAACTACTGAACAGATGATGTTATTGCACTCAAAGTTGGCATCAGTCATGAAAAGAATGTGCTTAATTAGTGTGTAAAATTTCAGCTTTATCTGATTATCACTTTACTGTGGGTGCTACAAAGTTTTACTTCCTGTTTTTGTCCCGTTCATTACACAGAGCACAGCTTGGTGAGATCAAGCACATGGATAGACCCTTGACATCAAAGCCTCTTTTCTCAGGAAACACTTCACCAGAATGTGACCTTTCTTTTCATCTGTCATAGATTTTACTTTCATTTTTTAAAAAGATTTTTAGATTTTTAGATCTTTCCATTTGTATTAAGTTATCTATTAATTTAGAGCTCAGTCTGCTTTTTTTTTTTCAGAACCTGCCCTTAACTAAAAATCCATGTCTGGCAACTTTTTGGTGGTTTTGTGATGCTGGGTCACATACATTGTATATTTTACACACACAAAAAAAAAAAATTGAAGCATCCATATACAATGTAGAAACAAAATAAAATGGTACTCTTGTCTTCTCTTAGTAACAAGTGTGCATACTTCTCTTGAACCAGTAATGATGTACACACAGAATGCACATATTGCATGTTTGCTGAGGTCATTAACTATACCGTGTGTACCTTTGGACTTCACGATGTACATTTGAAACCAAATGAAGAGCTTTTCATACTCTGACAAGGATTTTTTTTTGACAGATACAAGATGGTAACCTCTATGGCAAGCCTTAAGTGACATGGAGCATATGAATGATTAATTTTCAGTTTCAGTCAAGTTTCAGTTTTGGTGAAATGTAATCCCACTGCCATGAACAGTTTAGTTTAATGGCACTAGTTTAACTCTTTATGTGCCACGTTCGCACGCCTGACTCAGTCGACGGCGTGCCAACTTCGCATATTCTGCTCAAACGCACAAAGCCGCCCAAACAGATCGATAAATAGTCAAATGCCATGCAGTACAATGAAAGCGTTTCTCGGGATTCCACTCCAGTCACATGTAGGGGCCCATTTCATGAGGTGATTGGCTATCAGTGGATATTCCCAAGTTCTGGATTTGCGAGTAAATTACAAGTTTCAGGCACTGTTTTGCATGCAAAAGTCATGCCTCTACAATAATGTATAGCTACTTGTCATCTAAAAGAAAAACGACTATAGATATGTCCTACAATTTACATCAAAGGAAAGCTGGGCATTTTCTCTACAACTTTGCTCATTAAATGACCAGGGTAATGGAAATCTTTTGAACTTACATAGATTTGAAAAGCAGAATGTTTCCACAAAGCATGGCTACGTTGCTGTCTCAGAATAATATGGCACACAGGGGGTTTACACCATGGCACATAAAGAGTTAATAAAAAGGCCATTCATGCCAGCTAGACTAGTATTTCATCCAGGTGCATTTGAGAAGATGCTATTGATTACCTGAAGAATTGTACAGTCCATTTGTGTGATGGATGCCATAACTGATCTGTATTTGATCTGTTCACCACTTTGGAAGACTTACAGTGCAATGCACAACGTATCATGTCTTGTAAAATGAATAGTATTACTTGACACAAAGGGAATGGTAATATCTGAAACTTTTACAATGAAACTTCTAGCATATGGTTACTGTAAAACAAAAGACTTTGCATGAATGAAAACCTTTGTGAAATTAAGATTAGCAAAGAGCCACCATTCACAAAAAGTAAAATGCATGCAAAAGTTTTTGTCTACATGGTGCATGGAATGCTAGTACAATGTTATACATCATGATGTTTGGCTATTCACAAAAGTTTCATACCAAAAGAAAAAAAAAATTCAAGTTGCAAAAGTCTCACGCTGTGAATGTTTCTGGTTTTACACTATAAGTCTTTATTCTACAGTCAACCTTGCCCAGGTCAAATCTATTTGGACAGAGGAAATACCTTCGACTTTAGATAGAAAATTCCTCTTACATAATTTTTGTATAAGGGATCAAAGTCAATAGAATATATCAAGAGGACTTGAAAAGACCTTTGACTTTGGCGATTATTCGACTCATGCGAGGTCAACTTAAGCAAGGTTGACTGTATCTGTTAACCCCTTGAGAACGAGTCCCGAGAATACTCAGGCAGGTGTCCATGGAAAATGCCTGTCGTAGCATAATCAGTCCGTCCTCAATGGGTTAATGGCAGCTTGAGCATGGAGTGGTACTAGACTCTGTAGCCAGCAGAGCAAGGACTTACGTGAGCAGAGATCTCTAAGAGATGAAGGGAAGCCAGAGGTAGAGCTGGAGTTTTTCTTGCCATCTTGCTCCTAGTTTTATCGAATGAAAAGAACAAAGCATCAACAAAAATCCTGCCCATCAAAAAATTCTTGTCTGTTTCTGAAATACTGTAAAACTGAAAATTTTTGCATGAGAAATTTTTCAAATTCAGCTGAGTAGAATGAATTTTGTGTGTTTTAAATTCCATGTAAACAAAAAGATAAAATATTAAAAGGAAAATATTTCTGTGCTTTCATTTTCATGCTACTTTCATGTTGCATGAAATGCATGAAAATTTCTACTTTTACAGAACTTGAATACTACACCAGAAGAAGAAACAGCATTTTGACACATGGAGGCAGAGACATACATTGTAACTTGATTGTTAACACTGTATCATCTAAAAAAAGAACGGAAACATAAAATTCTATAAAAGATAACCTTTAATATGTATGCAAAAAGTTCATGATGACGGAAGTGCATGAAAAGCCAGTCAATTACAACACAAGCTATTTTAGACACGTCTCAACAATTTTGTGAATTTTACTATTAAGTCATTCAAACGGTGTCAAAAGAAAGTTTCATGATATAACCTTAATGTACATTCTATAATCCAGCTGTTTTACCATGATAACATTTATTTTTGCATTGCTGGAGAAAACTCTTGGCGGCCTTAGGTTGACAATAGCTGTGTTCAGACGGAGGCAGTTTTGGTCGGAGTAACTTTGGAGGAAGGGTCGGAGGAAGCTTGGTCGGAGTAGTGCCCATCTGAACATGGTCGTGGTAACCTCCTCCGATCGGAGGAACTTACCACGACCTCTTCCTCCGAACGAGATACTCCTGAGTTTTGTCAGGAGTATCTCGCTACCAAGACTAGCCGGTCGGAGTAAATTGCCCGTGCGGACAAGCCCTCGGAGTATCTATGAACATACATACCTTACGACCTACTTGTAGGTAAAACTTCCTGGGTCAAATCGCAATGTTGACATTTTGCGACTACACGTGTGCGTGTAGTGCAATTCTAACCTAGTCGATCGCGGAGTTTCTTCCCACGACCGTCGTGTGGACACAAAGGTCGTGGTAAGATATGCATTAATTTGAATTTTAATTGCCGTGCCATGAATTTTTACTCCGACTAGAAATACGTCTGAACATGGCTAATGATATAGAATAAGCTTATAATGAACCAGCTGAGGGTTTTTGATGTAGCAAAAGGCTTCTATACTGGGAATTCGGGCAATTGTTAGCATGCATACCAAAATGTACGCATATGGGTGAAAATCACTGATGTCTATGGAAGAACAAGATCATTGGTGGAAATTAGCTGCTTGCTGGAGGTCTGCCCTCTCAGAGTGCTTCTCTAGTATATATATGGGACACTCATAACTTTTTTCATGGTTGGCACAATTTTGAGAAATTTTCATGCTGCCATAAAGGCTGTCGGCCAGAGTTTGCAAAAGTTTCATGCTGCAAATATTTATGGTTTCACAGTACAGGTAGTGGGAGGATTGAAGATTTAGTACAAATACTACATGTGACCTCTGACCTTGGCCTGGATGATAATCTTTGCCACCAGCCTGAGGGTGACTTCAGCATGATCCATACTCTGAGCCCTCAGCAGCTTACATTCATAGTAATGATCCACACTACCAGATACCTGCAAAGATGACAAAGTTGTGTTGCCATAAACAGATCATGTTTTCTGTCTTTACTGTTTTCTCTTAATCCAAATCTCTCTTCATAAGAATCTCTATTTAGCAATGACATTCATAAACATCAACATATCAAATCATTTACTTTCCACTTTCAGGCATGCAAAAAAAGAAGAAGAAGAAGAATCAAATTATGATTAGGTCAACTCCTTTGTATACTAAATTTTGGTATCAAACCAAGTTTCAGATAGATTGGAGAGACGTGTACTCTCTACAGAAGTCAAGAAAGACTACAATCTGTCAGAAAACAAGATCTGTACAAACCTGGCAAGTCTTGCTGCAGTAGAATGTTTGCTTACAAGTCCTACATGCCCTCAGTCCATCCTCTCTGAAAAGTAACAAAACATGTTAATTTTTTACAGAGTATGTCTCACACAGTTATAACATGTAGTAAACACCCAAAACTACAATATGTGACCTGCTACAACAAAAAGGTCCTAAAGTCGCGCACGGTCGAAGCCGTGAAAATCGAGTTTGAAGTCAGAGCATCACAATTGGTCAAAACTTACAATTTTCTGATTTTGACATATTATTGGAGTCTGACATGTCTTCTATCATCTGTCGAAATTTTGAAGCAAAATGATGAAAGGAAAGACCAAAAAATAGCATTTTTCTGGGCCATGTTTTTTTGCGTTTCAATGAAGCAGAAACTGGTTCAAAAATTTGGATTGAGCGTCACAGATAGGCTCCACCCCTAACAACGACCGGAGTGATCTCATTGGTCAGTTTGCTGCTTGCCGCTAACCGAAGCGTGAAGCTCGCACACTGCCAAGTCGACTGGAGTGTGCGGGCGGGGTGCGCTATGCCCAGCCGCTTCTCCTGGCATCCTGGTCACTGATTGGTCGGTGAGGAGACCGCCGACGCTGTGCTTGAATGAGCATTTCGGGGGTTGCTAGGGTTTACCTTCTATTGTCCGTAGGTGAAAACTGACTTGCGTGTCCCTTGATCGCGATTGCGTCACAAGGAAAACTTTCAGGGCGCTTTTTTCGAAACAGTGATTTCCAGACGTCTCGACATGCTTTCTTTTAAACATCGATATCTCTGCAGCCGATTATTTTCATAACATGAGTTAAATATTATCAATTTAAAGCAGAAAGATTAGGGAATTTTGTCATGCAATTTTCAAATAATCAACCTCGCCCGACTTTAGGATCATTTTGTTGTAGCGGGTCACATATGGTCAAATCATGCGTACAAATTAGAAAGCCCTATTCTGTACATGGTTTCATAAACCTGGGGAAAAAATATGCATAAAAATACACATTTAAGCTGTCAAAAACAAACACTTCTGCTGTCAATTTGGGTAGGGCTTTGATGATAAACAGAGTTTCAGACTTGTATCATACTACCTGTACAAAATTTGTGGCATATGACATGGCTCGACACTAACTTTTTTGTTTGGTGGCCCGATGGGGCCACCAAAATCCTAAATTTCAAATTTTTGGTGGCCCAAGAGAAAAATTTGGTGTCCCGAAAAAAAAACAGTAAAAAACATTAAAAGTCCTTTTTTTTAATGAGTCAAATATTTAAGATAAATGATAGTAAGAATTAGAAGTTGGACATATCTACTCATAAATAAACTTCAACAAACTTAAAACACTCACTCTCAGGCATTCATTCAGTCCTTTTCATCCATCCTTTGAATAAATTTAACTGCTAATTTCCGGCGCAAAAAGTTACAAATTTATTGACATACTTTTCAAAATATTTTGGTGGCCCGAGGCGGGCCACCAAATTTGCCCTTTTTTGAAATTTGGTGGCCCGACTTTCATTTTTGGTGGCCCCGGGCCAACGGGCCACCGTTAGTGTCAAGCCCTGCATATGATTATAAATACAAACAATTCACTGACCAACAATCAACCAACAAGTAACAAATCAAGGTGTTTGTTTGTTTGTTTGTTTGTTTGTTTGTTTGTTTGTTTGTTTGTTTGTTTGTTTGTTTTTAACCCAGCTGGGCTTGGCTCTACAAATGCTATAATATTCTGCTACAATTGTACTGACCTACAAATATAGTATCTTTTTTTTTATCGATGAGTAAAATTGAAAGCAAAATGACAACAGCTTGTTGGAAAACACTATTGGGGCATCTGTTTCTAATTTTAGTTTGTGTCATTTTATGAGTAATTTTAGAATAAGATACAGTTCATGTCCTATGATAATTGAACTACAAACATATTATTACCGGGTAAGTACACAATGCCATGGTACTTCACTTTTTTATAGGTGATCACAGTGTGAGTACATCTATAAGATAAATGCTGACAACACTCCACAGAACCGCTCATAATTCTTGCTCAGTTACCTACTACCATTGTACCAATCACATTCGATCACTTATTTGTCTTTCACACAAGCCATACATACATGTAACAGTCAAAGATTCAAGCCACTATGTCAACAACACAGCATTTTAATAGTATGCATGCTCATATTTAAGTACCGGTAGGTGTTTTCTTCTGGTATGGTTTTCACAAAAAGGTGATGTAGATTGATAGCGGTTACAGCTCGTTATTCCGAAGGTTCGTTATTCCGAAGTCTCCTCAGTCCGAAGATCCGTTATTCGGAAGGTTCGTTTTTCCGAATTTCATTTTCGGATGAACAAATCTTTGGAATAACGAACCTTCGGAATAACGCCACAAATGTTCGGATTAACGAACCCTTTTTCATTTTCGGATTAACGAACCTCTAGGTATAGGGAATTTGTGTGTTTTGGATTAACGAACTTTCGGAATAGGGCAAGTCCAAGATAACACGCGCGTTACGTATGGGACATTCAGAGACTTTTATGACCTGAAAAATAGTGTGAATGGCTTTTGATCATATTAAACTTTATCATGGTGATTGATATCTTGGAGAAGTATAATCATGCAAAAAATGGAGAAAAATGACCTTCACAATTATATTCTAGAAGAGAAAATATGTGCCGTTACGTATGGGACCAGAAAAATTTTGTTTTTTTGAACATTTTTTTCAACCTCAAAACTCTCTGAAAGTATTTCATTCTACAACTTGTAACTCACTGTGATGAAAGTCACAACACTCAAGATTATCACAGGTAAGTTTCGTATCATTAGGCAAAAAGCTCTAATTACAGGTTCTAATTAAAGACAGACATGACGTGTTTCGTATGGGACAGTTACGTATGGGACAGTTTGTCCCCCATTCATTTAGTGTGTGAAGAACCATGTTTATGGGTATTTTGCATAATTATTGAAGTAAAATCAGTTGAAACTACTCAAATACTGATCCAGATTGTCAAGGAAACTATATTCCCCAAATATTCACCATCCTAATCATATTCAATCATATTTTTATATTTTTATGACCAATCTGAGTATGCATGCCCTTTGTCCCCCATTCGTTTAGTGTGTGGAGAGACATGTTTATGGGTATTTTGCAAAATAATTTTTGCATAAATATTGAAATGGAATCAGTTGAAATTACTCAAATACTGATCCAGATTGACAAGGGAACAATGTTCCCCAAATATTTACCATCATAATCATATTCAATCATATTCTATATTTTTATGACCAACCTGAGTATGTATGCCCTATTTTTATCAGGATAGTTACTACTGAAAAATTGAATAGTTTAAAGTGTTTACTTCCATTGATGAAGGGCAGTTTGCCATTTTGTTTCAATAAAAACAACTTGACACAAGAAATATTAATTTTTATAAATAAGCAATACCTGCTGCGTGGAACCCCAGTGATCGAGTAGATATATGATGTCTGTCTAGCAGTCAGGTCATTGATTCGAGCCACACCTCAGTATGTATACCCATGAATTTTGTCGTGGCTATTATTGAAACCTGAATAAGGACAATTTGTGTATCACTTGCAATTAAAAAAAAAATCATTTTACTTAATTTTTTTTATATATTTATATCACAACCATTCCAAATTGGATCTCCATCACTAAACTTTGAATTCCTCAAGTCTTAGGATTGTATGCTTTTAGTAATTCATATAATTGGTTTCCAATCATCTCACTAAATGTTGAAAACTGAATCCCCATTTCTACAAAAAAAAAACTATACCATCCCTTTAATGCTGATTTTTCATTGTGTATTTTGCCATTTTCCCCTCCCCCTTTCTGAAAATTGTTCAGTCAAGTACATGTATTGTTTAAAGTGTCTATAACTCAAAAGTAGCTACAATGTTGGGATGCTTTCTTCAGGATGATTCACCATTTGTGTACTGAGAGACCTTCCCAGCTAGCTACATGCATTCACATGCATTATGTATGAGGATGTCCCATACGTAACGCATTTGTCCCATACGTAACATTATTTCAATGCCTAATGAAAAATATTCCTTTTACTGTTTTTTCTTTTTTCTATGGTATTTAATTTCTCTAAACGATAAATTAGAACTTTCCAAAAGGGCATTAATATAACCTTAGCAATTTCAGAAAAAACCTAAAAAAATGACCTCAATTTGTTACGTATGGGACATCTCATGATAGGACACGAGCCAATTTGCATAATCATTTGCATAATCCCTAAATTGTCATACCAAGTTAAACTATTTGATGAACTTCTTATGTCCACATATTAATCAAATATCATTTGCTTTCCTTTGAATTAATATGAATTTTTATAAATGTCCCATACGTAACGCTGTGTTTCACATTTATGCAAATGAAGCCCTTGAAATTTGCATAAATTTACGTAATATAATTTTTTCCTCCATGGAAATCAAAACTTCAACTCATAAGCTTCAAAATGATACCAAACATGTCAATATTGAGCAAAGATGAAATTTTGCCTTCTGAGGGGACCTTATCTTGGACTTGCCCAATAACGATCCTTCGGAATATCGAACCTTCGGAATAACGAACAGCACCCTTGATAGCAACACCTGGTTACTGCCACCTTCTTTTTTTTTTCCAGACAAGCATCATCATGCAAGAGAGTGCGTTATACAACAACATATTGTACACTTATGAAACTGAAGGGGATCTCAAACACTGCTAGCAGTTAAGAGTTAAAAATATAAGTTTAAATGCTAATGATCATTTGCTAGAAGGAGGTCTAGAAACTTATTGTATACATGTGAAATTAACTTACAACTGTACTTCCATGTAGTTTTCATTTCTTTTTCCAAGATTTTAAGGAAAGATAGCATCTATGACTTGATCTGAACTCAATCATGAAACCTGTATGTAAACATTGGGATCCATGGAATTTTTTGTTCTGTTCCTGCAATGTAATGCCATTTATTAAAGCCAAATGGTACAAAGATGCAATATGGGTAAAGATTGAAGGATTGTACATTTATCACATTATTATATTCAGATTAATCCATCACATGACATGTTCTACAATCAAGAATTCTATATATTATTGTAAATCAAAGACTTTCCTCCTGTCACTATCATAGCGGTAGTGTATGTCACTGACACCGGATAGTGCCTCTTTTATGCATTAATGGCCACAAATCTCACATAGAGTCTATCACGTATGGTGTACCTCAGGGGTCACTCCTTGGTCCACTGTTGTTCCTGCTGTTTGTTAATGATTTTCCGAAATCGAGTAATTTACTTTCCTTCACTCTTTTTGCTGATGACACAAGTGTATTTTATTCTCACCAGAACTGTGCTACCCTCTTGAATACTGTGAATTCCGAAATGATTAATGTTCTGAAATGGGTAAAAGCAAATAGAATGTCACTAAATGTTTCTAAGTGTAATTACATGTTTTTCAGTAAATGCAGCATTAATCTACCTTCTCCTGTATGTATCGATGGGACTGAACTAGTCATGGTTGATTCTACCAAATTTCTTGGTATAATCATTGATTTGAATTTATCCTGGAAGACACACACAGATGCCATGGCGAAGTTATTATCAAGGAATGCTGGTATTATCTATAAACTAAAGTCTTTTATCCCATCCAATATCTTATTTATGCTGTATAATACATTGATAATGTCACATTTAAATTATGGGCTGCTTGCTTGGGGGTCAGCTCCAAGATTGTATATTGATAGGATCTTAAGAATACAAAAGAGGGCCCTACGAACTGTTTTTGATTTGGACTTCCGCTCACACACTTCAAATATATTTTTTGAGAAAAAATCACTGAAAATACATGATTTGTATCTTTTCCATCTTGGATGTTTGATGTATCAAACCTTTGTGAATGAATGTCCTACTGCCCTTTCTGTTTTATATAAGAAGAACAGTCATGTTCACAACAAGGAAAAGTAGAAATTACGCGGTGCGTAATATATGTCCCCGCCGGAAGTAGCATTTAGTAGCAAAATGCACAATATAGGTAAAAAGATGAAGGTCAAAGGTCAAAGAAGTCAAAGGTCAAAATTCTATGTAGAAGTTTTGAAGCCCTCACCTAGTGCCATCACATAAAGCAAACGGAATCGAAATCGGGTTACAAATGGCAAAGGAGTAGCATTTTGTAGCAAAATGTACAATATAGGTCAAAAATCAAGGTCAAAGGTCAAAGAAGTCAAAGGTCAAAATTCTGTGTAGAAGTTTTGAAGCCCTCACCTAGTGCCATCACATAAAGCAAACGGAATCAAAATCGGGTTAGAAATGGCGAAGGAGTAGCATTTTGTAGGCAATGTGCAATATAGGTCAAAAATCAAGGTCAAAGGTCAAAGAAGTCAAAGGTCAAAATTCTGTGCAGAAGTTTTGAAGCCCTCACCTAGTGCCATCACTTAAAGCAAACGGAATTGAAATCGGGTTACAAATGGCAAAGGAGTAGCATTTTGTAGCAAAATGTACAATATAGGTCAAAAATCAAGGTCAAAGGTCAAAGAAGTCAAAGGTCAAAATTCTGTGTAGAAGTTTTGAAGCCCTCACCTAGTGCCATCATATAAAGCAAACGGAATCAAAATCGGGTTAGAAATGGCGAAGGAGTAGCATTTTGAAGCAAAATGTACAATATAGGTCAAAGGTCAAGGTCAAAGGTCACAATTGAAATTCTGTATAGAAGTTTCAAAGCTCCCATGTAGTGCTATCATATAAAGCAAACAGAATCAAAATTGGGTTAGAAATGACGAAGGAGTAGCATTTTGAACGTTTTGATCACACACGGACGCACACACGGACGGACACACGGACGGACGGACGGACGGACGGACACACGGACACACGGACACACACACGTACGGAGCCCGTTTCATAGTCCCCTGCTCGAACTCGTTCGGCGGGGACAAATTACTCAACTCGTCAGCAAAACTTTTTCCATATACCTTGTACACGCACCACCTTTGCACAAAACACTGTTATTTTTTCTGGCCCTAAGCTTTGGAACAATTTGCCAATTGATGTTAAATCTGCCCCCAGTTTATCTGTATTCAAGCAAAGATTTAAAAAACATCTCCTTGCATCTTACGTTGATTGAATCATGATGATAATATGACTTTTAATTAATGACCAATGTGTGTATTTACACCTATTTGAACTGTATGTCACTACTCTCCGTCTTTTATTTCTTTTCCTCTCTTCCTCCCTCCTCTTATATATATGTATATATATATATGTATATATATTGTTTCCCACCTCAGCTCTTCATTCATTTTGCAACACACTGTATATCACTTCCACTCATCTGCATGTAATATTTCTTTTTTGAGGGGACCTTGTTTAACAAGCTGTGCTTCCTCAAGGTACCCCACGCAACATTCCATGTAAATATCAACCTTGTTCAATTTTTTGTAATTATACTAAGCAATGTACTTGTCCCCACAAGGGGTTTGTGACACATGAGAATGGTGTGTGAAATAAATTGAATTGAATTGAATTGAATTGAATTAATATTCACAAAAGACAAGTTTCATTTCATTCAGCAGCAATGGTAATAATGCACTCTCCTCCTCTTCTTCTTCTCTTCCTCCTCCTTCTCCTCTTCCTCTTCTTATTCTTCTTCTCCTCCTCCTCCTCTCCTTCTTCTTCTTCTTCTTCTTCTTGTCCTTCCTTAGGACCTAGACCTTAGATTGTTAGAATGTTACTTGTTTGATCTCTATCTTCTTCCTGGTGATAATTCATGCTTTCTCAAAGGGAAAAATATACCCTGATTTCCGTGCAGACACACTTGGTAAACATGTAAAACCTACTTGAACGTGCGAAGTAATTCATAGCATGAATAGTCATTATGGGGAAATTATGCTGGAGTGTTCTGTACTTCTCACTGACACTGCACTGTGATATTTTACATCTTGGTTAGAACAAGGTAATTCTACACTAACACGAAAAGACATACATGGGGCTAAACTTACCTAATTCTGTCACTCGTGAATGCACGTAAACAATGTCCACATCGCAGTTTAAGTTGCTCTTCGTTTAAAATGAAAGCGTAAGGATATTCCTCTAATACAACCGTCCCAGCATGGATAAGTGTTTTTGCCCGGAGACCTCTGCCTTTCTTGGAATCAACTGTGAAAGCTTCCACAAGGAGTTGTTCGTCGGAGTCAACCTCTGCTGCCATTGTTTACTGTCATCCAACTGAGCTAGCATGCACTGACTGTGTGGTGACTGCAGAATTCACAGCACAGATCCAGCGAGATCGAGACGGGCGGGCGGCGAAGGGAACGCGGCAGCGCAACGGAGTGCGAGTGACGGGGTAGAGACACCAGCCGTAACGTAAACGACACAACAGCAGCACACATACAGACAATCAAATTTGAAAGGGGGGGGGGGGGTACATTGATATCGTTTTAAACTACAACCCCATATCACTGTACGGAGTTGAACACGTCTGAAAACTAAATTGAACTACGAGTATTTATATATTGTATCATGACTCTTTAGAATCAATGTCCTTCACATGAACTCAAAATGACCTCAGGTAAGTACGAGACTGACAAATCGCTGGATGCCATGGTCATTACAAATTCGTCACTTTTCTGACTCACGAAGGATAAAGGGAAGCCGTTTGATGACGTCTACATTAGAACAAAAGAAAAGCAAAAGATAGGCCTATCCACACAAACAACAGCAAAATATGAATTACACATATACCCCCCCCACAATACAATGAAGTGGTAAGTTTCTTCTTTAAAAATATATGTAAAAAAGAACATAAAAACGTTAAGAACGGGTACAAATAACTGCATGAACTCTGATAGTAGGCCCTACCCGAAGGTTGTCGTGAACGAGTGTGGATTGTGAAAGGTTTCTAATGCTAGACTACCCACATACTCGTAGTCTCTGTACAAATAAGTCCAAATTAATCTAGATTTGTTGCTGCTGTTGTTGTTGTTGTTGTTGTTGTTGTTTTGTTTTGTTTGTTTTTTGTTCATTTCCATCTGAGAAGATGGATGGATATCCCATATTCAGCTACACTAAGCTGGTCTTCCATATAGGGTCCAGTTGGATGTGAGGAGGGACCACTTCACCGGATCGGATTAATCGCCCTGCTCTTGATCTTTGCGATGAATGAATGAAGTGGGATCTTTTTCACGTGCACGAGTTGTGACTCTCTCATACACGGGACCTCCATTTTGTGTCCATCCGAGGGACAGAGTGTTTTGCCTCTTGCTAGAGGGGACGGTATGATTACACCATGGAGTACTTAGTAGCTCCATGATTACACTCAACATTGCTCAGTCCAGACTCGGGTTCGATCCCGGGTCCTCAGGATCGTGAGGCAGACGCGCTACCGACTGAGCCAACTCACCACCCTTGTCACCGCCCTTGTCAACTCACCGCAACATGTCAATAAACTTGGAAGCAATGGTTTAACACACCATCACTGACACCATCGATGCCGGCCGGCTTTGGCGTACTCTCTAAAAAAAAATCGAGTGAAAATATTCACTCTTACAGGAGTGAATACAAAAAAAAGAGTGAATTTCGAGTGAATTTCGAGTGAATTCTGAGTGAAAATGCTCATTTTCACTCGTTTTGGAGTGACGTCAGGGATCACTCCAAAATCTTCGAGTGATCCCTGAGGTCACTCCAAAACTGTGAGTGAAAATGAACATTTTCACTCAGAATTCACTCCAATTTCACTCTAAATTCACTCTTTTTTGTATTCACTCCTTTAAGAGTGAATATTTTCACTCGATTTTTTTTAGAGAGTACATTTGGCCTATATTAAAGGAGGCGAGTCCAACATAGGAGGAGGCAAAGTACAACATTGGCCCCCAAGAGGCTGGGACGTCGAAGCGGCGTCCGCGGCGGTCACGACGCCTTCTCCGAGACGTCTTCACAGTTCCGGAGACGTAAAGGGCCTACCATACCCATGACGTCTCGTAGAATAATTATTATCTGCAATCGCCGGTAGGTCACCACGTATCTCCGCAAGGTTCATGATCTAGACGTCGCGAACAAAATAAGTCTCCGCAGCGTCGCGCACCTGATGGAGGCGTTGCGGAGACTTTAGGAGACATCTCTGAGACAAGTCAAGTCAAGTGTGTCTGTCGGAAAATGTCTCCGAAAAGCAAGCAGACAAACAAACGAACATGTTTGAGACGAGTGATAATGATGATGATTTCAAAGGTTCGTTAATCCGAAAAGTGAAATAAGGTTTGTTATGCCGAAGCTTCATTATTTCAAACTACATATGCCTAATTCCGTATGTTCGTTAATACGATCATTCGTGATGTTATTCCCAATTTAGTCTGAAAAGGAAACATGGTTCGTTATTCCGAAGATTTGCTACTATCCGAAAAGCAAATAAGGTTCGTTATTCCGAAGGTTCGTATATCGAAAATAAGATAGATTTGTTAGTCAAAAAAGAAAAATGAAATGATGTGTGCAACGAACACCGACGAACCTTCGG
The DNA here is from genome assembly GCF_040938485.1 of Diadema antillarum. Taxonomy (NCBI): domain Eukaryota; kingdom Metazoa; phylum Echinodermata; class Echinoidea; order Diadematoida; family Diadematidae; genus Diadema; species Diadema antillarum. Next base: position 435,080 of record NW_027271259.1, on the reverse strand, counting down.
AATGACGAATTTGCTTTAGTGTATTAACGAACCTTGGGAATAACGAAATTTTCACTTTGGGATTACGAACCTGGGGGGAGGGTGAACCTTCGGAATAACGATGTGTAACCACTAGATTCTCCCGCAACTCCCCTGAGAACGACTATTTAGTATGCAGGAGACGTAGCGAAGACTCGAATCGCCAACAGATGCAGGCCAGTGAATTGTACCCACTTACAGGTTTATTTTGTTTGTCGCGTCGTGAGCTTACACCTCTCCATTCTACTCCTAAAGTTGTTATAACGGTTACAGGACGTAATAAAATTGTACTAAAACGAAACACTTCAGTGTCTCGTTCCAGTCTCCTGATCATTTCATTTTAATGAGCAAAATTATTGGATGAAAGAGTATAGGGGGAAAAAAGTGTTCCGTTTTATCAGAGCTAGGCCCACTGGATGGGTTTCAACGGGAGACAACGTGTCATAACTTCATAATTCATCCTCTTTGAGGCGCTGCCCCCAAGCGTGGATGTACTTAACTTTCCATCAACGAGACAACCAAAACAGTAACGATCAATAATTCCACTCCCCCCCCCCCCCCCCCTCCCCGCCATCACCTCCCTCCCTTTTCTCTCTCTCTCTCTCTCTCTCTCTCTCTCCTTTGCCGTTTCTGTCATGCATTTACACTCTCCATAGTCTGGTTTCCAGACCCTTTGCCAACAGGATTCCGCGTACAGCTGGACTCCGCGCCGCCCCGCGACGAAGTCGCCGCCTTTGCCGAAGGACAAAATTAACTCAAACTATACTAGTTTTCGACGTTGAGGGCGTCATTATCGTGAATATCGAAATAGTATGGGCAGAGGGTCTGGAAGCCAGACTACACTTTCCAGGTACTCTGCGTACACGATCTCTCGGGACTCTGTTTTGTTCGAGGTGTATGGTACGCATGTATTAGAGTCATCTACTGAAATGATAACTGCTTGGTAAAACCAAGTAACTAACGGCTGTTATATTGGAATATGTTTAATTTGCTGATTTGATTGACTCTTATAGCTCAAATATCCTGTTTCTTTCTGTGAAACACTGTAGGACTTACTGCTAACTCTTGCTCTTATAGTCATGACTTCAATGCGTGGAGTAAAATCAATGTAACAGAACAAAAATGACGTTAACATAAAATTGGCAGAATATAAGAAATGTGAAGCATTGTGATTTCTAACACACCTGTTGATACAATGTAAGTGTTATCAGTCATGATTGCTTGACTTTTATATGAATTTAGAAGAGGCAATGACAATGATGACAAGCTTTGCATTGGTTTGCCTACACTGTAAAAACATCGGTGTTAGATTTAACACCACGGGTGTTAAATCTAACACCGATCAAACTTCAATAAAGGACCACACCCACAGGTGTTAAAAATGCACTGTGATGGTGTTGAAAAGTGTTCACCTGACACTTCGTGGTGTTAATTTGACACTGTACCTGGTGTTATTTTGACACTGTACTGGTGTTAATTCAAAAATGACACCACATGGTGTTGATTTGATATTTGTTGGTGTTAATATCAATGGTTTAACACCCGTCCAGCTTCAATAAGAGACCGCACCAGCTGGTGTTACTTTGGTGTAAATTTATTTTCACATTTTTTCAAAAATCTAGTATTTTAATGTAAAATTCTTGATCGTCTTGTTTAAATTAAAAATCAACAAGAAATGCAGTTACTAAGAAACTCTTCAAAAAACAGTTTAAAATTTGGAAATGACACCCGGAAATGACACCCGGAGGTGTTAATTTAACATCACGAAGTGTCTGCACTCAAGAAAAAGGTGAAGGACCTGGAGAAGTCCCTTGCTGATGTGCAAAACATACAGGAGGAGCAGGAACAGTACAGTAGGCGAGAGTCCCTCAGGATCTACGGAATACCTGAAAAGCAAAATGAGAAAACAGATGAAGTAGTTCGTGGTGTCGTGAAGGAGCACCTTGACATCGAACTTGGCCTGTCAGATATTTCACGGAGTCACAGGATCACAACGAAGTCGAGACCGGGAGCGAGATCTACTGAAGGACCAAAACCACTCATTGTCAAGTTCAGCACGTACAACACCAAGCGAGCAGTGTTCGACGCCAAGGCCAGACTTCGTGGTACAAGGATCTTCATCCAAGAAGACCTGACTCAACATCGACGGGAACTGATCAACGCTGCCAAGCAGAAATCAACAGTGAAGAGAGTTTGGACAAACGATGGAAAAATCACAGCGTTGCTGTCTCTCCCTGGATCACACGACAGAAAGATCACCATCAGAAACTCCAGAGATATTGAGAGACTGGAATGATTCGAGGTGAGAATCAACATTACTCAAAAGAGCAAGGAAAATAGACAGGATGGGACTAAGCTATCCATGCATACTCTGTAAGAAAATGGTCAGAAATAATCAAAATGCACTTCTTTGTGTTAAATGTCGTGAATGGTGTCACTTAGACTGTTGTGGTGAAAGTAATGATATCTTGGATAGATTGGATATGTACTCGATGCTACTTAGCAGAATTACCAGGATATGATGATATGAAATCAAAGGACCCTGAAATACAAAGTGATATTGACATCTCAAAAACAAGAAAAAAGATCGTTGACTGTCGAATCACAACTTCAATCTGTAAGAGCTGAAAAAGGATTGAAATTATCTCATTTGAATTGTTTGTCCCTGACTAAAAATATTGATGAAATACGTAAAATTGTAGATTTGTCTGATATTGATGTGATGACTCTAAGTGAGACACATTTGAATGAAGAGATACTTAATGCAGAAATTGATATTGATTTATATAATGTGATTAGAAACGATAGAAATCGCATGGGTGGAGGAACTGCCATATATATACAAAATGCGATTCGTTATAAGGCCAGATTTATGTGATGAATCTTTGGAAATGATTTCAGTTGAGGTTAAACCATTGAATGTAAAATCAATTGTTGTTATTGTGTGGTACAGACCACCAAACGCTAATGCACGAGTGTTTGATTTGTGTGAATCTGTACTTCATAAACTGGACGATCTGCAACAGGATTATATCATACTAGGTGATCTGAATTGTAACATGCTTACAGGTCATCAGTCCTGGCAAAGTAAGCATCTGAAAGAGTTGACTGAAGCTTTCGGATTAACCCAAGTGGTATCTTCACCTACACGAGTTACTCTTGATACTTCTAGTTTGGTTGATGTTATATTGGTTAATAACCTGGATAAAGTTGGAAGAGTAGATGTGATTCCAGTCTCATTAAGTGATCATTATATGGTTTTCTGTACATGGGGTAAACAAAAAATGTGTAAAGAACACTCACATAGATTTAAAGTTAGCAGAAATATTAAAAAAGTAGATATTGTTAAATATGCAGAAGATATAAGTAAATTGCGCTGGGACTGTGTATATAATGCCACTGATGTTAGTACTGCGTACTCTGCTTTTGAAAGAGAACTCTTGAAAGTAATAGACCATAATGCTCCACTGAAACGTAAACGTATTAAGAAAAAGGAATCCCCATGGATTACTGATCATGTGCTACAACTCATCAGAGATCGTAATATGTTGAAACGCAAAGCTGGACTGACTAACGAAAAAGACGACTGGGATCGATATAAAAAGGCAAGAAATTGTGTAACAGCTGAAATACGTAAAGCGAAAAGAGATTTTATCACCAATACTATTAAGGCAAGTAACGGTCAATCCAGTGATGTATGGCAATCGCTAAGTTATGTGATGCCTAAGAAACAAAGTCATGAAAGAATAGATGAAATTGAACGAGATGGTGTCCGATACTATGGGAAAAAAGCCCTGGCTGAAAACTTCAACGATTACTTCGCGGAAATTGGAAAAACACTTCAGAATAGTATCACTAAGAACGGCGTTGATTATGTTGATCTTGACAACGACCTGTCCGATCATTGTAATGAGTCATGTTTATCATCATTTAAAGACATAGAAGAGCATGAAACTCTTGAAGTAATTATGAAGATGTCAGTGAAAAAAGCTTGTGGAAACGATGATATCCCAATGTCGCTCATCAAACCGGTTGCTCATTTAATTGTTAAACCTCTTACACATATACTGAATATGTCAATTAAACAAGCCTCTGTTCCAGATGAACTGAAAGTCTCTAAAATTACACCTGTCTTTAAAGGTGGGAATAAAATGGTGATTGGAAATTATAGACCAATCAGTATTTTACCTGTTTTTGCCAAGATTTTTGAAAAGATAATATTTACTCAACTATATGATTATTTGACCAGTCATCATCTTCTCTGCGACTAACAGTCTGGTTTTCGCCCTAATACACTACTCAAAAAAAGTTAAGGACCACTTTTTAATGTGTGTATACAATTTTCAAACCGGGTGTTGTATTTCTAGAAATACCCGAATATGGCTGTCTTGAATCTCCTCAAACACCCTGTAACAATTTCACACATGGGTGGTTTCAGTTGTTGCATGATGTCTCTCGCATTATTGATTCGACTTCCACTGCACTGTTAAAAGTAACAGAGGAATGGCTAGACAAGCTCGATAGAGGTAATCTAGTTGGGGTAGTAACATTGGACCTGAAAAAGGCTTTCGACACTGTTGACCACAAGGTATTGTTATCCAAACTGAAAAGACTGGGTGTCACCGGTAATGCACTGAAATGGGTAGAACACTATTTGTTCAATCGCGTTCAGTATACTGTTGTGAATGGTGTAAAATCCTCCATGAGAGTTATTGAGTGTGGCGTTCCACAAGGGAGCACCTTAGGTCCTCTGTTGTTTGTTATATATGTCAACGACCTGGCGGAATGCCTTAATGAATGTAAGGTGTCTCTGTATGCTGACGACACCTGTATATACACTGCACATAAGAATGCTGAATCTGTGGCCGATACTCTCAACAAGGATTTGGAAGCAGTAAATCACTGGCTAAAAGAGAATAAACTTGTACTTAATATTAATAAATGTGAATGTTTATTGCTTGGTACCAAAAACCGACTAAAAAGTGTAAAGCATTTTAACGTGCATATTGAATCATATGAAATTAAACGAGTAACACATATCACTTATCTTGGCGTTATTATTGATGAACATCTAAATTGGGAACAGCATATTGGAAAACTATCAAAGGAAATAATAAGTAGAATATATTTATTGAAACGGATACGACCTTATATAACACAACAGACAGCATTGATATATTATAAGAGTATTGTACAAGGAAGATTTGACTACTGTGATGTAGTGTGGTCAAATTGCAGTAAAATGATGATTTATAAATTGCAAAGATTACAAAATCGGGCACTGCGTACCATTCTGAAGGTTAATTGGAGGTTTTCAACACAATTGATATATGATCAGTTAAGTATTTCTACTATTAAAATAAGACAGAAATATAGAATGTTACATGCAATGTATAAAATTGCTCATGGGGTTTACCCCCAAAGTCTGCGTGAGTTGTTTTCATTTAAATATACAAATTATTTTTTCAGATGTAATATGTTAAAATTTGAGTTATGTAGATTTTCAACTAATTTCAAACGTAGGAGTTTACAGTACAGGGGATGTAAAGTGTGGAATGATCTCCCAGATAATATCAAGATTATGAGTTTTAATAATTTCAGTTCTTATTTGAAACAGAAGCAGTTCTAGTTTGATATCCACTGCATTATATATCATATTACATCATATCAATTATCATAACGTTTCCTATTATGTTGCGCGATGAGTACTATTGACATTTGTTTTATATCAATCTCTTGTCAATGTCTGTATTTTTTTAAATTCATATGCTGTTATATGTAGATATACTTTTCCTTTTCTTCGTGATTTTTTTTTTCTTTTTTGTTCTTATTTCAATCATCGCTATATATTACGCTGTTACTGAATCTATGTTTCGTTCTGTTATAATGTATACATGCACGGACTTGCAGAATAACAGCCGATGGCTGAGCAAGTTTCCTTTTTATTACCGTGTTGAAATAAAATGAAAATGAAATGAATGAAATGAATGAAATGATCATAAATGAGCACCGAAAATTTAACACCAGCTCGGTGTTCACTATTTAACACCGGACTTTTTGCAGTGTACATGTTCATTCTTTTCAAACTAAATTTATAGAGCAGAAAATAACTACGTACATTGCCCTGACATCGACTCGAGTCGTAACGAATCATTCATGATGACTGTCTGTCAAAGGTAGTCCTCGTTGCAAAATTATCGATCAAAATCTTGTTTGTATCATCACATCGCATTTCGCTACAACGAAGCTGTAACTCGATTGTGGTACCCAGAAAGTCAGTTTCATAATTGTGACCGATAGTAATTTTGAAGAAGACTTGTAGAATAATTATAATTTCATCCACCTACTGAGAGAGATGATGTTTACGGTATGTTTTATTACAGTTATATTCTTTCGTTTTATCCCAAGGAATATCCCATTGAATGACAAAGGACAATATCAAACAAAATCAAATGCAAGTTAGTTATTTTGGTAACCTCACATGCAAGACTCACACTATAATATTGTATTCGTTTACCAACATCTCTGAGTTATCTTCAAGTATAATGACTTCTCATTTACATAAATGTCGTTACTCAAGTTGCATAATTACAGTACATCTATAGAGCTATAGTGAAAGTGCAATTTTTTTCATCTGATTTTTTTTTTTGGTAGTTGTTTGATTGTTTACTTTATTATTCCATTGACCTTTTGTACTACAGCGAACTTTGTCCGAGATGAAATCACGAATGATAATAATAATAATAACAATAATGACTAATGATAATGATGATAATAATAATAATACTGGTTAAAAAATGAATAATAATGATAACAACAATTATAATCATAATCATCATCGTCGTCATAATCATAATCATAATCATAATAATTCACCACACTGTTGAAGTTGAGGAAATTTGAGACAAACCGTCAGAAGTTTGAATTTCTAAACTTTGCGTTTAATTCACGTATTCATTAAGAATGTATCTCCTCGACTTGAATTGTTACTGACATGGCATTATGTTAAGGTTAATGGCATTCTTCCTGTTTTATGAAGGGGGTAAGTCAAAAGCTCTTTCGTTACTATGAATCAAATGGTTTAGAAGTTTCTTTATTTTGTTGTACTATTGTGACAGCACAAACTGTTGGAACTAAATCCCAATCACCGAAGGCAATAAAGATTAGCCAAATCAGTGGCGGATCCAGAGGGGGGTGCAACCGGCGCACGCCCCCCTTTATTTTTCGCTAAAAACAAAAGAAATAAAAAGAAGAAAATGAAATGAAACCCGGAAGTGGCACCAGAAATATTAGTCACACCCCCCCCCCCCCCCTTTACAGAATTCCTGGATCCGCCCATGCAGATCTAACAACAACAACAAAACAAAACAAAAACACAATTACAACTTTTGACAGGATTGTCTTCAAGGAACATAACTGAGATTTTTGCGATATGAATTCACAAACTTTGATGTTTAGGGCAGATTCCCATGAATCCCATTTGATGATCTTACAGATAGAATACAGAGTGCCAACATTAGATTGTTTCAAAATATCAAGTAGCACTCTAGAGTTTTAATTACTAAAAGTAAATGCAAGATAAACTCTGTATTCGCCAAGAGAGTGCGTAGCTATCAAGGCTTACATAATTTTATATTGCATTTTATATTTAAATTACAAAATAAAAGCGGATCATCTCCGTGTTTGGCTCGGCGATAGACAGAAATTTCGCGTCGTCCCCATGGATACGAGCATCCACGGTGTAATAATCGTCGACGGAGGCCTCTTTAGGGTCTCGTTAACACGGTGTTGATTACCAGCATATCAGCGGCAGGATTGTCTTTGTGAAAAGATCACCTCGACTTTTAGAAAATAGCAGAAGAGAGAAGGGCAAGAAAAAGACAGAAGGCGTAGCTCATCACTTTCGTTTTCAGCCTATTCCAACATCCGAACAAGATACACAGTGCAAGCGTCGTAACAGGAGGATTCTGGAACCTATCTCCCATCAATATCCCATCTCTTCATTTTCAGCGACGATATACGAAATTGTGAGTAATTCGTAATAACAATGCAGAAAACAACTACAATATTGTCAACAAAAGTACGCTCATATACTATCAGCCATCCCTGTAGCTCTTGTTTTGTTACCAAGCATAAAACCACTGCGAGCAGCAGAAGTAGTGCGTGGCAATCGTGCTGACAGTAGTATGGTCGCTCTTATATCAATAGCAATAGTAGTTTTAGAAGTGGAAGAAGTATAGATGGTGTTGCAAATAGATATGGAGTTGCTTTGTTGTTGTTGTTGTTGTTGTTGTTGCTGTTGTTGTTGTTGTTGCTGCTGCTGCTTTTGTTGTTGAGGTAGTTGTCAAAGTAGTGATGATACCATAATTTTCGATTTTGATAGCTCTTGGTGAAGAGACCTGTATACACGCGGAAACAACAGCCATGATCGCTGTGGCGGTAGTATAGGAATCTGATAACTAATACCAGTAAAAAATAGTATAGAATTGTTAGTATGAAGGCCTATATGATAAAACAAATAGTAGAAAAAGAAGACGAACAACCAGAAGTTGTTGATGTAGTAGTAATGAAGTTGATGCTGTCCATATCGTTGAAAGAGTTATCTAATATTGCTATAGTTGTCGCTGTTTTTGGTACTTGAATTAGAAGTTAAGCATCAGCAGTGGGTTAGGACAGCCCTTTGTGTAGAGGAAAAAAAAAAACATGACAGAAACAGCAGTGATCGTAGTGGGTAATTTAAAATAATATGTATACACTGTATCTTAGAAGTAATAGAAGTATATAGTTGTTGTTATGTTTGAATATATATTGTTAAAAGTAAAGGAGTTGTTTTTTGTTGTTGCAGTTAGTCAATTGTTGTAGTGGTGGTGATTAGTAGTCGTTGTTGTTGTTGTTGTAGAAAAGTATAGGTAATAGCTGTTGCTGTAAGAGTGATTGTTTACTGTTGTGGCTGTAGCAGTTTTTATATCTAATCCTTGCTTTCGCAATTTTCATCATTGGATTAGCTGTCACAATTCAATTGAAAAGGTATTTATTAGAAAACATCCAATGCAGCCCGCATGCTCAATTGCAGACATTATACACGAATCGGCATGAATATATTAAAATGTATACAAAAATACATTTAAAAAAAGAATATTAACTATTGGACAATAAAGTTAACCTTTACCATTAACAAAACAAATGTTACAATTACAATTTCTAACACCACTATTCTCATTCTCATAAATAATCATTACTGCTTATACAAATAACCTTACTAAAAAAATCACCTTCCTTCTCATCTACTCATCTTCTTCTTCTTCATCATTTTCTATTTTCCCCTCCTTCAACCTCTTGTTATTTCCTGCAACAATATTCAAATTATCTTTATCATAATCACACATATTTTCCATCATAACAACAAAACTACCATTTACACTACACTACAAAACAACAATCAATATTACATTCACCAAAATATATTCTTATCACACAAAATACTGGTTTATATCAATAGAATTGTTCAAACATATCAAACAAAAAAAAAAGCAAAACTTCATATTTCACATAACACAGAACATAGAAAAATGATATGGCAATTAAACTAAGATCAGAAAAGTTTGCTTAAGACTAAACAATTCTGTCAGATTAAAAAAAAAGTGGATATAGAATCAGATATAATTGAATGAATGAAGGGCCGACGATCAAACACATCATTACAAAGAGTAAAAAACAACAACAACAAGTCAACCGTGGTGAATCAACAGCCACATATTGAATGTTTAATCGAAGAGAGAAAGTTTTGGCGTGCCTGTGAAGAGCTGAACTTGAATCATGAAACACATAATGCATGGGCGTTACGATGAGCGATGGTACTGTCAGTGTTACTGTCATGATGTAGCTCATGATGTAGAAAGTTAATCGAGAAGCAAGAGCAGTGGCTTTTTATAGGAGAACAATGTTGTAGCAGTTTTAATACTAAATTGTAGTATTAGAAGTGATAGACGTATGACTATAACCGTGATGAGTAAAGTTACATTTTCCAAAGATATTATGATTTTTCATTCAATATTTCTTGTCATATTTGTGAAGACGAAAATATGAGAGGCACGAAGCTGAGACATATTGCTGCGGAGTCCACGGCGATTTTGGTAAGTGCTTTCAATAAAAGTTTTGTTTGTCATAGTATACTGTACCCTCTCTGTCTGCTCTAGGTGAAGAAATTATTATTTGACAAATACATGATTAGAGCGCAATCACATTTGTGACCGAAATAGACTGGAAAGGCAGCAGTTTTCGTCAAATTCAAGCTTTTTGAACTCATAAGTTTTTTTTTTCTCTCTGAACTTCAATAGAAAATTCATGATAATGGGTAGAGAGACTGCGATATACAACATCTGGACTGATTTTTATGTTAGATTTCTTTTGATCTGTGACCTCTGAAGTTTTCACGTCATTTTTCCTCTAATGTTTTTTTTTTTCTCCTCAGAGTTTATAAACACCGACATTTTTTTTTTTTTTTTTGTAAAAGGTTCTGTTTAACATTGGCAACAGTGATTTAAAAAATGTTCAAGATATCATATTTTATTTTGATGCATACATGTGTAGGTCTGTTGTGTAACGAAACATCTTGCCATATAAAATTTTCGCAATGAAGCCTAAAATTTAAGGAGATATCATTATTTTTCTCAGGAAACCATAACTTTAGAAGGTTCAGTCTGAAAACACTTTTTCTATAACTATTGATCACATTTTGTGTATTGAACAATACTTAACATCGATTATACGGATTCACATTTTTACAGTGGTTGTATCTATCCCAAGCTCACATTATTAGATTTAATATAAAGCACTAATGCTGAGTTTTTGTTTGATCTGCAATTGGTAACTTATGCTATAGCCTCTGGCATGTCTAACTCTTTCTGTGCTGGGGACTTTGGACAGACTGTATTACTCTGTTTGGGTTTTCTATGCTAATCGGGACTCAAATCACACACAGGGTTGAAGCTGTCACAAAATAATGGCTGTTACCAGCTGTACAGACATTTGACAGAAATACCTAATGCCAAAATTTGGAGAATGGTGATAGGTGAAAGGGTTTAGCTGGAATGGGAAAAGAAAATATATTAGGGGATGCAGAAACAAATACGTCAGAAAGCAAAACCATACATAGAGATTTAATAACTAACTAATCCCTCTACCGACTTCTACATATAATCACTGATGACAAGTTTCGTTGGCATTTAAAGTAAAACGGGACTTGCGTGAATAACGCATTATGCGTACAAGACAGATAGGGTTTTTATTCATTATTCATCATGATAGGGAAACTATAAGACAGTATCATTATCATTTTGTTCTGTTTAGGTTTTTATTCATTATTCATCATGATAGTGTAACTTGGCATTATCTTTATTATTTTGTTTTGCTTAGTTTTCTGTTCATTTATTGAAAACGTTTGCTGTCTGTGCACAGGTCCTCGTTTACCTGGTAACAACAATGCCTATAGCTTCTGCCGCCATAAGCAAACGTGAGTCTTTCACTTTCTAATAGCGTTTTCGTGAATGCATAATGTACCTAAATGCATATAATATTGTATGTGTGCCTTTGGTTTTTGTCTTTGGAGGGTTTCGTCTCATCTCCCTGGTGTGATTCTGTTGATTCTTTCTATAGAAATCATGCAAAGTATACCTTTGAAATAAGGGAAGCAGAATATTCTATATCACATTTTTACGTAGTAATTATGAAAAATTATATCTTTGAAATACGGGAAACAAAAGCACAATGTACGTTGGAAGACTGCAAATAATAATTATAAGACCGCAAGTTTAGTGAAGGCCACTGTAAATTATGACGGTAATGCCTGCTGAAATATTGACGCTACTTTCAGCCATGCCTGTGCTTCATTTTACGACTCTGTCTCCTCCAAACCTCCCCGTCTCTTTCTCCCCCTCCATCTCTCCCTCCCTCTCTCTCTCTCTCTCTCTCTCTCTCTATCTATCTATCTATCTATCTATCTATCTATCTATCTATCTATCTATCTATCTATCACTATCTATCTATCTGTCCATCTATCTGTCTGTCTGTCGATCTACACTTTCTACATCTCTCACTACGCTCGACAAACCAACTTTCAATGCATTGCAACCTCCCTCGTCTTTGAGCGTTTTTGCTTGGAAGCGCAACGGTCACGAACGAACGTCTGATGGTCAACATCACACTCACTGCTACTTAATGTCACAGTACACGTATCTATTCAAAGCTGTTGCTATGGAAGTGAATGAAATGTGATCAAGTATTTATGATTTGTGTAGCACTGAGACAGATTGATCGCAAAAAGTTGTACCATTTCAGTGTTTCACTATATATTTGATGACATGTTTGCTATAGATGTTTGATGATTTCGTGATCATCACCTTTATAATCCATCTTTCAAATGCAATGTATTAATACAAAGCTTAAGCACGGTGTGTGTGACCTTGTGTGTCGGGTGGCCGCGTACCTAGTGCAAATGTATCATTGTGTGCACACAGTACATATACACATTATATACCCCTTGAGCATGATAGTACTTATTGCTTTTCGCTAAAACGGTTTTATATTTTGATACACTGATGTTGATTATTATTCATCAAGTCGAAGTGTAGCCTCCGAATTCTTATAATCAGAAACTGGACTTATTTATCAGCGAAACGTCGCGCGACTTAAGTTTCAAGTCTAGTTTCTGATTTATAAGAATTTTGAGATTTTATTTGATGTCACAAACATTCAACTTTGTCTTGAAGAATGATTTTTAAGAGCTTAACTTTCACTTTGCTTATTCTTACTTTCTCTTTGCCAGGTTTCGAGTCAGGTAAGTGAGTTTTTCTTGTTCGCCAGTTCGTGTGATTTCTTTTATCAGTATTTCATGCCTGTGGCTTATCCTAAGATTGAGGTGTGGAATTACATCAAGAAAAAAAAAATAGTAACAAAATTAGATAATGTTACAACTTGGATAGAATTAATCGCGCTCTATCTTGCACATAAGTGATATCGAACATGAAAAGAAGGAAATTGTTCCAGCGTCAGCACGAAAGGGTGATATCACGTTATTACCCTGATTGGTTCTATGTATTGAATAAAATTAGCGAAAACCTAATGCTACGATACAACTGCGGGTTCATCCCACGAGACCGACACCCACGAGTCATACAGTCCATGAGACCGACATCAGAAATAGGTCCATGAGTCATACAGCCCACTAGTTATAGGGCTCACGAGTCATACAGCCAATGAGTTCGACACTACGCACAAAAGGCTCACTAGACCGACACTACGCAAAGAAGGCTCACGAGACCGACAGGATGAACAGCGCCATCTACATGTCAATTACAACTTATATGTACCTGTACAGAATGTTCCATGAAGGGGAATAACATACTGGCAGGTGCAATTTCGTCACACTATCGAGCGAGACATTGTTACTAATTGAATAGCACCATCTACATATCAACGACATCAATATGTATGTCTACACGTGTGGCTTTTAGGGGGCAGTTCTGTCACGATACGGTGAGCGACATCGTTAGCGATTTTTTTTAATAGAATTGTACTCTTCATGGACCCCCCCCCCCCCCCCAGAAAAAAAAAAGGATATATAAAAGAGAACAAGAACGATGTACGGTTTGGTTTTAGATCTTTGATAATGTCCTCGTGCCGTTTTTAATAGGCTTTCCCAATTTCTATTAGATAGAGAAGATGGACAGGATGTAAGTTTTTTCCCTTCTCTTTCTCGCTTCACTAGTTAATAATTATAGTCCTTATTAGATATCCCACCCGCCTGCTAAGACGTTTTAGAGTTCAAATTTTCTCTGTAACTTAAAATGTATGACATTCAATGGATGAAAACTATTTATATCGCAAAGAATCACCTTGATTTGTGGCTTATGTTTGTAAAACTATTCTTCTCAAAACGGTACATTTTTCATGAAATAAAATATCTGTTTTTAGGGGAACATCTTCTTTTTCCGAATCCTTAACTCAGCCTAAGTAGACGATTACGTCATTTGTGTGAATTTATACTAAATCAACAATTTCGCAGATGACTACGCCCCCTCCAGATCATGTAAAGCAGGTGTGCACTGCAACATTGACCATTTTGTGAAAATTTTTCTTGTAAACTTCGTTTCACAGCTGGGTATATTTCTAGTTTTTTGATCTGAATGTCCACATGATTTTTTTTAATAAGTAAGTGTATAAGTGTTTTTGCGGAAAGGGAAACGAGGGTGTTATGGCAGTTATTGATATTAAAGTGGAAAGATCTGATGCACACGTTTACTGAATTTTGTTTATTTTTTCACAAACACACACACGAAATCAAAATTAAAGATCTTTAAAATTTCAGGGGGTGAGGGAGGGCAACTGACGGGGTAACACCCTAGCAACTTTCCTTTTCCTTCTCTCATATCTTCCTTATGCCATTATCTGGACACCCTATACATTTAATTGGTCTATAGGTGGCGCTGTTCATCCTGTCGGTCTCATGGACCTTTTTTTTTGCCCAGTGTCGGGTCTCGTGAGCCTCTTTTGTGTAGTTTCGGTCTCATGAGCCTTGTTTGCGTAGTGTCCGTCTCGTGAACCTTTTAAGCGTAGTGTCGGTCTCGTGGGCTTTGTTTGCGAAGTGTCGGACTCGTGAGTTTTTTGTGCGTAGTGTCGAACTCATGAGCCGTATAACTCGTGGGCTTATTTTACTTGATGTCGAACTCGTTGGCTTTATTTACTTAGTGTCGAACTCGTGGGTTGCATAACTACATTGTAGTGGGCTGTATGACTTGTGAACTGCATGGCTCGTGGGCTATAGGACTTGTAGGCTGTAAAACTCGTGGGCTGTATGACTCGTGGGTGTCGGTCTCGCGACGTGCACCCGATACAGCAACATGAATACATAAATTGGAAAGCTCAGTATGCCTAGTGACGAAACGAAGTATATCAATCCGTGCAACAAAGATTTACTTGTATCGTTCCTCTACCTGTCTGCAGAATTAGGGCAATATTGGAGCTGCCAACAAAAGGACTTAGCAATGTTTTTCGATATGTCATTCTGTTTCCTTTTGTCTTTCACTGTTATTGTATTCCGAATTGTGATTTGAATAGACAGAATCTGAAATTGAATATTGCAATGATTATGAGAAATTAACTTCTATAGTTATCTGCTCACACCCCCCCCCCCCCCCCCCCGTCGCCGTAAACAAACGCTTAACCTATTCATTTTTGAAATGATAGCCTATTATCTTTAACATTAGTAAGTTCAGGTTCAAGTTCAAGGTATTTTTTGAATTTATGCTTGAACTCCTTGGTTTTAGTAGGTCTGTAACTTTTTACAAAGATTTTGGTTTTGCTCAAGTAATGTATGCTTTCAGCGTGTATCAAAAATACTAGTAGATCATTATCGGTATCATATCAATTATATGCGTAAGGAAATAATGATGATGATGAAGATGATAATAGTAGTACAACAATTAACACTAACAAAAAATAACAATATGATAATGATAAACAAGATTAATTACTGTCATTAATGTGATAATCCTTATTGTTATTATCATTTGCATCATTTAAAGGGATCGCATAGTTTTAATTGAGACCTAATTTCAGGTTTCTAACATTTTTTGGTGAGATAATGAGAAACCTCTTATGAAATATGAAAGAGCATGTAATTCTATGAGGAATTCAACGTTTATTTGATGAAAATTGGTTTCGAAATGGCTGAGATATCAAAAGAGCAATTCTAATAAAGTTTGGGACCCACACTTTATTACGATCGCTTTGTTTTACTTTGTTTTTGGATGTTTCAGTCATTCCAAACCCGATTTTCATCAAATAAACTTTTAATTCCTCTTAAAATGGTATGCTCTGTACTATATCATAAGTGTTTTCTCGGTAACTCGCAAAAAGTTAAAAGTCCAATTCTCATCTCCACCAATACCGTATACCATCATAATCATATACACAGCCATCACGTAGATACGATTCATTATCATCATTTCGTTCGTCCCTAAGGTACTGGATGCCCGCCAAATTTTTACCGCTACGAAGACACGTGTTTCGGCGCCACCACGCTTCTCGAGTCAGACATGTCGAAGCCGTGTTTGAATCTCGGTGGCGCCCCGGGGACATGGAGCGACGACAAGGAGTTCGAGTTCCTGGTGTCGGTGCTGCCTACGAACAGGTAGTCCAAGTCTGCTTGATGTCCGGTGATAATGATATTTCTATCAAAATGCCTGTATATCTAAGTCTCTTTAAAGTAGATAATGTAAGTACATTATAACTGTAGAAACTGGTCTCTTGTTACTAATATGCAGGACAGTGTCATTTCAAAATAATATGTCGTCATTGCAAATATGTGTTTACATAATACAATTCTCATCAAAATTACAATTTCACACTTAGTTAACACGCCCATACATTTATGTATGTGTGTGTGTTTGATTAGATGACAAAGGAAAAGATGGTGCGTAACTTGGAGTTATTATAATTATACCCAATCTCATATAATGGATCGACACTAAGACCTTTCCCTGTTGGCCCGATATAAAATGAAAGTTAATAAAGATTTCTTTTGAATTTTAGCTGCACGATCGGGCCACCAACAGATAGTCTTTTTGAAAATTTGATGGTCCGACACCCTTTTAAGTGGCCCTGGGGCACCGGGCCATCGGCCACCGCTAATATCGAGGCCCTGTATAATTATATAGATATAATACATAACACAATCTATTGTCATGACAATGTGTGTATGTGCGAATAATGCTTTGGATAGCATATTATTAAGTCAAAGATATACAGTGAAATGATACATTCATTTATAGTATACAGACATAAAATAGAATAGAAGAGTGGATGGAAAGCTATCATTATTGACACTGACAAACAGGATATATCACATGATAGTGACAATGATTACTATTGGAGACTATGATAATGGGGATGAATAACCTGTTAAATCAAGACATCTTACCGAGAATTCGTGTTGACTGGTATTGGCATCTTCGCCACAGGCATTGCAATCGTATTAAATGGTAGAGCATCATTTTAACGTTAGTAATAATCAAAATCACACATCAAAGCTATGCCATTATGACTATAAATGCTAACTTTCGTTTAACACCATACCATGATTCCGGTCAGTGCCTACAGCATAAAGATTACGATTATGACAATACTACCGATGGAAATATTGGCACGAATGAATTACAGTACTATTGTAAGAAAACTGTTGAAAAATGATGTAACATATGTCTCTTCAGTGGCAAACATCTCTCACATGATAGCAACATTGAGACGTTTAATTTTCTAATTTTTATTCTCCTTCCAATTTGCTTATGAAAATATGTAGGTGTTTGGTTTGAATCGTTGAAAAAATATAGAGATTGTATGAGATCAGTTTATGACAAATGAGGTATCCATGGTAACATGGTATGATTGTGTTCTTCTGTCTCGTTCAACGCAAGAACATGAATTAAAATATCTTGGATAACAAGTATGACAAAATCATCTGAGCAAAACGCAAGAAATAGCTTAATCCTAATATCACTTTCGTGTATAATGAACATCAATTGTTGTTGCAGCCTCTACTTCACCACTTATCAGCTATATCGTATTTTCCTATGAATTACAACGGGACCCTATGTAATGATAACTTTAAAAATAGTGAATCAATCCAAATACAACTTCAGGGTACGAAACTATAACTCATTGCCCACATCTTACAGAAAACCCCATTCTAATTGATTTAGTGGTCAAAGAGAAATGAGGAATTTTGTAGAGCATGTCAGGAATCTCTTCCCTCCAAGTTCTGTCTATTGTGTTCACAAACAAAAGCATATAAGTGCTAAACTTGAAAGAACCACACTCATGACATGCTTTACAACAGTCCACATTTCTCTGCGACCGGTTACCAAATTGAATGGGGTTCTCTGCAAAATAGAGCTAAGATGTTATATTCTAAGACCCATGAGTAGCATTTAGACAGTTTAATCATATTTGGTGTTATCAATGCGAAAAATCTGATTGTAATTTTTTGGGGACATACTGTACAATAACCGAATAATGACTTTCAATCGTGAACAGCAAGTGTGCCTCGGATCTCCAATTCGACGCAAGCGAAGGCTGGTCGTGGGCGAGCGGTGAAAATTATAATCCGTTCATGTGAGTGTCATCAAATCAGATTCCTTTCATTTCATTATTTTAGTTTCTTTGCTTTGAGTATCTTTTAACAATTTACCAACTCTCTGCGAAATATCGTGATACGGATCACAAATATAGCTCAGATTTCCGTGTAAAAGAATACGTAATTTTAACGGGAAACATCATTATGATGCGAAGTAAGATTCGTTCATTTTCATCCTCCATTTCATTTGCGGTTTTTTTTTCGTTATTGTTCAAGAAACCTGCCGAATTGGAAACCGTCTTGAGTGTTCAGATTATGGCAACATCTGATTGGCAACTTTTACGGTGACTTTAATATAGTTTAGATTCGAGTGGTAGCGAAAAATGAGCGAAAATGATTAAATACTTTGTACCTTGTATCTAAAAATTTAAATCTGGACATTTTGTTGCATGTAATTTTGTATAATTTGAAGAAATTAAGTTCGATCAGAAATTCAGCAAATCCTTTGTTAGTTCACCACAACACTGCGCCCCACAACATAATGATGGACATAATGAACGTAATAATGGACATAATGATTATGTTCTGGTAAAGTGTATCACCGATGTTTCGGGTTCCGTCCGTGACGCAGGTCAAACGAGTTCCCCGACAAGCCTTCCATGGGATTGTGGAGCATTGTGACAACTGACCGGAAGTCACCCGTGTCATACGAGCTGACCACTGACCAGTCGAGAAGGTCCTGCACCATATGTGAGGTCAGACGAGGTAAACCGTTTGTATGCATATCATTGTGTATACGTATAGTGTATATATATATATATATATATATATAGGTATATGCATATCATAAAAAGACAGTGGAATCTATAATTGTTCCTTACTTTTTCGTTTAATTTGAATTTGAACCAATATGTGTTTACGTGACCACTGTTAAGAAAACAAGGAAAATAATAAACAGTGCTATAAAAAAAGAAAATGATAAGTTTTGTATTACAAGAGTTGTTTCTGGTGACAAGGAAATAACAGACAGTGTGATGATTGCAGATACATTTAACCTTTACTTTTCGCAGATTGGACATGATCTTGCCAATAAAATTCCTACTTGTCAAAAGAAATTCTATGAATTTCTTAAATTACCCAACTCAAATTCATTCTTTTTTGATCCGATTATTAGTTATGAAGTAAAAGATATCATTATGAATTTGGAAAGTAAAAGAAGCTCGGGACCTGATTGTATTGATAACGTTATTTTGAAAAATATATCTGAGAATATTGTTGAACCTTTAACTTACATTTTTAATTTGTCATTAAGCAGTGGTGTTGTTCCGCTACGAATGAAAATTGCTAAAGTAATCCCAATTTATAAGAAAGGTAACAAGGAAGATATTAGTAATTATAGACCAATTTCATTGTTGTCATCGTTTTCAAAATTGTTAGAAAAAGTTGTTTATTCTAGACTCCTTAAATTTCTTGATGTTTATGATATCATTTCTGATTCACAATTCGGTTTCCGCAAAGGACATAGCACTTCTCAAGCAATTCTCTCCTTTATTGAAAAAGTAGCCAAAGCAGTAGATAGGGCTAATCACACAGTGGGTGTCTTCCTGGACCTCTCCAAGGCCTTCGATACCATTGATCATAAAATATTACTTCATAAATTATGTCACTATGGTATACGTGGCAAGGCCTTGTAGTGATTCAGGAGTTACCTCTCTGATCGTAAACAGTACGTTTTTCTATCTGGTCAAAACTCCTGCAACCAATCTGTCAACTGTGGTGTTCCTCAGGGTAGTTTACTGGGACCTCTTTTATTCATTTTGTATATAAATGATGTAACAAATGTTTCCAATATTTTATCTTTTATACTTTTTGCTGATGACTCTAATGTTTTTCTTTCTCATTCAGATCCTCATATTTTGGTGGATTTGTTAAATTCTGAATTAAAGAAATTGTTATGTTGGATAAGGTCAAATAAGTTGTCTATAAATCTTCTTAAAACTAAATGTATATTATTTAGTAATATTTTAAATAATCTTCCTAATAATATAAAAATAGATGATATAGTTATAGATGAAGTTGCATCAATGAAGTTCTTAGGTTTGGTTATTGACAATAAACTTTCATGGAAGTCACATATTGATAGTATTTGTCACACAATACCTCGAAATATTGGTGTTATTAATAGAGTTAAATATTATTTTCCTATTCCCACCCTTTTAATGTTATATTCAGCTTTGATTTTACCTTATATGAATTATGGCATCATAGCTTGGGGGAACATCCACCATATCTCGACAGATTGTCCCGTCTCCAGAAAAAAGCTCTTCGAATAATTTGTCATGTTTCTTGGAGAGCCCACACCGATGTTTTATTTTCTGAAAACAAAATTTTAAAGATAACTGATATTTATTATTATTGTCTTGGCCAATTTATGTATAAACTTTCTAATAATTTGTTGCCGTCTGTCTTCACAAGCATGTTTGCGAGAAACCGCTCGTTCCATAAATATCCGACTCGTCACTCAGATGAATTCCATCTGCCTTTAACTAGAACTATGTTTACACAATCTATATTTACATTTGCTGGACCTAAATATTGGAACAACCTTTCTAACAGTTTAAGGACATCTCCAAGTTTAAGTTCTTTTAAGAGTAATCTGAAGAAAAATATATTGAATAGTTATAAGAATTGTTGATTCTTTATTGGTTGCAAAGAAGTGTAAAATCTAACCTTATATTCTGATGAAATTACAGCTAAGCGGCTCCATCCATCCACTACCTCTCGTGTCCTCGTATTTTTTTTTTGTCTCTTATCTTCACTCCACGCATTAAGCTGCTTTCTCCCCCCCCCCCCTCTCTCTCTCTCTCTCATACACACACACACACACACTCACACACACACACACACACACACACACATACTACTTTGTTTCTCTCCTCTCTTTTCCGGCATGACAGCGACTTAGTGTAGGGATTTGTTCAGGGTTTTGTTTCGGATAAGTTAAGTTATAGGTCTTTTTGTCTTAGTTCCTTTGTTTCATCCATTTTCAATGTTTATCAGTCAATCGATCATATAATTTCTTGTATTACGTGTGGGGGGAATGCAGCCTACAAGCTCAGCTTTTTAGCATTCCTCCCCATTTCCAACATTTTTCTATACCTACAAGTTTTCTGTAAATTTATCCTTTACTTTGTATGATGAAATTTATGCACTGTATTCAATTTTTGTAATATATTTATACGTTTTTGTTGGAAATGAAAAATAAATGAATGAATGAATGAATGAATGAATGAATGAATGAATGAATGAATGAATGAATGAATGAATTCGTCATACTAACATCAGTGAGAGCTAGAAAGTGCCTCGCCTATGAAGGCGTGGCCGCTGCTGTCAGAGGGACTTGAACCCGGAACCTCGTGAGTGATGATCCCAGATATTATTCACTAAGCCAAAATAATGGTATACAGTTCGTTATTCCGAACTTTCTAATCCGAAAATGAAATAAGGTTCGTTATTCCTAAGGTTCCTTATTCCAAGGGTTCCAATAAATGAAATGCGGCTTGATATTTCGAAGGCTTGTTAATCCGCAAATGTAATAGGTAGTTTAATGTTTCCAGGTTAGCATGCCTGTACAGTGACGGGGCATTAAACTGCACATTACTTGAATATGAGACCGTTCTGAAGCAAATCATTTTCACACAACAATAGATATAATGTACTCTTAACTGAATCCCACAAGAATTGGAACAATCATCCCCCAGCATTTCCACTGATTCCCACTGATCAGTTACTAGCCATCCCCTTTAAGCATTCTTAAAAGCATTTTCGATTGCACGTAGCCACTCCCCCCCCCCCCCAAAAAAAAAGGTACTATTCTGTCATATATCACAACATATTTCACATTATCTTTATGTGCAGTAAATTCCATCTACCACGACGCGTCGGTGTACTACCCAATGGACAGATGGCATGAGCGGGTAATAGTCTTAAATTTCTCTGAAATTCACCATTTCACTTCAAATTATATACAAAATAAAGCTATGTATTGTAAGAGATATTTGTACGTATCCAATTACGCTTTTTGCAGTTCGTTTCATTGGTTTCTAAGAGCGACTGGTTAGTTAGTAAGAATGTTATATACAGTAACTGTGAAATATTAAAGGGGAATTCTGTACCAGTTATATAATTAAATGTGATTTTATTCCTGGTTAAATAATTTCAAAATAATGATTATAGTCAGATGTATCAAGATCAAGATAATATCAAGGAATCGACTAGAGAAGTATGTGAAGAAGTGTTTGACAAGTATGTTTTCACTGGGCATATAGGTACAACAGGCGTTAGAAATATCAGGGGTGAAAAACAATAGCTGAAATTATATGTAAACGAGTGAGATAACCATGGAAACGCTTTTAGGGGAAGGATTTACGACACCTCCGGTGAATTAATCATGGAATTCGGGATGATCTTTTAGTAGTTTGCCAAGATGTATCTAGATCAAATTGACAATGGAAACCTCTCACCTAACACGTTTTCTTACCTATTTACTGCTGGTTTTACTCACTCGTGTATACGTTTACAGCTGCGAAGAAGAGCCGCATAAGAGCGTTTTATTAGAGATGCCTAACCTGTCGAACCAAGTAAATGACATTATGATCAATTTCATAACTGTTCTCATTTAAAGTAGGCCTACTCTTCTTGCTCGTAGCGATAAATCTACATAATATACAGACATCCCCTTCTGTAAATGTCCTCTCGCATTCGTCTGTGTCCATTATTCCCTTTGTGCTGTACCCCTCGATCGGCTTAATGCTATTCGAGGTTCAAGTGTTGTCTTTTTTTTATTGTGTGTGTGTGTGTGTGTGCGTGTTTGTGTGTGTTTGTGCGAGTGTGTGCGTGTGTATGTGTTTATGTATATGTATGCGTGCATTTACCCATGGTGTAAAACGAGGACACACATGCGAACTTTAATAATAATAATAATAATAATTAGACAAATTTGTATAGCGCAGCTACTATGTAAATATACTCTACTGCGCTGTGATGTAACAGAGCTCCTGTCACTGATTAGACACACGAAAAACTTTACATTTAAACCGAGGACACACAGAGAACCGAGGACGTCCTCGGTACGCAGACCAGTCCGAACGGTCCTCTTTTGCATGTTTTTGCATGTAGGGGTCCATGTTTGTAGGTCCTCAATTAGCATTATTGTAATAAGTCCTCGGATGGATGGTAATATACGAATGAGTCCTCGGTTGACAAGAGTCCTACACACACACAGGTCCGTCTATGTGTTAGATCAAAAGAATTATACAACATATGTATACATGTAGATCCTTTCCATCTGATTGGATGAATGCGGGTTACATGACATTCAGAAGTGCTTCGCGTGGTTGAATAGAACGGTTAAATATGCACGCTCATGTAACATTCGGAACCGTCGCACTCACAAACATTGAATATTTGTATGATATTGATATTGTATAGTTACAGATGATAGTTTCAAAGATCAGTGGCAAGAGCAGCGGTACTTCTGGTATTATATGTGAGTGAAATAAGTCAAAGGGGGGGGGGGTTCAGCTGAGAATTAGTGAAAATTAAACTAACCTAAAAAAAAACACCTAATGTATTTTACATTATGACGAATACACTAAAACACTTTTTTTTTTTACAATAGCAAAATGTACATAATTTTCCTGTTACGTTATCATTCGTACACATAATTTGTGTTTTGAAATCTATCACTTTGCACTATACATTTCTCTTTTTGGCTGAAATAAAGTATTAATTAAATTGAGAAAAAACAATCTGAACTTGAAATGAAAAGAGTCTGCTTAAATACAGTCCCCTCGCTTAGAAACTGAAGTTGAAGATAGGAATATCGAGGAAAAGATGGTCATAAACTTAGGATTTAATTTTCCTTGACGTCAAACAAAATACAAGAGAAATGCATCTCTGTAGTGATGACCTATAGACGTTATTCAGCTTGAGTACAATCTGTTATTGGGATGCACTTTGAGAACACTTCCCATGCATGATTTTTGAGAGAACGACTTCTGCATTGTTCAACAATAGGCCCGAAAGATTATCTTGACGTACAGATTTTATCAGGCCAGATAAAACATAACATTTGAATGAATTGGTTGAATTATGATAAAGATAGTGATAATGAAAACCACGATGATGATAATGATAGTCATAATGGTTATCAATAAATGATTGTATGTCTTCTTCTCCTTCTTCTCCTCCTTTCTCATCATCTTCCTATTTAAATATTGTTGTAATAATAATAATGATAACAATAATCTTTATTAAGATAATTAACGGTAATAATAATTGTTATTGCAGTTATTATTATTATTATTATTGTTGTTATTGTTATTATTACTATTACTATTATTGTTATTACTATCATCATTATTATTATTGTTGTTATTGTTATTGTTATTGTTATTACTATCATCATTATTATTATTGTTATTGAAATCTTCATTGTCAACATTATCATTATTGCATCGTCAATGTTATATTATTGTCACCATAACTGCTTTGATCAGTGCTTTACAGCCGTAACAATTATTTAATATTCTTTAAATCAAACATCACTGTGTTCATGAATCACGGGACAGTATAGTGAAAATGCTCATTGCCGAAGAATACAATTTATTGCATCAGCATACTCAGTATCAGTAAACCGAATTGTCTTTCAATAGACTTTAATAAAATCAGATTAATGGTATATCTGATTCCCTCGAGAAGTTTGTCTTTGCCTTTGACAACAGTACTCTCCATCCATTTGATGTTCCATCCGATCTCTCTGTGAGCAGCAATTCTTCGACGCCATTACAGGCCAGTGGGTCGGTGAGGCTTCGGGGAACAACTTGTTGCTGAAAAAATCCCACGGAAATTTGGAGAACGCCATCCACGTCGAGCACCCGTCCTCTCGCTTCAGTCTAGACACAAACTTAGGTGGTAAGTCAGATTTTTCCCCCTCTTCTTCCTTCCCCCCCCCCCCCCTCCCCCTCCCATCGGACGTAGTGTGGTTTAGTGGATGCGGCAATAGACTCTTTAATAGGAGACCATGATAATTATGTTCGAATCGCTTCCCTTCCTTTAATAGACAGAATTATTCTACCTTATAAGCTCAGGGCAGTATTGTAAAAAGTCTATAGGCCTACATGACGATTCCAGAGTATTATTTACCTGGCTCTATGGAAGAAGAGTGCTTAACATTAATGACGCTACTCTCTGAAGATAGAACCATCATGAATTTCGCAATTTTGTGATGTAATCAGAGGGCTGTCAAATATAAAAAGCCTTTTAATTGGCGTCAAACAGTCGATTTCATTGATATGATAATTCCATTGATCGATTATATCAAACTGTTAATATAATAATTTGTTCAACTTTCTTTCTACTGCTTATCTATCTATATATCTATCTACCCACCTAACTACCTATCTCATTGTCTAATGAATAAGACGATGCAGTTATCTCGGACACGTGTGAGGATGGCTCGTGCTACTCGGATGGTACCACGGTGTCCTTTTGGGTCAACCTACCCCCTTCGGACGAGAATGCTACAGACGACCGTTTCACCTGTCTCGTCAGAACTGCGGGTATGGGAAAAAAGACATCAATAAATAAACGAAACAAAAGTAAAAAGAAAAAATAACGAAGCTGTTATGGCTCCATAGAAATGACCACTGATGCACAATGTATTTTGAGGTCTTTAGGTTCGAATCACTTTGACAACAGATATGTAAAACGCCCTTTTGCAATTCACGTTTCCTCATTGCCTATGCCTGATATTCTTCAAGGCTGAGGACATAGACAAGCTGATAATTTCTGTGGTCCCAGTCAGCGTTATCATCGCAGTTCTGAGTGCGATAAGATACTCATTATCCTTAATATTGTTAGCATCTTAATGATAATTTATTATCATTGTCATCTGTCATTTTTTAGTCTATTATCGTCATTACTGTATTATCATTGTATTATCATAAGGGCGGTGATAATTATAATCTGTCGGTAGCGCGTCTGCCTCCAGATCCAAGGGTACCTGGTTCGATTCCCGAGTCTCACTGAGCGTTGTTGTGTGTAAGCATTCTACCCCCTCAGTATTAAAGAGGCAATAGGGCATTAAATAAAAGGTCCCGTGTGCGAATTACCCTTGATTCATGCACGTAAAAGATCCCGCTTCATCCATTCATCGCAAAGAGCAGGGTGCTAACCCGTTGAAGGGGTCCCGTACCCACCCACAAAAGAAAACAGGCGAATGATGCCGACCCCTCGTGGTTCGTCCCAGGTGACTAGCAATATTTAGCAAACGGTAACCAGGCACAATGTGCCATATGCTTCAATGAATGGTGTTATCATCATTATTTTTTAGAACTATTGTATTGTTATCATCAGCATTATTACTAATATTAACATCATTATCATTGTTCACACCAAATGGAGCAGAGGAGGTCGAATACACGAAACTACTCTTTCTGTCAGTACGCCGAGAACGACGCCATAATGACCACGGGCTCGCAGACCTGGTCGCTGTTTCAGGATATCGTCGATAACGAAGTGACAACGTGGGCGTTTGTCGTCGCGTCGTGGGTGAACGGTAGTTCATAAACAATTACTAAAATGCCTCACTACTCCATGATAAAATGAGCCTTGAATGTTTCATCTTCTTTATTTTGTGACCAAAAATTCATCGGAGTAAAGCAATCAAAGCAATCGAATGTTAGAAATGAAGAAAAAAAAAAAGTTTTCGCAATTACGGAGTCAATTTGGTTTGTTGTATCCATCAACTACGACGCTGCCAAAGTGATATAACGAAATCCAATACACAATTCATATTGTAAATAGATGAATAGACCATTGCCATTATCCGTTGTATGTTACAGACGTTCAGTACGTGTGTCTTTGACTATGCCCATTACCCCATTACCCTTTTTTTTTTGGTGTAAGAGACGTTCTGTGATAATATGGGTGTGTTTTTGGCTGAACTCCATTATCCTTTATCCGTTTTATGGTAGAGACATCTCGTGGGCGTGTCTCTGAATAACCCCTTTTCCCATTACCCTTTGTTTGCTATGAGAGACGTTCCGTGATAACATAGGTGTGTGTTTGGCTAATAATCCATTATCCTTTATCCGTTGTACGGCATAAAGAGACGTTCCGGGGGTGTGTCTTTGACTAATCACATTACCCATTACCCTTTGTTTGGTGTAAGAGACGTTCTGTGATAATATAGGTGTGTTTTGGCTAAACTCCATTACCCTTTATCCGCTTTTATGGTAGAGACCTTCCGGGTGTGTGTGTGTGTGTGTGTGTGTGTGTGTCCGAATAATCCTATGACCCATTGCCCTTTGTTTGGTATAGGAGACGTTCCGTGAAAATATGGGTGTATCTTTGGCTAATACTCCATTATACCGTTTATCCGTTGTATGGTACAAGAGACGTTCCGGGGTGTGTCTTTGACTAACCCCATTATCCATTACCTTTGTTTGGTATGACAGACGTTCTGTGATAATATAGGTGTGTCTCTGGCTAAACTCCATTACCCTTTATCCGTTTTATGGTAGAGACCTTCCGGGGGTGTGTCTGGCCGCGAGAGATGCAGTGCTACGTCTGTCACTCCTCTTCCCATCTGCCGGGGCTGCATGACGAGGTTCACCGCGCTCGGCTCCATTTCGGCTGGTGAGGCGAAAGCACCAAAAAGTTGACTGACGGTGCTTCATGAATATCTTAAATCTTTATTGTTAACCATAGCATCGTTATCATCACCACATTTGAGATGTCCTTCATTCCCTTCGTCTGTTTTCGGTTCTATTATTTCTTCGTTCTGCTTATTTTTGCTTCTGTTACACTCCCCTTTATCATCGTCATTATCACCATCTTCTACCACTACTCCCTCCAACACTATACTGTTGCTACTCCTTCCTCTTTTCCTTCTTCTTCTTCTCTCTTGCATTCTTTTCTAACCATCAATTTTCCTTTCTTTTGTTTACTTTGTCTATTCCTTGTTCTCCTCTGCTTTCTTCGAAATCAGTAACATTTATACGCTTATTTTTTTCTATTTCATGGATGTGGTATAATGCTACCAAAAATATATAGTGTTACAGACGTAGGCCTACCTAGCTTTTTCGACAGAAAACTTAGTTTTCATGTAGTGTGTAAACATGATAGGTATAAATTGCGATGTGTAGCCATTTACAAACATATATAGCATCTGTATGCATAGGTACATCTTGTATATAATCAAATACATTCCTAGACCCTCAAACCCAAAGACCTCTTTGCTCATACCGGATATGGGTTATGGCCAAAGATATTTTATAGGGTTATCTTTTTGTATGGCGCACTGTTGGCTATGACAGACGCATCTATATTGTGTTCAAATTGATGTACACATAGAATTAATAGCAGTTCTAAGAGTGATCGCGCTATACTACCCTCGATGACTGTTAAAACACGATTTGCATTACGCAGACAGCAATAACAGTTTTACGTTCACATTTCACCCAAATCCAACTGTGGTTATACAGGGCCAGAGCGACGTTCGATGAGTTCGCTGTGTGGCACCGTCCGTTGGAGGACTCCGAAATCATTCACCTCTTCAACCAAACCGAACGTAAGGAATCCCACAATGCAACGCATCAATGCCTCTTTGAAATTCTTCTAAACGGACTCTATCCTCGAACTATCAAAAATATTATGGATATTATGTAGCAGACTCTTACTTTTAAGGCCGTGTGAGCGTATGTCCCATCTCCCTCCAAAACAAAAAGATAATCCGGAGGAGCAGAATTACAGAATAGCAAAATCAACCTTTATACACTCGACTCAAGATTTTTCTCCGTCGAGGGTGTTAGGTAGCCATGATGGATGATGATGTTTTCAAAAGTGAATTGTTGAATTGTACCATGCAGAAACAATAAAATGAAATGGAACAAAATGAAATACGATGCAAAGAGGACAAAGCGATTACCAAGATATCTGGGGGCTGTTTCAATAAGAGTGAGCGCAAGTTGCGATTAATCGCAAATTGCGTTTCATTAACAACTTTGCTATCGATCACACGTAACACTCAATCTACTGTCACTTGTGAGTATTTCATAAAATTCAGGAAGAATCTTTGATTTGATCTGGAAACTCTGTAACTCTTTCTTCAGTTTCTCATCGTAACTTTTTGCAGCAGTTTTTCCCTGTTATGATACAGAATGTTCAAACGTGAACATTAACACATATTCACAACTCATCTCCACGAAAATACCTCACATCTTGCACAATGCACAATGCACCGCTGCACTTTTTCCCCTCATTCTTCCCTCCCTTTCTCCTTGTCGCCACTCAGTGAGTGGTGACTTATATGTTATATTCTTACAATGTTGTATTGTTTAGACAATCATTTCTGAGGCCGTTGTCCTTGTCAAGCGCTTGCTTATGATGATGGTCTCCTGAATTTCTATACATCAAGAATTGCCTGATTTGTCTTTGAGCAAGAGATATACTGTAACTTAATATGTTTGCATAAATGTATGCACAAAATAGTTTGTTTTCATTTTGAATTGTGTCAGGGGGAAAAAAAGTTGAATATTTGAATTAATCATGTATTTGTTCTATTTGTCAGATTCAATTTATACTGTGCTCAATTTGTTTGTTCAATTGACTTTGTACTTCATTTATGTATGAAAAAGAAATTCAGAAATGAAATCAGAATCAGAATGGTTTGATTTACTTGATAATCTTTGCTTTAATCTGGAAACTGTTGTTCTTCAGTTTATTATCGTAACTTTTTGCAACAGCTTTTCCCTGTTATAATATCAAATGATTTGATTTACTTGGTAATCTCTGCTTTAATCTGTAAACTCTATAACCTTTTCCTCAGCTTCTCATCGAAACTTTTCGCAGCAGCTTTTCCCTGTTCTGATGTCGAATGATTTGATTTACTTGATTTACTGACTTTTTAGTTTCTTCATGCGTCATCTTCTAAGACATTGGACACAAATAGTAAAATAAGGAATTCCCTTCTCAATGACGTTAAATTTTCTCGCAGAAATCAGTGTTCGTACTATAGGATTATTCCTGAGCTCGTAAGTGGTCTTTTTTTCAAATCTTGCTCGTTTGTTTCTTTGTCTGTTTTTCTGTTAATAATTTAATTTGTTTGTTCTGTTTGTTTGTTTTTGGTGTGCATTGTTCACGTACTGTCGCATGCGCTACACATGAAATCGTTCATGAGCAGTTTACGAAATTTATATGACCAAGCTACCGCCAACTGACTGTAAGTCAATGGGACAATGAGAATAAAGTTAGTGCCTGGCCTATTTAGGGCACAGCGGGTCACTGACTCTAAACAATCGGGAACCATACCGTGGTCTTTTGTTATCTTCTGAGCAACAGCGGCTCATGCAACAAAGGATCTAAAAGAATGAAAACATGAATCTATGAGAGCTAGTGTAAATATTCAATATTAACCACTGATCACCTCATCTAGGTGTAAGCTCCGTTATGTAGCTACAATTTTTTTTTCAGGTTTCATAGGACTTTTATCTGTGTTTCTGGCATTTCTGGCATATGTTTGACAATGTTTTCATTGCTCCAGGTAAGTGCCTTGGAATGGTCTTTAATTAGATATATTCTTTTTTATCTGCGTTTTCATCAGATTTTTTTTGGACTGTTTCACTGTTTGAATTCCTATATAAATGCATAAGCGCTGGATACTGCAATGTTACATTGAACTAAATCTATAGGTAGGCCTACTGCTTTGGACTCTATCGCTGATATAAGCAGTGGCGGATCCAGAGGGGGGCGCAACCGGCGCACGCCCCCCCTTTATTTTTCGTTAAAAACAAAAGAAATAAAAAGAAAAAACATGAAATGAAACCCGGAAGTGGCACCAGAAATATTAGTCACGTCCCCACCCCCACCCCCCCCCCCCCCGCTTTACAGAATTCCTGGATCCGCCCCTGATAAGCTATATTCTCACGACCACAAGCAATTGGTTCAACAACAACTGCTACCCTAAATCCCCATCTTTTGCTTCCGCTGCAGCAACCTCTACTCTCACTGGTGCCACTATTGCTAGAGCTCCTTTGTTGTCACTCCATAAAATCTACAGCAGTATATACGGAGGATTTTGATTATGCTACGATTTCATATACGTACATTCACATTCGTACGTACATTCACATTCGTACATACACACGCATGCATACATACATACGTACATACGTACATACATACAGACATCTTCCTCTGACACATTTACCTGCTGCCGATCATCACAAACACACATGCCTGCATGCATTCATTTTCATAAATTACACGTACACTAAGCATCTGGGTCCTGTTTTATGAACAGTTAAAATTGATTATATAGTTGATTTCAACTGTAAGTCTATGGCAGCCTGTGTGGAAAGGAAATTCAAAATCGATTTTATCTTTTGATAAAACGGAGCCCAGGTCCACCCCTCCAATACGGCACAGACCGTTTACACTACCATAACGTTTATCCTACCAAAACAATACTAATACATTTTCATTGCTCTGTTCGACATTGTTGTCCAGCTCGACGACCTCCAATCCAGAGGCACCCTGACTCCGGACGAGACCAAGGTCATTCTCGACAGCAGCCTCCGTTTCGTCCAGACCAACTATTCGCTGACATCGGCCGACGAGCTCCAAGCCGTCAGCCGGCTGGTGGTCGGTACGATCGGTCAGTCCAGAAACAACAACTCCGGGGTGGATCTCCTTCTCGAGAATCTGCAGGTGAGCCATCAGCAACGGTGACAGCCAAGCCTATAGGCCTATCTTTTGATTCGTTCTTGGCTTCGAAACGTTAGCCTGGCGTCACACTGTTCCGAAATTGGCACAGGATCATTATGAATATGGAATGTTCAATTCGCGCTAAGGTGAAAGTGATGGCTGAAGACTGATCAATGGCAAAAGCAAGTCTACGATCTTCTGTTGGCAGCCTGAGAAGCTCCACGAGCGGTTATACGATGGGTTTAAGAGGCCTTCACGAATAACTCGATGTTTATACGATCAGAGCCGAATCTGAACATTTCTTGTATCGTGTGTCCATCTTTGCTCAACTTTGGCACAGTGTGACGCCTGCGTCAGTGCGTTGCTCATGAGAAAATCGGAAACCCCTTCAACGGGAAAACAGCCTATATGGGAGGAAAAACTCCTCCCCCCCCCCCCCCCCCGATCATTCCCGGCTAAAGCGGGGATCATTGTACGGCTTTCAAGTCATCAGCCACCTTCGTGACAGTTCTTTTTTTCTGTCTTCCTTCACTCTCTCAGTTAAGTGTCTACCGAGTAAATTGTGTTGACATTTTGTACTCTTTCCTCTCAATGTCATTCGTTATTACCAAAATCGTTGATTTTTCTCATAACTTTACAAAGTAGTGTATCATTAATGAAATTAGAAATATCATCATGCATGGTATTCTTCTTGTCGAAGTTCATTCAATGCTTCTTCTTGGAGTTAACTTTTCCTGGAAGATCGACCATTATTCTGTCAACGTGAATGTAAAGTAACAGAATGACAACGGTGATGACTGTTCTTCTTATTGTTTGCTTGATTTTTGCTTTTTTTTCTGTCTGACACAGACCGCTTTGGATATAGTGAGCGAACTCACTGACAGCACGCACAAGAAACTATGGACACTTACGACTAGTGATACGGTGAGGATAGTCTAAAAATTCACACAGGTATGGTATTACTGGACAGCATGTTAATTCCGGACGCACATCTCTGCGTAACGACATTTAATCCCTGCGGGATTTCGAAGACTAGCCTCACAGGGCGTTGAATTGAATGGGCCGAAATAGCCAAACTTGCGACATAAAAATGTAGAAACGCGAAGAAATTCACATTTAAGCTCAGATCTAAAAAAAGATGTCGATTTATCACACGATTTTATTGCGTAAATTGTTCAAAATGCTCATGGTACACCTTTTAGCGTACAATACGAACTTTGAGCCTCATTTGCCGATTTTTTCTTTGTAGTCAGCTCGGTACGAATGTGTACGATAAATCGTGGGTATGAATTTGGATTCCAAAGACGTACGTGATTATTCCATTGGCGAAAATCGTAATTTTACATTATTTTTTACTGAAAAGTGTACGTAACTAGTGCTATTTTTGGCCAAAATTTCATCTTTTGAGTACGGAATTCAGAGCCAGAAAAAAAATATTCAGATGATACAATCCACTCTCCAATAGATACTAGCACCTTGTCTACGCTAGGCCATCCGTTGTTTGATTAATTCCATAAATTGTTGCGCCGGACTTGTTGTCGCCATGACAACAAGTAAAGTGCCTTATCAAGTAGAAGAAAAAAAAGAAGAAAAAGTTATTTATGCCCGCGCGCACATGCTTTAAAAGGGACATCTCGTTGAAGCCTGGTGGCGACCCTAGTCTCCCTAGTTGCTATGGAAACGTCTCCGCGACGTCTCCATAGCAACGGCAAAGTCGCGGAGTCTATTAAATTTTTATGAGGTCTGCGAGACGTCTCCGCTAACCTTTCGGAGACCCATCTGCGACGTCATGGAAACGTCTCGGCGACATCTCGGCAACTTGCAGGCGAGTAGCTTATCGTCTTATTTGAAAATCCCCTTCTTGGTGAGAGCGCTAACAATTTTTTAGCCTTTCGACTCGCAAGAGTCCTTGGGAAAGACTCCGCGAACTGACCAATGATTATTATACTTAGTACTTGAGAAAAGAAATTTGTCTTACGGATAGTAATTGTCTAAGGAAGTAATGCTCATTTTAAGTGTCACTGTGAAATGTTTTACTGTCTATTTTAAAACATTAGCCATACGTTTTTCAGTGCGTTCATTTATCTTAATCACTGTTAATCAGAATGAGGTTCCGTGCCCATGCGAGCTTACGACTGGAATCGGAGAGTACGCGGGAAGTATCGCGAAAGCTCTGCATCAACTGAACGAGACCATGTCTACAACAATCGTCCTGGCTGATAGAGCAGGTAGGAGTCTTAAGTGAGATATACACAGGTCAATATGCAATGTACGGGTATTATGCATCTATCTGTTTATCTCTCTCTCCCTCTCTCTCTCTCTCTCTCTCTCTCTCTCTCTCTCTCTTCTTTCTCTTATATGATATTAGTCAAACCCAAATGGTCCTTGTTAGCATGGTCAGGGCTGCCAATACTCGTAACTGTATGAGAAACGTTCCTAACGATAATGTCAATAATCCATTAAACCAACTGGACTAATTTTCACACGATACGAAAATAGATGTCAATAAAATGAGATAGAGATTGTTGTTATTAACCTAAGTGCCATATATACACAGACAAAATACAGGAATCAATAAATCAAATCAAAATACTGAAGTCGAAAGTGAAAGAATTGCTTAATCAGGGCCAAATCGGTATGCGAATGGTAATCTATTGCCATGATTGCAGAAATCTTTGTTGAGGTATTTTTTTTCGGGGGGGGGGGTTTATGGAAAATACTGCAGATGTAATAAAATTGTACAAAATTAAATCATTGCATCTGCAATTTACGTTACCATGATGAACAAGAACGTATACATCAACTAACTTCAAATGGAAATATGTTAAAAAAGACATTAAGAGACAGTACTTGTTATTTCGTGGAAAGTATCTTATACGTGTGCTATCATAGTGTACATGCAGGCGCTCCCTTATCTTTTGGGACATTGAAAATATATGCTGCATCAAACCTGTCTTCACAGACTACCTGACTATAGCGACCACACTTCCTGTTTCCCTTCAGAGAATGTTGGAAACAGGTGTGACTGTGTAAATATGTTTGTGTGTGTGCATATTGTGTGTCTTTCAGAGGGAGTGTGCGTGTGCACGTGTGAGTAGGCTTATATATGTTTGTTTTTATGAAATGCAAACATATATATATATATATATATATATATATATATATATATAAATATATTTGTGTATATATATATATAAGATTTGTATTCAATATTTGATAAATATTCATAATATATATATATATATATATATATATATATATATATATTTGTTTGCATTTCATAAAAACGGATAAATAAAAAATAAAATAAATAGAAACAATATATAAAGTATAATAACCATAATACGGAAACTTTTACAATTTTAGCCGCACAGATCACATCGGTGGCTTACATTGAACCCGAGGATGTTTATGGCGACGGCGAAAACCAGTCGTTGGTCATTACGATCCAGTCTGTGTCGGCGCTGACGGACTCGAGCCCCGATGCCAGCCCGTCCGTAACCGTCTCCTTCCCGCTCACCGTGCTCGATGATCAAAACACGTCTCTGGTCGTTGTCGTCATCTACGATCACGTCTACGATATCTTTCCCAGCAGGTGAGTGTCCTCTAGGTTTGTCACAAACTGTACATTGCTCACTCCTCAACGGTTTGCGGATAAAGGAGAAAGCGCATCAGGGCAATTACCCCCCGAGGATAATCACCCCCGGCTAAATACTATCTATTGTTAGTGATAAGGTGAGAGTAAAGATTAAGGTTAGGGTTAGGGTTGAATTTGGGCAAGGTTTAGGATTAGCTTCGGGATAAGGATCAGGGTTAGGGTCAGGGGAAGGGTCTGGGGTAATTGTCGGGGGGGGGGGGTTGTCCTAGAACCAGGGAGAGAGAGCTTTTTGGCTCGGCTATAATAGTGCAAGATTTACCTTTTGCTAGGATTACTCAGATCCAAGGTCATAGGTCATACTTCATGGACTCGTACGTACCATGGTGTCACCTACGTTTTTGAACAAGATGAATGATAACATACATCTACAGTATATAGTTGCGGGGTCATTATTCCTCAAATAGATTCACCATAGTTTATGATATTCTGTAAAGCACTGTAAGACAACTTATAGTTTGTAAGAGCGCTATTGATGTGATGTATCTATAATGTATTAGATTTTTATCATTTCATAAAGGATGGAATAATGAGTGATACAGACGTGCAGATTGGGATTCGAATTCAGAATCGTCTTGTTTGAGAATGTGATAAAAAACAAACTACCCACTGGTAATAATGGAACTGGAAATTGTTCGAGTATAATTTATTAATGTGCAGTTGACATCTCATTTAAATGCATCACACCAATTCTTGTCCTGTTACCATGATGAGCACTGCGACTCTTGCATACGTTCATTGTATTGACGCTAATATGAAAATAAGACGAATTGACACAAACAGCATATACTGACGGACAAGAAAAATGGCTGTCATTTTCATTAATCACCGGGCAGAGAAAACTCGACAGTGCTGTTGAAGGAGGATGGAAGTTTCGTACCTGTCGAGGATGGCTCGACGTCGTTTATATCGAGCGCCGTCGTAGACGTCAAGTTCATTCCATCGCCCGATCCCGACCTGCCGTTCGATCCCCCGATCACTCTTACCTTCGAGTTGGGCTCCGAACAGGTCAAGGTAAAACAGTCACTGTCGCTGGTGCTATCGATATTATCGACACTATGGCTTGTTTTGTCGTGTGCAGGTGTTGGTGAAGACCCATGGGGTGACGTACGAATGATAAAATTTGGCTGACTTCAATCATGATCACACAGATCTAAACGCCTTTTTTCTTTTATTTCTGTCGTGAATTCCATCGCGATCCCGATAGTTTGAAGACAGCAACAATGTTAGGAATCAATAGTTATAACACAATGATCGTGTACAGTCCTTGGTAGAGCTCGGTTTAATGTTGCTGTGTGGGAGACATCACCGGCGCTGAAATTTGAATCATCGTCCATGGCATAAGGTGAAACCAATCACAGTCTCTTCAAATAGAGGGCTCTGATATCAGAAAACAGGGTAGCGCTTGGAAAAAT
Source organism: Diadema antillarum (assembly GCF_040938485.1). Taxonomy (NCBI): domain Eukaryota; kingdom Metazoa; phylum Echinodermata; class Echinoidea; order Diadematoida; family Diadematidae; genus Diadema; species Diadema antillarum. The sequence goes on along the minus strand of NW_027271259.1, from coordinate 398,092 downwards.
CGAGTTGGTCTAGCTCTTATTATACTTCGTAATTCTCTCAGACCCGCTGATGCATGCGCAGATTCCCTAAATTCGTTGACGGCGCATTTGCACTGAAGCACGCCTTCGGATGCCCGTTTTTTTTCCCCCTGAAAATATCGCAACAGAACCAGACATGGTTCCTTTTGGCGCACCATAGCAAAAATAACCGGACCGTTGCCGTTACCATGCTCGGTGTAGACGGGCATTAAAACCTGGTGTTGCGAGAAAAAAGTACAGGCAGATAGGGGAGTCTTTTGCTGTTGACTATATGTCCCTATCTTTACACATCATGTAGGAGGCGCAGGAAAACAACGAAATTCTAGACCGCATATGCGTCTACTGGGATCTCTCCTATAATGGGTAAGTCCTTCAGATTTTTGAGACCTCTCTTCGCGAAAATTCGTTTAATTTCTTTCCTTTTTTATTTCTTATTTTTGACTCTATAACTCTCTTGTCAAGTAGCGAGGCCTTGTTCTTTTTTTTCTCTTTCTCTCTTTGCTATGTATATGTGAATCGAATGTAACATAAAGTAGAACTAGAAAAGAAAGATAAAGCTCATTATCATAACCTTTTCAGTTTACTACGTTCTTAATTTCATAACAGACTAGAGAATAAGCAATGAAGAAGATCGAAGTGAAAAGAGAAATCCTTTAAAGGATATGTAATGCTTGTTTCAGAAGTAGGCCTACCAGATGATGTCTCTATGCTTCGTGGGAAAAAAAAAATCTTTGAAATTAAGAAAGTCTAATTGTTCGCGTCGATTGTATGATTTGTTGCCAGGACTGCTTTTTAGTGGGCCCTCGGTTTGTTTGTTTTTCTCAGAACATACGAGTATAGATAATGTAACACAAATTTTGTATGTAGGACCCTAAACATGCTTTTGATCTGTCAATTACCTTTGACATTCATCTTACAGTCAACCAGTGTTCACTCAAGGTCATTTGTGATTTTCTTATTATCATGTTCTGTGTAAGAAATCTGAAAATACAATGAATTGAATCAATTTGAATTGAAATGATACCAGCATGATAATGTGCCTCAGTGAACTTGCGGAACTTGCTTCCCGACAATCTGATTGGTGGAAAATTTGATGATCTTTCCCCATTGGTCGATCAGAACGAACGGCACCACGCGTGGGCTGTGGTCGACTCGAGGATGCCATCGAGTGAGCTACAACGACACACATGTCACATGCTCCTGCACCCACCTGACACATTTCGCCGTCCTGATGACGAGGGAGCCCTCTGACGTAATTTCTCCTCACCAAAGAATCACAAGCCCGCATTGCAAAATATCGATATCACTAATCGATACATAAGCATGTTTCCGTTTTGTGGTTTCATTTTGTTGATATTTTTTTATCGCATTGCCAATTTCAATGAGAAAAGCACAGCATCTTTAATAACATTTGTATTTATGCCGTGCGTGTATCTCAAATCATGACTTTTCAAGAAAAGTTTTGCCAAGCTTGCCTAGCAGTAATAAAGCTTCTGCTTCTTCCCCACCTCCCCCTCCCCCTGGGGAAGGGAGGTATATTGTATGGTATCACCGGTATAATTATTTATGGTCTGCATTCTCACATCAAATAATGAGTGTTGAATAAATCCCACGTGTAACCGACGATTATGTGTAATGATGAAATACGATGGATTTGGAAAAAAATTGCAAACATCGAACTCGGCTTTAGAATGAAGCATCCCATCATACTCTTTATTTACGGCAATGAAAGGGGCTGTCACGTGATCAGACAGCAGATGAGTTCATAGTGAGAACCGCAACTCACCGTCTCAAAGGGTATAGCCAATATCAACACATCAATCCAAAAAAAAAAAAAATTGCCCTATTTCTTACAATATTAGGCCTGTTTTCAAACTACAATGTGTGCAATGTGTTCTTTTCTTTTTGAGACTTTTCTTCGTGATATGAAAATGAATAATAGGGAATAAGTTTGCCATCTAGAATGTTTTTTTTTAATGTTTTAAATCAAACGCTAGAAAAGTAGAACGTGTTAGAAAATACCCTCCTTCACTTCAAATTGCGAATGTGATTGAATTTGCATGCTGTGTTGTCCTTTTTCCAAATGATTACAGCTTGGCGGTCATGCAAAGGCTCTGGAAATTTTGTCTAATATCGGATGCGCACTGTCTGTGAGTGGCTCGGGTGGCACAGTAGCCGCCATTTTACTACTAAGGTATGTATCTATAATTTCGGCACATTGGTCAATCGATACTAATGACACGTCTCCTGTTTTCCGAAAAAAAAAAGAAGAAGCAAAGTTAAGGCGACCGCACACTACACGACTTTCGGTCGCGCGACTGACCGACTTTGGATCCGAAATAAATCACAATAGCTTCAGAATGAACAAGCTTATTTATTTCAGATCCAAAGTCCGTCAGTCGTGCGACCGAAAGTCGTACAGTGTGCGGTGGCCTTGATACGCGCGAAATGTGCTCCCATTCAAAAGACATTCTACATGAGCCGATTACTCACTATGTATTGATGGCAATGAAAAATAACAGTGAACAACAAAAAATTTGGAGAAACGATGTTTTCAAATTTATGCAAAGTGTATTTCCCTTTGTGCGTGATAGAAACGGGTTGATTTTATTATTATCATCATTATTATCTAATATTACTGCCCTCACATCTCGGGAACGTTTTCGTTGAAACATTAGGTTTCATTCAAACTTGCGATTTGGATGGGGAAAGAGCAGTTCAAACGGCTATCAATAGTTAGTGTAGTCTGCATTGGCTGAGTTTCGAAGTCACTTATAGATAGTAGGCCTAGAGTAAAATCATATAAAACTCAAGAATTTGATGATTGCTGCTTTGCCCGGTGATCTGTAATTGCCGCACATTTCATTTTCCTCACAAGCGGTGCAAGCATGTTGTGACAGCTCATTTTGGCTCACATCGTACTCCCTCCCTCCCCCTCGTCCACAGGATGACCACTGACCGCGTGCTGATCCACTGCAACCTCGCCACGTCCATGTTCATGGCTCAGCTGCTATTCCTGAGTCAAGGATCTATCCCGCCAGGCACTGTCAGTCCTGGCACTTTATCATTATCTTTTTTATCACTATCATAACAATTATTACTATTTGGTACTAGTCATGCTAGCAGAAGAAGCAAAGTAGTCGCCCCAGGTGACCAGCAATAATCAGCAAACGGTATCAAACATGCACACTGTACCATACGCTTGAATGAATGAAGTAGTATAAAGTGGTAGTTGTAGTGGTAGTAGTAGTAGTAGAAGTAGTAGCACATGTAGTAGTAGTCGTAGTAGTAGTAGAAGTAGTAGTGGCGGTAGTAGAAGTGGTAGTAGTAATTGTGATAGTAGTAGTAGTTGTGGTGGTAGTAGTAGAAGTAGCAGTAGTAGTAGTAGTAGGCTCCTGTGTGTGAGATTGTGGTAGAATTGGCATTATTATCATCATAACATGCAAAAAAAAAAAACACATTATAGTAATGTGGGATCCCACGGCAACTGCTCCCTGCTAACAAAACAAATATTTTCTGCAAGAATGCTATATAACAATAACAGACACGCCGACGAAATTATTTTCTTCCGACTTCTCAGGAATCAAATCTCGGAGTAACGCGCTAATAAAAAGACAAGCTAATCTGTCGTCTTTTAGAAAGCAGAACTAAACAGCTGGAACAAAAGAGCAAACAGAGGCTTGTCATTCATTTACTTTAAAATCAAAGTTCGCAATTTTTACCTGTATTGTGGTTTAGCTCAGAGAAGTCGCCGTATAAATGTCTAACTATTCGTCAGGCAAACACAATATCGGTTAAATCGATACTCAGTTTGGCAGTGTCGTCTGCTCTCATTTTCAGGTGGGTTGCAAAGTGATGGCGGGAACGATGTACTTCTTCTTCATGGCGTCGTTTTGTTGGATGATGATCGAAGGATTGCAGCTTTATACACAGGTGGTCGTAGTCTTTAATCAAGAGAGTAGCAAGATGCGTCTGTACCTTGCCGGCGGCTGGGGTAAGGAGACTAAGTCAGCACTCTATTAAAGAGCATTGTATTCATCATAATAAATGTAAATGAGTATTAAACAAAAATTAAGCAAGTTGCGTTTTGGTTTTTCATTTTTTTATGAGGTTACGGAGATGGGCTTGCGCGAAACTGAGCTTACCGTGGACGTTACCTCTTCAGTCACTAACATGTAAACTTATGTTATTTCCAAGTACGATGCATTCAAAAGACTTTCATCGATTTTATTTCACAACATAACACAACAGAATACATCTTGCTGAGAGCATTAATAATCACTTAGCAATGTGTGTTGGAGGTTATTAAACTATTCTTGTTGTAACTATTTGAAGATTTGATCGTGCTTTGAGGTAATGCATGGAATCTTTATTCTGTCTTCTTTCGGAATAGGAAATGATAAATTTTACGTTCAGTTCAATTCAGTTCAATTTTTTATTATTTCTTGGTTCTTCATATTGAAGTGTTCTGCAAGTATTTTTCAGTTTCAAAATATGAGTAGTATGCGAATACCAGCACATTGCATGATTAGACAATGATTGACTGAAATATATCTGTCTTTTTGTTTGCTTGCTGTTTGGTTGGTTTGCTTTCTCTCCAGGAGTACCATTGATCATGACTATTATCGTTGTTGGGTCAACACACAAGACCATCGGAACCCGCCTAGAGTGAGTCTTATGTGACACTTCCCTCAACTAAAACAAACAATCAAACAAACAAACAGGTGGATCTCTGTAATCATTCAAGACAGGACTGCTGATCAAACACGAATGTTGCCAGTTTAACATCTAACGATGATAGCGCTGTGCTAAATGATGTAAAAGGATGTCCAATGAGTAGGCATATGATGAGTTTCATCAAGCAGACATATTTCTTCACGACAAATAAAGCTCTAAATTTTCATGATGATTTTCGACAGAGTTGGTTTTAATAGCTGATGGAATGAAAATTGCAATCGATGTCAATCATATAAAGCAATTACTACTTGTAATTTACGGTGCAGACGGATTTGTTAGATTTAAGAGACATTTAACAAAAGGCATTAATCACAAATTATATTGTTATATATGAATCAGAATGTTTCTCATCACATGCAAAAACCTCCACTTTGGAACAGCATTGACGTTAAAATTTTTAACTCAAAACTCCACAAACAGTATCGTCTGGTACCAGCCGTGATGCGATCTTCTTATTGGTCTGTGAAGGACAATTTGCATGCAGTGTAGATGGGTGCGTGTCGTAGGATGTGAGAGGGATCGCACCCGCCCGGGATATTGCTTTAGCTTGCATTCATTCTTAAGAAACTTTTAGCTAGTATTCGCAAATCGAATTTTTCGAACTTCGCACTTACTTCCAGATAGATGCTTGTCCTCACTGGACTAGTCTTTTGCAAAGGCAGCTAGCAATGGACTCGCACACAGCGAGCAGTGGACTCGCACGCACACAGCGATCGGATCGGAGCGAGTTACGCTCGCAGCTGGTGTGTGCGAGTCCACTGCTCTCTGTGTGCGTGTCCTCAATAGCGAGCTGCCTTTGCAAAAGGCTATCGTTGGACCACGTTACATTGTTGGCGCCAGTCAATAGTCCAAAAACAAGGCTCGTGCAACGTAAATCGTAGTAAGTACTGCGTGTTCGCACCAAATAGCACCAAACGAAGCCTCTATGCTAACTATTTACCCCTGCAGTTCGTGCTGGCTGGATTACTCCGATAACTCCGTCTGGTCCTTCATAGTTCCCGCTCTTCTTATTGTCGTTGTGAATCTGTTCATCCTCTTGCGCGTTACCGTAGTGATTGTTAACCTGAAGAACCATGACCAGCTCAGGCGGGACGAAGCAGCCTACCAGAAACTCAAGTAAGTGGCAATATTTTATCGATAAATCTCATCGCGATATAGGCTGAAGATGCTTCTCATCACTAGATGGATGGACAATGAATTCATCAGCAACATGAGATTAAGGCATTGTAAGGCAGTGGCTTACTCAATCCAGTGTTGCAAGCTTTTGCATCTTTTACTTTAATTCAATTACATTCAAAAGCTATGTGTGAAACAATGAAATACCTTCAGTTTCTTTATTACCTGTTACCATCTTCTGGACTAAAATATCTGTATAAAAATATATCACGAAAATAGTTTTGCCCTCTAGAAAGTTGCTTATTTACACTCGGCAATTACTGGCAGTAGACAGAAAAGGGTAGGGCAATTAATAACAGAGCAGAAGGCAAAATAATTACGCAAGCAGAGAAGAAAAAAAAACACACAAAAACACACAGAAAGACAGACGCACACCTATACGCGGAATTTTGATTTAGCAACACAGATATATAGTAAACCATCAGTATCATACATATCCCCTGTATAATGTATCTATTAAAGCCTAGAATGAAGGTTATGTATTCTCAAAGCATGAATTACTTCCATACCTTACAGTTTTACGAGCACGACGAGAGTGCAGTGGTGCACGAAATCAGGTTCTCTGTGTTTTGGTAGATGCATAATGTCCTGCAAATCATCTCTATTTCGCATTATAACTCACTGCATTACATTCTGTAGATACTCCCTGAAAGCCGCTCTAACAATCTCGCCCCTCATGGGTTCGACCTGGCTGTTCGGCGTCCTCACTCTCGCCGACTCGTCCAATGTCGGCTTCCTATACCTCTTCGTACTGAGCAACTCGATCCAGGGATTGCTAATCTTCATTCTCTACTGTCTCAACAGCCAGGAGGTGAGAACATATCTGTCTGTATCCATCGGGATGTTTATGATACTATTATCATGCACATGAATACGCAGCGTATGTTATTTGCTCATGTGAATATCGCCTGACGATCCGTGTTTTCGCTTTTCATTCTGTGCGTCGGCTGTATTTTACTAGACATACTGTCTATTGTATTTTCTCGCAACGAGCCCGTCAGGGCCTTTATTATCATTGCTATCATTAATAATACCATTACTATTACCATCATAATTATAATTGATATTAACTACATAATGTGCTCATAATATAATTATATGAATATATTATATCAGTGTTCTCGCATATTACTATCAATTATCATCATTGTCATCATCATCACCGTTATTTTCATTTCGTAGGTCCGCGACACTTTCAAGCGCCGCGTGGAGATGTACCGTCTGGGCAGATCAGTTCGCCGCTTCAAGATTCATCCCAGCGGGAGTTCCGTGGATACGAATTCGACCATCGAGAAAAGCATGGCGACGCGCGGCATCATCAACACGGTTTCGTCCACTGTTACCACGGAAATGCACACGGGTGGCAACTAAACCCAACGCTGCATCGCGCGCGAGCGCTACTGTTCAAATTCTCTTTCGAGCTGATTCAGCGTACGGTATAAGCTTTTAAATACGTATGTACGTGGCACAGAAACACACAATACGGCACGCACAGAAATGTAGAAATATAATCGAAGTAAATAAAAGGTCAAGGTCAAAGCATTTTGGACTCAAAACACTTTTTACAAAGTCAAAGCACTTTTTGATACTGCAAACATCACTAGTCAAAATATGAACATTACAGAGCCATTTTTGTTTTTGTTTTTTCGTTTTCTCACATGGTTGTATAACGGTCGATCTAGTGTGACTTGTAGGAGTTACGGGATATGGAAAATGTCAAGTGACATTTCTCTTCCATTCAAACTCAGTCAAGCAAGCATTATCCAGTTATAGAAAGGCTTTTATTTTTAAATCGAGTGGACTTGCGAACATCAAGACAATTTGTGCATGCATAATTATGTTGTGTGGAATGTAATAACAATTGCTTTAAGTCTGTAAGTAAGACTTAGACTATATGTTTGATACCAACTGAAGTGCACATATTACGTCACATATTAATGAAAAATGTCAAATTTATCTGTTTATTGCAACCTAGCGTTTCTTTCACATGTTGTGCTTTTTGGGGGTCAAACTTATGACATAGATAGCCAGCACTGTAACCTCCACTGTATGATAAAGTACGCAGCCACATTGCAGAACAAAACATGCACAATCTATAATTGACGGGCAACAAACAATATTTCTTCTTTTCTGTCGTTATACAAACTACAAGATATGGACTAAATCAATGTTTAGCTTTCACAATGCGCAACATGATCTAGCATTAACATGTTAATCTTATGACATCCTTTTACCATGGACAGACAAAATGACACGCAGCGGACAATTTGACGTTTTGTGGATTATTGGTTTATTAAAAGTGTATTCCAAGCATTCATCGCGAGCGTGCATAAGGAGTGTCGGTATACACATGTATCGTATTACATCAGAACATTTAATTTTCCCCATTTACATACATACACTACAATTTGTAGTGTATGTGACTCTTATATACTAAAGCATTCAATATTATGTACCTTAACACCTTAGACAAATCATTTGTATCTTCGCTAGGGACATCATTCGCCGCCAGTGACTAGGTACATTCTACGCTGAAATACAGTAGCCTACATCGGCTCTATCTTCCGGTTAATTTTAGATGCTACTGAAGTTTAATTTTGTTCATATTTGTTACTACACTGTATTTTCTTATTTTTATCACATCAATGACATGGGATAATGCATCGAGAGAAGCAGTGAGTTAAATAATATATGTCGATTGGTGTATCCCGCTTTTACTGTTTGTATTAACTTCAATGCAATATTTCGAGGATAGGCCCTATATATCGGCGTTGCCAATTTGATGACTACGCATACGGTTACTTATTGTATGTGTGAGTGTGTGTGTGTGGGGGGGGGGGGGGGTAGTAATGATTACAATAAAACCTGCCATACTGTAACCAAATTAACCTGACATATGAGGTGCTCGAAACCATTAAAGAAATGCAGTAATTTTAATCAAAAGATAAAAATCAAACGCAGTGGTGATACTGGAGCTCTCCCTTCTTAGTATATTCCGGTATCATTTATTTCATCATACTGCTTTGAGATATCAATTCGATACACCAGAAGTACGAATTACATTGTATTTCCTTATACTCATGCTCTTGTTGTACTCTCAAAAAAAAAAAAAAGATACTGCTCCACCAGCAACATTCTTTGGTAACATTGCATTTAAAAAATGAATATTGTTAAGCTTTCATTACAACCTTACATTTTTTGCATTTTCTACGATTAACAGAAATGGATTGGCATCAACACGCATATGGCATATCGCTAGACCCAATCCTTCGCACTGTTTTCCAATATTATGCTGTATCAATGCAGATCACTGTTAAGGGATTGAGAACACGTATAAATCATAAATACAAAGTCTCTCATTTCACTGCGCAGAGATGAACAACTTTTGATGGTCTTTCAAATTTACTATAATACTTTATCTTGCCTTGAAAGCAATGCTGCAAAGTTTAAGATAAAATGTATACAAGTATTGTGATATTGCGGAGCATAATTCGCCTTCGTTTGCATTAAGCGTATAGTTTGCATGTAGAGCAAACCATTGCGAGTCTTTGTTTAGCACTACAACAGAAGTTCATCAGTGGTGTAGCAAGTGTCTTTAAGTGTTTAGCACTTTGTTCAAGTCATAAGAAAAGAATCAGCATTTGTAAATTTAGCCATTTGTATGTCTTTACAACAGGAATCCGACGGACCTGCTTGGGTTAAAAGTTCATTGTTTTAATGATACGAAAGGTGTTTCAGTGCAATTTCCATTTTCACTTTTGTCGTGGCTTTCTCGATATTACGTTACAGAGAAATGCATAGTTTATCATAGGTGTACACTTCAAAAAGAGTAATCCACACAAGACATCAGAATTTTACAAAATAAAAAGAACTACAGGCAGTTCAAAAAAAGGAAAAATAAGTGGTACACGCAACGATTATCTTCCTATATCTTTCTAGAAATCTTATCAACTAATATGATCTGACTTATATGTCTTACTAATCATATGCCTATACAATGCAAAGTGATTATTTTAAGTATATTACTATGTACGGGCTACGTGCTTAAGCTGCAAATAATAGAATTTCAATTTTTTACACTTTTTACAGTGGTCATATCTCACTTATAAAGTATGAATGTTACACTACGATAAAAAGGCAAGTCATTTATACCAACATTTACACTGTCTTGCCAATATTCAACTAAAAGCTAAACTGTAGGATTATAATTTTCGTCGTTAAGTCTTTACAAGTGCAGTACATTATCTGATTATATACATCTGTCAAAAAACGCTACCTATATTGGGGGTACTTGTGCGGACGCTTAAAAAAAAATGTGCTGCGCATTGTAGTTTAAGATTAATGCACCATAATACGTGTATCACTTTTATTATATGGACATATCGACATAGACAACAATAACAGATAGGCCGACTATTTATAAGAAAAAAATGAGTATTCACTATCTGTAAATATTTTGGGGGAAATGCAACATATTACAATTCATTGCCTAGAACAGTAGATACTAGCAACTTGTGTTATGGGAATACAACCCACAGTTAAATCAAGTATTGGGCAATGATCCAAATTAGTCTTGCGATAAGTTTCAGGTGACCAAGTATATTCTTATATCACAAAATTACAGATTTCATTTCCATTTTGTGGGCACATTTGATATCAATCAGAATATAAGTCGCCGTCAAACACAGAAAACGAGTTAATCGAGATGTCCGTTTGACATCAGCCTAAAGGAAAGCATTAGTACCTAGAAAGAAAACTGTTACACTCCGTACGGTTTTTTTTTTTTTTTTTTTTTTTTGGTCATAATCCCATCGAATACAGTAATTTCACTATGGTGTGGAAACGATACGGAAAAAAATACTTGTGTTACCACGAAAAGTGTGAAAATTCTACTCATATGTTCAACTGCGTCCTCAATGAAAAGAAATTTGGCCTATACATAGCGTCAAATTGAGTGGGGCGTGTTTGTCACAATATGAATATTACGTCGCAGTTACCGGTAACTACTGAGGATGTCAAAAATGGACTCTAATTTCATCCGTTCCATGGTTTGTATACTCTTCATAGCGACTGCGAGAAAAAGACGCTACCGCACCTTGAAAACAAGTGCATTGCAATCAGTGGCGAAAAGTCAGACTGCTAAAATTACACAGTGACGGTGTCATTATACGTTCTCACCATAGAATTTGCGATACTTGATAAAATGGGGAAAATACTAGTCAACAGTGTCAAAATGCTCTAATTTCACCGGAGGCCCAAGCTTTATTATTTCCGGTGCGGATATCCCTTAATAACGTGTAATCTGAGCATTTAACAGGTCTACTCAAGAACGGAAATAAATCACCAACACAATTGTGTTGGCTGTCGTGATGCTATGTGCAATCTTACAAGACACCTTAAGGAAACGATAGAGGGAGCCGGAGAGTGGGAGAGGAACTTCTTAAGAAGCAGCCCTTGACCGAAATGTTTTGAAAACAAATTTTGCAGTAAATTTGTCTGGACATCTCCGGAAGTCTGTCGGAGGCTCAACCATGTTATTCCCGTGTTAACACGACTTTGTCGAGTTTCATTACCCCTCGACACTCTCCTTAGCTATTACACATTGTGAGATATCTCACCAGGGGCCTGTTTCATTAAGAGTTCCGATTGATCTAACGCGCAATTTATCGACCGTAACTCAGTGAATCGAGCGTAACATTGATTCTGATTGTAAGTCTGTTTCATAAAGATACTTGCGCTTGATTTCAAGTACAGGTTTGGTAGCAGATCGAGCATATCTTACGATCAATCTTTGTGAATTGTCCCCAGAGTTCATAGAGCAAACTAAATTTTGGAAGTTTTCCCTTGCAGCAGATCACAAAAGCGAGATAGTTACTTTGAATGAAGCAGAAGAGGATTGGCCTACCAATGGTATATGTTAACCCTTTCCCACGAATGTCTGAAATGTCCACAGATTTTGCATACCGCTTCGCGAGTTTTCGTACGCAGTGGATTAACTGTGACCTAAGAGTATACATGCAATTAGTCATGCTTGTGTAACTCTGCAGAGATTTTAAATACCGGTAATCATTTTATTTCACTCGCAATGTCAACTTTAATTTTTGTGTACATATTGAAGTTACACATTAAAAGTTTGGGCACCCGATCACAATTTCCACCTCTTATTTCTTTCCTCTTGTACCGACAGTATGTGTATTTCTCGACAAATATGAATGGCAGAATCATGATATCATGATCAGCTTTCATCTCCATTCGCGTGCCTTCAGCTTTTATTTTGTTTTGGTTTTTTTCTCTACTAAACCATTGATACCGGAACAAACAAATCACATGAAAGAATAGCAGTGCACATGCGTAATTATTTCGTGATCCGCGCGATGTTTTATACAATCGAAAGATGAATTCTGGATGTTAACTTTTCATAACTGTACAGCTACCTTGTGGAATGCTCTGATATTGTTAATTTTGTCATTTTTCATGAAAACTACCATTAGGAATGGATCCTAGATGATTACTACAACGATACCGGAAATCGTCACCTTATAAAGAATTGTCTTTTAATCAAGAACCTAATAAACTTAAAACAGTCAATTTAAACCATATACATTCAATCAAAATTTCAATTTTATTTCTCTGTAAATATACATTCCTCTTTAGGGCATTATGTTTTCTTTTTATCTACTAGCATAAATTTCACATGAAGTGATCTCTACACAAGTAATCGTAAAAAATATTTGCACTAATTCATGCCTACACCCAATAGCTTTTTCAACGTACAACTTTTTGATGATTTTGATAATGATGGCATACAGTACAAGAACAACATTTCATATATTTTGACGTAGATTCAGAAAATGAAAGAATGCTAAACACTTTATTGCGGCATGCGCAGATATCAGTATTTTGTAAATGATCGACAGGCAGCGTTTACAAGTCAACAAAAACAGCGCAGCAGTGGTATCGTCAGAAATAAATGGATCAACAAAATGGCGTAAAGCTCCGATATATTACCGGTCATAATCGTCAATATTCGATGCAGCAACATGGCTAATTACGGCAGAAATCGGAAAAGCTACATTTACGAGTATGTCTGCCATCTACATGATACAATGTATAATGTAAACTCCACCTCTTCTTCGGGCCACAATGCTCTCGATCGAAAATTTCTGCTGATATATGTTGACGGAGAACGATGGAAACATTCTTTTCCAATTCATAATTATCATAATACCTTTTCCAATCCATATACTACATGCTGCCAACACCAAAGGCACTTGTCAAAAATTTTCCGCAAAATCTCCACATGCTACTTTATAAATAATACAACACAAGGCACATAAGAAACGTCAATGACACTTCATTAAAAGTGAAAAGCTACCCCATGTTAGAGTTGATTTTTTTATTAAAAGTGAAAAGCCACCCCATGTTAGAGTTGACTTAAATAGAAAGAGCAAAACTAAACAAATTAGAATCATAGTCTTCGTTGCAATAAAATCAAATTCAAAAGAACTATGTCGTAATCATTCAAAGTTTCAAATGTGTTCATGAAGCAGTATATACCGCTATGCAATTCAGATTGAACGTTAAAGTCATCGCACCTCGATTCTCGTATTGGTTTATAACATGACAGGTACCATTTTCGCGTTGATGATCTAGCAACTACAGCCCCTTCGCTCATACAATGAGTTAAATGCGAAAGAAGAGTTAGACCATTTGACCTCAGAAATGAGAAAGTTTAGTAAAGATATGTGTGCAGGTCACGAATAGAAGAGACCTGTGAGTTAAGGGAATCATTACCTCCATTTCTTTGCGTCGGGGACTTAAGACTAATGTCACTACGTTATGAAAGCATGCGAGAGTGGACAGTTCCACGTTTTTATCACCGTTATCTGACATTGAAGAAATGTCTAAAATTATAGTTGTTTAATTTTAGTCTTTATATAAAAATCAACTTAATATGGAGTGGTTTAAGACTTTTATATCTTAATCAATATTCCTCGCTTTCAAGACGACCCCTTCAATGCATCTCCACATTTAACTCTATATACATGTCAGTCAAAATATATCACTTTCCGAATGATGTCTCCAATCGATCAATCCTGCATCCATGATTGCGCTGCACCGGTTGGTGGTAAAATATCGTTCCGCTGTGATCGAGCAGTTTGAAAGCATTCGCGATATCATACAACGTAGCATTACGGTCGGGTTCACATCTATATGGGGCGATCGTGCACTCCCTTCATCTGTATCGGGTGATCGGGCAGCCGGGGGCCGTTCTGTAATCGAGAAGACTCTCGGCAAAATCCAGCAGACGGTTGTTGATTCTGACGTCCTTTATACAGCCGATGAAGTCCTCGTGGAGAATTCGCGTCTCTTGTTGCGTGGCGGGAAGACTTCCAACCAGTAATGGCGTGTTCACATCGAGGAACCTGACGGAAACAAGAGTAGGATAAATGGCGCAGCTGGTGACGTTGGCAAGAAGAAAACCACAGTAAAGTTGTGCGGTTTTGTTTTGGGTTTTTTTTTTAACATGGTAGACGAAAAGCATGAACGTGTCCCAGTGATGTAAAGAATAGCGGCAGTTGAAATTCGGAGTGTACGTAAGATGACAAGCGTCATGGAATTTAAAGTGGTAGCCTACAGTCGGAACATAATATCATTTCTAATATAGTGTTTGAGGGTTTTGAAATAATTGTCTGTCTACCTATGGATTGGCAGCTTTTTAGTTGCTTGGAAGTTCGACAATTATCGCCAATCTTTCCTTCCATTTGTCCTTGATATCGACTTGGAAAGCATGAGCACCGTGGAAGATTATCAATGTCGAAATTTGCGTTTACGTCTCCTCTCCAATTAATGTTATCTTTCGTTTGCCCTCAGAGTCCCCTTCCGACGCCATAAACACGTGATTAAACTCATGATAAGAAACAGAAAAACTATACTCTATTAGTAACTGCTTCCAAAACAAATATAATATGCTCTATGACTGAACAACAAGCTCAAATAATTGGTGCTCCTCTACTTACAACAATGTAGTTGAAAATCGGAAATTTCTGTTAATATTCAATTCAATTCAATTCATTTATTTTCATTCTTTTTTTTTTCTTTCAACAAAAACATAACACAAGATAAATCAGGTATTATACATCATAAACAAAAAGCATATGCCTTTGCAATATATAAATGATATCGATAAACATAAGAGCGCATACTGGCAAAAAAAAAGAATACAAAGTCATGCTTCAGTTGAAAAAAAAGGAAGAAAGAATAGAGAGGTCCACTAAAAAGCAAAGCTTGTAGATTGTGAGCCACTCATAAAACTTATAAATTACTTATTTACAAACACTTGTGACAAATATGATATACGACAGGACGGGACAAAACAGAAGAAACACAACAACATGACACAACTTGCCAGAATAGATGAAAAGTATGGAAGGAAAGAAAGAAAAAGAGAGAATGAGAGAATGCCTACACGCTGAACAAGGGAAATGGAACAGGGGATGGTAGAGAATGTGCTTCATAGAGTTGGCGCTGATTGCAACTGTGCAAGGATTGTGATGGCTACTTCTTTACGTAATAATGAATTCAGTGATTGAATAATTGGTAGGTGGATGATAAACCCTGTGGTTGACGAAACCTATAGCTAAGGGGAAAAAAACATATCAGAGAGGATTTAATAGAAAAGATTTCAACTTGCGCTTAAAAGAATACAAAAATAAGTAATAGTGACTCTAGTTCTTCGTACAGTTTGGTTGTCATTCAATAGTGATATTAACAAAGGACTGTCACGGAGTTCTTTCCTTACTTACTGGTGAAAATATATTCCGTCTTTTTGCTTAATGAGAATGATGTTCACATATTCGTAGGGTTTGAAATTGAAGAAAAACCAGCAACAAAGAAACAAACAGCAACAACAAAAAGGTTTCTCTGCAAGCACACCCAAGAAGACTTAACTAGGTGCGAGTTTCTTCACTTTGTCTCCCTCTACAAATTAGATTTGTTAAGATCACAACTGTTGATCTGTAAATTAGCAAACATGTCGGAAAAAAGGAACCAGTGACACTCGAACCTGTCATCTACTGCTTTCCGGGGCAGAATTTATTTTGAAGATTGTTATGACTCCCACTTTCTGGCACTAAATTTCTATTTTCCTCTTTTGGCTTGAAGCCCGCAGGTGTACTCATGTGTCATAGAAACCACGATTATATTTGTACAACATTTCTCCGTTGTTTTGCTGCAAACTACGTTGCTGTATCAACGCCTCTGGATTTTTCCCGAATCATTGCTGTGATGCTCAGAGCTCTATGATATAAATACTGTATATATATGCTCAGAGCTCTATGATACACTGTATATATATATTTTCCTTCTTTCTCTCGAAATAATGATATTGATATAAACACTGTATATATATATATATATACCTCTTTTTTTCCTTTTTTCTCTCGAAATAATGATACAGCTATAGTAATGTTCCCTATTCTGTTAATTATCATTGTGTGTGTGTGCTTTATTTAAAGTAAATACTGTATATTACTTTGGTTTGACCTCTGATATTAGTAAGTGTGTGCGTGGTTGGAGGTGTATGTGTGTATGTGTTTGAGTGTGTGCACGTGGGTGAGTTAGTGTGCGGTACACGCGCGCGTGTATTGCATAGTTATTTGAGTTTGCTTGAAGAATATGAGGTATTCATCAATATCATTATGAGCTCCCTCGTAGAGACTTAATTAGCTCCTTTGTGGAGACAATACATTAAATGAGCTCCGTCGTGGAGACTTGGTATATATATATATATATATATATATGTACATAATAATCTTGTTTATATCTCTCTAAGATTTATAATGTTTGTTTTATGTTAAGCGCTGTCTGGGGCAAATTGTTTGTATAGGGCCCCATTTTTCTCTCTCTTCTCTCTTTCCATAAAACAACAACAACAACAGGTTCGAGTCCCACTGGTTCCTTTTTTCCGACATGTTTGTTAATTTACAGATCGGCAGTTGCGATCTTAACAAATTTAATTTGTAAAGGGAGACAAAGTGCCACTCGCACCTGAACCTTCACCCCTCTGAATAATATGTTTCATTCAAGACTTAACTAGTTCACAACGAAATTCTGAAACACATGATATTGACGTTATTATAATCTGTATAGGACCAACAAGGATCATGTTAGCAATAGATAAGGACAGTGAAATCAATTTTCTTGGTGAACTTTATCTCGACTCGCAGCGATGCGATCACCGTTACCAATAGCAACGAGACCAGTGTATCAGAATCCTTACCACGTGTTGACATCCACAGCTTGTGTGGCAAAGGCTATACATGGGTAATTGCTGAGTTCTTCTTCCTCATTGGGTGGACTATCTCCTTCTTCAGCACAGCTATCCAGCAGAACTTCGACAATCTGAAGTAAGAACAGAAAAAAAAAAGCATTTGATGATAACTCCATTGGTGAAGACGCCCTCCACAAAAAAAAAAGTACGTCATGGTGTATAGTTTATTGGTTCAGTCATATTATGCAAGTTGGACATCTCCTGCCAGAGCATTCTACTCTCACAGAAGAATTACAGCTTTGACAATCGGGTCAAACATGCATGAAAATACAGCGGTCCAACTCTGAATCAGAAATCGGATTTAAGACTGTTCTGATTGGTTGAAAGTTGCGATGTGTTTCATTGCGCATAATGGTGTGGGACGCGATTTGTCTGAGTGTCACAATTACGATGATCTATACATACCACACAATCCACGCCTCAAACGATTTCACTTGATTTTATTTCATCCCCCCCCCCCCCCCCCCCCGTCTCATAATTCTTGAGACCCTTTAAAGCCAAAACATAGTTCTGGTACGTCTGCAAAAGTTGTCAAATTTCGCTCCCAAATGTGAACGTATGCCTAGGAAATGTGCGGAATAACGCTGTAAAAACAAGATATTCGATGGGTAACGACGAAAACGCAAAATATTAACTGCGATAAATGCGATAATATGAAATGGTGCCAGACGGGTTCTCAAGCCCTTACCAGAACTTTGTTTTCACTTTAATGACGCAGTTTTGCAAAGTAATCAACCATTGTGCGGAATAATATGTGTGGCAGAGACGAAAGAATCGTAAGAGAACAGACTATGACACCTAGACACAGAGAGGTATAAAATTTTGTACTTTTCCTTACTATTTCAAAAACTCTTTCTTTCTTCATATAATAATGCAAAAGTAGAAGTAGTATCATTTCAAAGTCATCTGCTAATCTAAAGACATTCCAACTCTTCTATCTTCCATAAATCTGTTCTCAAGAGTTTCCAGGGCTTTTCAAAGAATCTCAAAAACAGGCCTAAGTAGTTTATGTTTGCAGAATCAAAGACCATTGACCGATAAGAGTTTAAAGCGTCTGTGTCTGTTGTTTCGGGTAGATTTTAGACTTGTAAACGAGATAGAAGGGGGAGACGCATCGTCTGCACTGTTTCGAGATGTCTTCAAACAGAGAGGGCAAGACCCCACAGGACGAGACTCACTTTGTCCCGGTAGGCGAGCTTAATGAGGTGCCAGTTGCCGTCGCTGACGCCTCCGGGTGTCCCGACCATGACCCTCATGATGAGTCGGCCCACGGCGAACGAAAAGGCGACCTGGGAGCCGATGATCTCTAGAGCCAAGAAGTCGTGTTGCTGGGAGTAGCGGCCGATGTACATGATCATGCCGTCTGTCTGTAGCGTGGAGAAGCTGTGACAATGCGCGCGGACGCGCGGTGCGCGTGGGAGAGAAGGACCGGTGACACAGCAGAAATGAACGGTATGAACGTGATGCGAACAGGTGGTAGGAATGTTGATCACATCATTCGTGCTGTATCATTCCACCTGCCTTTCCTGTTATCAATCGAATGTCTCAAAATGTTCCCAAGGTTTGTATTGAACGCAGTGACACAAAACGATGTATCGTATTTATTGACTCAAGGCGAAGAAAGTTATGGACATGGCCAACTAAAGTGGTGGTAACTGCATAAATTATGGCTTTTATTCTATTTCGAGAGAAGATTGTTATGACCATTAAATGAACATTCTTTACCGACATACGGTTATCTAACATTCTTAACGACGCATTTTTGGTCACTGTCTTGTCTTTATGGTAAAGCCCAATGTCAGTAGAATGTTCATTCAATGGTAATTGTGTATAGGCTAAAGTATAAGTTACTAATCAGCGCAACCATTTGGTTGTAACGTTAAAAGAATGATAAACTGCACTTCAATTTTACACTCGTCTTTCGCCCTTATAATATTGTCCATACTAGAAATACTTTTGAGAGATAAATTTCCACACAGAAGTCAGGATGTTAAAAAAAAAACAAATACATGCTTACTTGAGCGAGAGGATCATAGAAGAACGGTGTGTGATTGTTGGGAAGGCCATGTATGCACCAGCGGGGAAGTACCGGGCTGTCATCTCGCAGCGTTCGCCGTCAAAGCCCACACGACAGTAGCAGCGGAAACCCCCATTTCGCTGGTTCTCACAAATCCCGTGGTGCTTGCAGGCGCCCTCGAAGCACTGGCCCCTGCGAAAATCCACCTCGCAATTCACTCCTGCTTGCAAAAAGCAAACAAATAAACAACAAACTTAACGGACAAGATACCAGGTGTTTACGTCCAGAATAAAAATGTACAACTGCGTTTCATACTCGGTTGGGGTTAACCTTATTCGAAGTTGACCATTAAAAGAAACCCGACAAATTTCATTCTTTTTAAGTGGGTTTATAGAGATAGCAGAAGCAGTGTCCCTAATCGTTGACAAGAAATGTTTTCTAAGAATGTATATTTGTCTTTGTTTAACTTCTTGATCCCTAATCATGCAAATGTTACCCTTTTCATGTCGACGTACTTTCAACCGGAGAATGATATAATTGTATTTGATGGACTACCAGTATCTACAACGCTGGGCGACAGGTCACGGCGGCAACAAGTGATTTTGAATATCTTCCGCTGCTCATCGTTCAAGACCACCCTTGAACTATATCAGAAGCCAAGAAAATTTGCAAAATCACTCTGCAGAAAACGCTTGAGGGCTTTACGCTGTCAGAATCCTCGACAACTTCTTTGTATTCAACATAAAAAGTGACATTTCAAGAGAGTGGCTGTGAGTCCGTAAATGGAACCGTCAAGTGTAATATCATATTATCGCACTGTAACCCCACGACAGTCTGTGCAACATTACGTGACTCCACCGCGCAGCAGACGACACTGATACAGACTATCAGCTGGCGATACAGAGTGATTCGAATCGGAAGCGATAGTGTCTATCGATTAACTGTATACAAAAAGTTCGTTAACCCGCTCTGACACAATCAATGCTTGTTGACTCTCGCAGGAAGCGTACTTTCTGTCCTTGGGGCATCTCTTCTGATAAAATGTGGTATCTCTTTGATTATATATCGACGATTGTGCCGTCCTGACACACTGCAACACTCTCACGGCACTTGTGTTTGTTTCATACATTGACCTGTTTCGACACTAACATGTTATGCGAATGGTTTGCAGAACTATGCGCCCCACTTTCACGCGACTGTTATTTTCTCAGATGTCCCACATTTGAAGTTGTTCATCTCTCTCATAAAAGAATGTTTAATGCAAGTCATATATTACGGCCTTATAAGTGGTTGCATAGTTCTGGATACCTGAATGGATCGGAAATTATAAATAGTAACGGAAATACAGTATTATGCATATAAATTTCTGGGCTTTTTTCTTGAATCATGATTTGCATTAGCAGCATCTGGGTCCGTGCAAAGGTAAATAATACTTATGTTATATACCGATAATATATTTAATGGATCTAACAGAAAACACACTAATGATGACATTCTGAAATACTTTTTATCGTTGGCAGTCGTTGGAAATCACTCTGCTAAATGATAAATTAAATTGTCTGTTTTGTTTAGAGTACGCGAAGTAGCAATCATTGCCCATTGAAATGATATACAATTCTGTCAACATTAAAAAGAAAATCGTGATAAATAAAAAAAAATCCGATCTATACATTTACCGCAAATAATTTCAAATTCAACATAATATTATAGTAATGAATTAAATCAATTACTTTTATAATTGTATCATATTATACGATACTACAATCAAACACTGTCAGAGATGTTACACTTTGGTTATTCTAATCAACAAGAACGCCTTATTCAGTATAACACGACTAAATTAACGGTGGAAGCACTGTTCTACTGTGAATACATGTAATTAGACTCCTGACTTATTAAACAAGGGATTTTGGATCAATTCCTGCCCAAGCGCCACATCCGTGATTGCAGGCCTCTGATTGGTCAATTACTGCACAAATACTTTGCCCCGTAAAAATGGCAATGGGGAGCTGTAGATTTTCGCGACGGGGACTTTCAGAGGGGAAAAAATGTTCTGAGCATGCGCAAAATCGCTTATCAAAAGCGATCCATTTACAGCTCTTGTCGTCTGAGTTTTCACGACGCATTCTGGATGATTTTTACGTCCGCTCAATTCACGACGCAGAGAGCTACTTGATGCACTGATCATATGGGGGCGCCATTTTATTTTTTACAGGTTGCGTTCTAGGGCTCACACGGGTAAATAATTCCCCATAGACACGTGTGTTAAAATTCAAATTAAAAAAAAAAAATCTGTAAAATAGCTGGGGGAAATGAGGTATTTCATCTTCACTAACCTGGATAAGTGAGCTATACCCTGTCATCCATCAAATTTCCAAGGCAGGTTCTTCGGCTCAAACTCTGTCCAAGGGTCCGCAAAGCCAGACTACGAGTTCCTTTCACTCAAAATATCACCTATTTTCCGTACACGCACCCAATGAAATATAGTCCCTTCAAATTCCATGAGAAAAGCTTTCATCTTCAAACCAAAATGCAGTTTGTAGAGGAATTCATACTCAATATCTGCAGCTATTCAGTTTTATGCCAAACTGCATTAATGATTTTTTTTTTTTTTCTTCATTTATTTTGGTATCTTTGGTACGAATTTGTGAAGGGGTCTAGGACATTCCATTTTATTTACAGGTGTGAGCCCTCTAGCGTAGTAGTTTAAAGCTACTTTTCAACAAGACGCAGGGGAGAGGAGAACGGCCAACGATATCGTCTCCTCAAACGTCCGCGTCGCGAATCTAAAGCTCCCTAATGATTCGTGCACAGGAACTTTGATGATGGGTCAGTACCGACACGATTTGGCACCTCCATTTCATCCTTGTCTCTATTTACTCAGCATCTTGTCTCTTACTCCACTGTATCTCATCAATGGAATGCTCATATCTAGGTGTCCTTCATTATTATTTCACTTTCAAATACGTCTCCTTCTTTTGAATTTTGTAATCTATGTGCAGGAGGCTGAACTCTATAGAAAATGTATTTTATTACGTTACTGGTCGTGCATATATAGGATGAAGACAGGAATCATTACACGAGCAGTAAAACATTATCTGTATGGCACTTTGTTTTCCACTAAACAGGTAAAACTATACACAATTTGACAATTTCCTCTCGGTTGCCAGGACGAGGACACTGACCTGCGAATCCTTCACGACAGATGCACACATAGCCATCGTCTGTTTTCTCACACGTCGCTCCGTTGCTGCATGGTTTCGAGTGGCAGAAGTCAGTAGGCTCCGAGCAGTTGTTGCTGGTGTGCGGGTCGGGACACTCGCACCATTGCACCACGGACGGGTTGATACCGTGGAAGGTCACCGAGTTCTTGCTGGTGCGTGACGACACTGAGTTCCCGCCCGTGTGCGTCTTCCGGCTCATGCACCGTTGGAAGCCTCCGCAGGACTCGGTGAGGCAGCTGTCGTCTTCGGCAGGGATGACGAGAAGGCCGCAGAGGCGCTGCAGTTGGTCGCGCTTGAAGTAAATGGTGTTGACGATCTGCTCAGGCGAGAGGAAGCGGTTTTCGCTGTTGCGCGCGGCGAAGGAGATGTTGACGATGGGGCGTCCGTTATCCGTCATCTCCCGGATGTTGAAGATGTTGAGTTTGTGCGCGTCGAGGAGCTCGCTGAGAGCGACCCGCAGCTTGCCGATCCCTCCGGACTGCAGGAACTCGTCTTGGGAGACCTCGGGGATGCGGACGTTGACGCTATTGTGGAGCATGGCTTCTGACACGCTGGTGAGCTCTAACCGACATCGAGCCCGTCTTCCATGGACGCCATCTATTGGGAAGAAGAACTACTGGTTAAAAATAACTGTTAGGTGCTTCCTTTTCTCATACGTCTCTTAGGTTGAGGGTTCGTAAAGAAAATCCTCACAAAATCTTTAACAAGTAGATCATCATTGCATGGGGGTAGACAAATAAAGTGATCCTTCCATCTGGGAGGGGCAAATCCTTGTAAACAGCAGTTGTTCCACTGTGAAACTATTGATTCCACTACCTCACTCTACTTGAGATGAGTGAACGACTTTTCTCTGAGGGAGTTTCATTTCATTAAATATGGAGAGGAAAATGGTGGCTTCAGGACAATATGAATTCGTTTTCCTGTGCGATATTATTATGTTTTATTTGTATTTACCTGACGGTTTCTTAAGTGCTGCTGAATAAAACTTATGGTGCTTACGCCATGCTCTAGTTAACTAAAATGAGTAGAGTAAAATCAAACAAACAGAAAGACAGTGGTGTTTTCAAAAATCTTCAAGAGAGTCTCAAAGCTTCACATCTTCTCTTAGGTAAATCACGTCAGGAACAACGACATAGAAAAGTTCTACGAGGTGATGACGTCATGGGCTCACAAGTCTCCTATGGGCCGAGTCGTTACTAGATTCCTTACGCTAGTGAAAGCGTAGCAAACATTGTATCTTTCTCATCAATATTTATTGTTGCTGTTGTTGATATTTTGTGATTACCTATAGCTGTTACAACGTTTAGGGAGAAAGGGGTTGTAGTTGTCACGAGATATTTGGTGGAAAACATGTTTTTGAATGTCTGTGAATGAAACGTATGGGAGAGTTAGACCTTGATAAGATCATCACCAATATCTAACTCGCATATGTGCCTGCAGCCGTTATCACTATTCTGTAAAAACGTGTAAAACTTAAACAGTCTACATCTTTATTCTTTTTTCTTAGTTACTTCAAGTCTGCTTTTAATGACACTACTACAAATGTATCTATCCCTTTAGTCTGATATTACTCTATTCATGAAAAAAAAAACAACACATGAAAATGGGATGGAATTGTACTTTAAAACGTGAATCCCAGTTATGTCTGACATTCAAGCCGTTATTCAAGACGTCAAGCCTGACTTAGCATTTTTTACGTCACAATCATTTTCCAAACACTATTTTCCTACTTTTCCTCTGATCCCCCCTTCCTCAAATATCCTCCGCCCTCCCTTTCCCTTGAGAAACCAGTCATGAAATTACCAGCGTTCAGCCAGCGACATACCACTGACATATACCGTCACCTCTGTGTCAACTTGGTTTTCTTCCGTGACTTCCAGATGGTGGGCATTATTTGGGTTAAACCGTAGCGCTCCTGTAATACTGTCTACTTGCAAAATGTCCTGATCCCCGTTCTGGTTGCCATCCGTTCCCTGATCACCAATTATCACGAAGCGGAGGTTGCCCTCTCTGTCGATGTCCCGAGCTGGTATTTTGCCGACTTCGGTACCGGACAGAATCGCGTCGGGGAGGCCGTTGTAGAAAACCTCGAAATTGGGCACTTCAGGCGGGTTGTCGTTGCGGTCGATGACGTGAATGAACACGCGCACCGTCGTGAAGAGTTTGCCGGAGTAGGCGGCGAGGACGAGACGGAATTTCTTGATGCGTTCATAGTCGATGCGGAAGCTGTTGTACAATTGTCCACTTCGAGGCTGAACTCTAATGATTCCTCGAGACCCGTGGAGGATCCTGTACAAGACTAAGGCGTTCTCACCCTCATCGATGTCAGTTGCATTGACCACCGTCTCACCCGATAGCGACACATTGACGTTCTCGTACACGTACATCCGTAAAATGTCGTAGGGAAATCGCGGCGGGTTGTCATTGACATCCAACACGTGCACCACTAAGACAGTCTCATCCCGCTCTTCACCACACCTCCCAAGAATCGTGATGTTGTAGCTACTCCTCCATTCCCTGTCCAGGCTCCTCAATGCCCATACCTGTCCCGTTGAGGCATTGACGCCAAAATAGTCACTGCCATCGTGGGGCGTGACGTTTACCATCGAGAACACGACTGGTTGATCAACCTTCGCATTTTTCACTCTCACTGACGAGTTCGTCCTCCCAACCTTGTTCTCCTCAATGTAGGTCTCGAAAGTTTCCGAGATGAACTGGAACCGTCCCAGCTCCATGACCTTAATCTTCACCTTGGCAACGGCTTTGTTCTTTGGTAGCCTCTTGTCCCGCGCGTACGCGAGAAACGTTATGACGTAACTTCCGCCAATAAGCACCCTCGACGTCCGAAGTTCGCCGGTGCGCTTGTTCACGGTGAAAGGCAGCAGTGCCTGCGCCTGGGCCTTCTTTTTCTGCTTGATTTCATAGATGATATTCGCAGCCTCTGAAAAGTCAAACAGAGCAAAAACATGTCTAAGGTGAGTGTTTTGAAACGCAATCACCGCCACGATCATCGTTTTTATCGTCGTCATCATCATCGCTGTCATCATCAATAATTCATCATCATCATTTCCTTGTTTCTTACTAGATCTACTCGACCAGTCTTGACACGAAAACGAAAATCCAGGTGAAGTAGGATCAAAAAGGTAAATATACAAACTCTCTTTGACCTGGGTTAACAAAACTGTGGGAATTTTACGAGACAGCGAGGAATTCGGGTTGAAAGGTCAGGGCAAAAACACGGTCGTAATGTTACGAACGAGGAAAGAGTTCGTGCAAGAATTGTCTTTAAAAGACTAAATTCGAACTGTTGCCCCGGGATCAATCGATTCCTAATAAGTTAGGGTGTCTGGATATCAAATCATAATTCAACTGTCAACAAAAGTTGACGAAAATATCTACTGGCATTGCACCTACATACACGCATGCAGAAGAAGGCAGATAGAAGGCACTTTGCACATACAAACACTGTAGGCCTACAGTTTTGCCCAAGTATCATTTAAACCTTCGTCCGCAGGACGTAGTCCTAATTTGCAAGGCATTACAACCTAGTCTTCTACAGATGGCCTCACTGCAATTATTAGCTTGATCAAGTAAGTAATTATTAAATTAACTGGCTCACCAACCAAAGCCTTGGATTCAACAATTAGCTTCCACCAAAGGAAATAAGCAAAAATGCTCAATACTCCAGAAAGTTCAAGAACTACACACAACTGAGTTAAAATTTGATCTAGGTCAATCATAGATCAGCTGTCATACGCAGGGGCGGATCCTGGAATTCCGCAAGGGGGGGGGGGTACCTTTACAAAATCAAAGGGGGCCCCCTCCATTTTTTGTTTTCATTTCTTTGGTTTCAAAAATAAAAAAATAAAGGGGGCGCGCCCGGAGCACCCCCCCCCCCCCCCCGATCCACCACTGATACATAATATGCAGTATTCAGTTGAAATTTCAAGGAAGGTGGGAAAGAGAGGGGAAACTCAGCACCTTCAGTGTACTCCCACCATAATTATGCCCGTGTGTGGCGCTGCGCATCACCCTGCAAAGACGGGGAATGACGCCCTGGGAAGTGCAATGACCAGCGAGTTTAACTGCTACATCTTCGTCACATTCCGCCACTCTTTCTCAACCCTGGGAATGCACGTCGAGACGGTAAGTATACACCATGCTACTTCTGCGCTCATAGTATCATGGGAATGAAAGAAGGGGACAGGAAGATATATATATATATATATATATATATATATATATATATATATATAAAGACAGGCAGACAGATAGATAGACAGATAGAGAGACAGACAGAGGAGAGGAAAAAGAAATGTTGATCGACAGATCGACAGATAGGTATGAGAAATATTGGAGAAACAAAAATAGGCAGATGGATGGATGTTTTGCATGGATAGGAGAAAGAAATGGACAGACTGAAAGACAGAAAGATGGACAAAACGACAGGCAGATAGACAGGTAGATTAGATAGATAAATAGGTAGGTAGATAGATAGATGGATAGATAGATAGATAGACAGATAGACAGATAGATAGATAGATAGATAGATAGATGAAAAGATAGAGGGAGATATTGGGGAGGGGTATGGCTTTCTATAACTGTTGATGACCACACCACTGAAGGGATTACTTTCCTAAATTAAACCCCATAGAATGTTGCCATAAGTATTAGTCAAACTGAAAATGAAAATGAATGAAAATTCACGTTGGACTTGTCTGAAATATCTAGCTACCACGTAATCAAGTTGAAAGAATGCGTGTGTGCCCCTACTAAAACTCAAAGAAGTGCCTTTGAAAAGAGAATATTCCTTTTTTTTTTTCATCATGATCATATAAGCCAAAGTTCAAGTAATTATGCTCCAGAAAATTTAGGTAGTGTCAATTTGCTAGCTGACGACCCCCTTCTACAAGATTCTCTATTCATCATCTCCGCTGCGTCAAACTGGTTTTTAGTCATCATTTCCAGATTATCTGACTTCACCTGTATCATATCAATTGGATGCTGGAGCACTCGTATGAATTGCAGACGTGATACATTGTACGTTTCAGATAACTTCCGAGTTCGTCGCTGCCTGAAATCGGACCCTGCTCACGTGTGTGCAGGTGTATTTCCCGTCACCGTTGGATTCCCAGCACTCTGGAGAGCCCCCAAGAGTGATGTCGCGACCCTCCCCAGGCGACCGGGCACTTTCCCTCATACCTTCCCAGTAGCCACCGTTCCTCTCGCTCAAGTTTTTAAAGGACTTTTTAAAGGACTTTGTTAACCTCGCAGGAGAATGTTATATTGAATAAACAGAGTGAAACTGCTCGACAAATCACTGAGAGTGTGAGCGAAAATCATTGTCAATAACAAAAGATTTATGATTCTTTGAAAGTTGGTCTGTATAATCAAAATGCGGCCTTCCCGGGTAATCACCACTTCATTTTATCTATCGTCTATTATGTTTACACCATGGGGTTTGATGTCTATCGTGTTTTCTTTAACCTAACTCGCCGTGACGTTTATATGCTTGTTTTTATGTTATTACTTTCATTTCATTTCAACATTTCAAACAGACAAGGGCTTCCTAAAGACATTTATTTCTGAGCCTGTAAAAGGTACAAACTTCAACTAAAAGTCATTAAATGATCCAGATTCTCACGCGAAAATTCTCTTTTTTTATTCTTCGTCATTTTTTTTTTTTTTTTTTTTGGGGGGGGGGGGGGGAGCGGCGGTCAGAAATCACAAATTCCGGTCGAGTTTCTATTCGGCTAACCTTGCAAGTGAAAGATGCAGATGTTTTTGAACTTGAATCTAACGTCCGTAAGACTTGTAATATGATTGTCAAGATGAACAAGACGAACAATAACAATGGCAAAAGTATCGAGAATAGCAGCTGCTGTAACATTTCAGCAGTTTCAATTTCAGTAAGTTTTATTTCTCCACTTGTATAAAACATAAATAAACATGATAATATCAAACATTTTCACCAGTCATAAAAAAATATAAACAGGGTTTTCTCATTACAAATATATTATCATGTGACTAATACATATTTTTCATGACAAATCTTTATGTATATAGGTGGAGGAGACCGTTGTCAATAAGTAAATCGCTTGACTTGGACAACGGCCTCTACTACGGATTGGAACAAATCAACCGTGATCACAGTGATACTAAATTACTATCATTCCTATAATTGGTTTGGGCTTAAAATAAATGGATGTTAAATATACCTGCTATGATTCTTAGGTGGGATTGTGAAATCGAAATTTAGATGAAAGCTATGTAGGTAAGATTTATTTTTACAATCACAAAAGACAGCATACGCGAGCATGTACCGTTAATTCATGAACAATTTTAACTGGAAAAAAAAATGCAGAAATAAATTCAAACTGAAAAACTGAACTGAACATGTCGACTTACGCATGCAGTGTCGACTAACAACGTGACTAAAGTGAATTAAACTCTATATTCCTCAGACATTTAGAAGAAAAAAACACGCAGAGAAGACAAATTGACTTTTATAAACTATTACAACACTTTTTGTCTTCTTTTCGCATTCCTGTCTTCTTCTTTATCATCTATCTCCTCTGTCTTGTCTTCTTTATATTTCATTCTTCGCTTCCTGCATTGTCTCTCTTTATCTTTCAAAAGCAACAATGAGTTAAAAGCTTTTATATATATTCGGGTGCTGTTCGTTATTCCGAAGGTTCGCTATTCCGAAGGGTCACTAATCCGAAACACGCGAGTTCCCTGTACCTAGAGGTTCGTTAATCCGAAAATGAAAAAGGGTTCTTTGATCCGAAAATTTGTGGCGTTATTCCGAAGGTTCGTTATTCCGAAGATGGGTTAATCCGGAAATGAAATTCGGAACAATGAACCTTCGGAATAACGAATCTTAGGAATAAAGAGCCTTCGGAATAACGAACCTTCGGAATAGCGAGCTGTAATCTAAAATTCTACCGGGTACAATGTATTTAGAAAGTCAACCACTGCTCCACTTATGTGACTCTACATCATAATAGTGCAGGCGTGCTGAAAGATTATATAATACCAGATATGCTGCGATACTGATAGATAATATGATACCACATTATTCTGATGGCGACGTATGGCCACTGACCAACCAACCTTTCTCTATATAGGGTTATTTCCGATGGACACCGATTGGGCGAAAGTGGAGAGAGAGGTCATCAGAACATTCTGGGACGGTCAGATATCGTATAGGCCCTACATACAAACATACATACACACATGCATACATACATGCATACATACATACACACATCATATATCGACGTATAGTCAAACCCTTCGTGGGCAATATGCACTGTGTATAGCGGTCATGGACTCCAGCTTAAAGACATGATTTAAAATGTGAGTTATGGATAGAAACAACCAATGTAGAAATTTGAATCAGTATAATCAATGTTAAGTATTGTTACATATACAAAATGTGAACAATAGTTATAATAAAAAAAATGGTCCTAGACTAAACCGTCTACAGTTATGGTCTATTGAGAAAAATAGTGATATATCTCCTTACATTTTAGGCTTCATTGCCAAATTTTTACATTGTAGGTTGTTTTGTGATACAACTCACCTACTCATATGCATCAAATGTGATATCTTGAACATTTTTTCATCTCTGCTCCCAATGGTAAACAGTATACCTTTAAAGTTTCAATGTTAAGGGTCACTCAAGTCGATTTCCCCCCTTTTTTTTGGGGGGGGGGGTTAACTCACTTAGTTTCGAGATATGCCAATTGCAACGCAATGTTTTACCACTTTCGAACTTCTGCAGTTATGTGTGTCAAATAGAGTTAACTACCATAAATTGGCCGCCAAACTGACTGCACTGCGGTCACCTGTCTGTAAAGGCCACCTTTTTTTCTGTTTTCCCTCCATTGACTGCTCTACTCATGTGATAGATGTTTACAATAAATGTAATTCATCATATACGCATTATGATATTATGTGTAACTGAAATCGGACAATAATTGCAAGAACTGTGTCTTTAAGAAACATCTTGCGTCTCAACAAGCGTCAGTCATTTGAGCCACTCCAGCATTCACATTGTGTATGGTTATACACACAACTGACCTTACTCGCTACGTCAGTTTGAAGTGAGTGGATAACGAAGGTCAATGCACTCTCCCTATCCCTGTCTTTGAAGCATTGTGACGTAGTGGCTAAGGAATGTTATCGGTTGAGAAAAAATGATGATTTTGCTAACGAAGAAAGAAGTAGGAAGGTCAGACTTCCCTGTTTCCTCACCCCCACGACTTCAAGTTGCTCTTAACCAAAGCCAGTTCACTTGATACATGGCAAACTTTAATCGAGTACCAAGAACATGTAATGCTTTTGGTGCTTCATAATAACGCTATACTACTACTACTTTAGTAGTAGTAGCAGTAGTAATAATGATAATAATAATGATGATAATGATAATGATAATAATAATAATAATAATAATAATAATAATAATAATAATAATAATTGTCAACAAATTCTCTGAAAGTCAAGATACAGAAGAGAGATGTGGATGCCGCATGCAGGATATGCCGAGAAAGAGACGAGACAGTGCAACATATCGTACGTGGCTGTAGTAAACTGGCGCAAAAACAGTACAAAAGACGACATGACAAACTGGCACAAGTCGTTCACTGGGAGCTTTGCAGAAAACATGAAATACCATGTGAGAGCAAATGGTATATGCACGAACCACAGAACGTTTCTGAAAATGATCAAGTCAGTCTTGTGGGATTTCGATGTTCAAACTTACAATGTCATCCAGCACAGGCGTCCGGATATCATCGTCGTAGAAAGGGCTCGACAGATGTGCACAATCGTCGATGTCGCGGTACCGGGAGACAGCAGAGTAGCCGAGAAGGAGAAGGAAAAGATAGAGAAGTACCAAGACCTTGCCAGAGAGCTTCGCCGCCTGTGGAATATGAGAACGAAGGTGATCCCTATTGTCGTTGGAGCACTCGGAACAACGCCAAAGCAGCTGCGACGGCACTTGGATGACGTTGGTGTGCCCGATCGAGTGCAAATGCTCCAAAAAGCAGCATTGCTGGGGACGGCACGAATCCTGAGAAAAGTACTGGAAGTCTAAGGTTCCAGGATGGAACTTGACGTGATGTAAATCTCCAAGAGATATCTTGTGAAGATAGAGATGATAATAATGATAATTTTGATAATAATAATAATAATAGGAAGAAGAAGAAAAACAAACAAGCTGAAGAGGAACATAATAACTTTTTATTCTTTTTGAAAAGTGATACCGAGAGTGATAGCGGAGTTGATTTGCCATGTATTCCACGCTGTTATTCTCCGAAATAAGAAAAAGGCTCACCAGCCATTGTTGTTTATTGATGGTATCTATGGAGCATAGTAGTATCTATGACAAAACGAAATCCATTTTAAAAGATTCTGTGGGATGCTACAGATTCACAGCGATGCGACAAATGAAGAGTTTGTTCGCAAAAACCGATAAGTCCATTTTTGCCAAATGGAGATATTTGCGATTAAAGGTCAAGAAAAACAAAGAAAATAATAATAAATTTTTTGCTTCTTTTGACCATAACTTCAAAAATGTACCTTTATATGTAGTGACCAATATATCATAAAAAGGTATTATTTTGTTCTTAATGACAGAGACCGTAATTCAAAATTACCGATGTGTTGGCTCAGTGAGTAGAGCGGCTGCCCTCACAATCGGGAGGTCGTGGGTTCAAACCCCGGCCGCGTCATACCAAAAGACGTTAAAAGATGGGAGTTGCTGCTACCTTGTTTGCCGTTCAACAGTTGAAAAGGTTAGAACAACGTCGATCTGGCGCTGCTCAGTGGCTGCCGGGCCCACGATCAATTGGGCAAAATGAATTTCCATTCTTGGACAATAAAATTTGGAGTTTATATCCAAAACAATTATTATTATTATCAAAAATGGACTTATCGGTTTTTGCGAACAAACTCTTCAATGTACAGACATCAGCTCATTAAGTGGGAACGCAGGAAGAACCGCGAAAAACAGGTTCATTAACAGAGCTCATACTGGGACTGCCTGTCACGTCCTAACACTTGTACCAGAGCAACTTCATAACTTGTATATTATATGATATTATAATATTTGATATTATCAAATCATGTAAAAGTGTATCATTTCAAAATCTGCTTACAGTGCATTAATCACAATTCATTAAAAAGCAAAAGACATTCTAACCATGGAGGTACAAGGCCTCCATGTTCCAATGTTGGCGTCTAGAAATTTCATTGAATATTTCCTTGTTGGTGGTGACCTCTTCCCTTCCGCACTCCACCCCACCCGAACACACAATGAGTTGAAAAGGACGGAGACAACCTTCATCATGAGCAGAAGGAGCCTGCCATTGAATTTCTCTAACATCTGGAAGTTACATCCTACCAATAAATGACCACAAGGTCAACGAAGAAGCGCAATGGCTATGCCAAAGTGGAGGCAAAGGTTAAATCACCCCGTGATGTGTCTATAATCGAACCATCCTCTCATTCTGATGCTGCTTTTCCTTCATTTCCCGAAATATTTTGACTTTCGAGGGACGTCAATGGTGGTTGACAGGTGGAAGAAGAGGTCAAAACACACGGCGGGTGTCCAGCAGTGGAAGCGTTCAAAACCTTCCCGCACGGCTCGACCGAGGCAAGGAGCTTTATACCTGGCCGAGGTGGAGGGGAGATGGCGAGTGTATGAATAGACGCTAGAATCGGTCAAGGATGCTTCACCCAGACAAACGTACGACATGCCGATGAGCAGATTATGGACAGTTGGAAAAGGATGACCTGCTGCGGTGCAGTGGATTAGACCACGAGGTCCTATATCTTGAGGTTCCCTGTTCGAGACCCTACGAAATAGCGTAATACCCTTATGCCAGGTGCTATCTGTGGTGGAGCTTCGTGGGGGCTTGCCTATTATAGATTTAATTACTTCCCCAGTGGCCAATTAATCCAAAAGTGAAGCTAGCGTAGTCACGTAGAATCAATAAATCTGTAGCATTTTTTTCCAGTTCTACATTTCATACAATGTAGACGCCCTGTGTGACACCGTTGTGATGACTTATGGAGATAAGGTCACGTTGTGCCAACAAGTACTGATGACAGCATGATTAAATACGATGCAGTAATCTACCATATACTCTCATTTCCATTTCTACTCGATTGAAACTCCGAATAGCTTGGTGCCTCCTTGATTTCACGGAATGGATTCGAATCGACATTCAGACGCCTGCAAGTTGTAAAACTTATCATCTTTGCTGTCATGACCTTTATAACCTGTTCATATATCACTCCAGAATACAACCGGCCTTTATCGAAGGCAACGATCTTGACCTAGCTATAGTCTGTAACGCCGCGATAATCTCCTTTTCTAGATCAGATGCTGGTGGAAGAATATACCATCGAAAACATACGCGATGGTAAATTCTGGAAACTGCCTCATACCCCCACCCCCAAGAAAAAAGAAGAAAAAACAAACAAACAAACAACAATAATTGATCCACTAGATATGTGGTTTCATGCCCGCATATGATGGAGTTCTGGATCTTTGTTCTCGTGGTTGCTTGGACATTTCCATTTACATGACAATTTTAATGGTTCAATAGTTTAATAGTTTGTTTATCTCCATCATCAAAAAAAAGAAAGAAAAAGAACATAATTCAAAGCGGTACAAGTTGTCGATTTGTCTTTCATTCATCTGGTAAGGACAGTTTTTTTTTTTCGAATACAATATAAAGTATATGCACGAATGAAGTCATAAAAAAGAAACAATACACACTTGTCATCCAGATCACCTATGATTTAATCTATACTCATTAAGCCTTAAGAAAGAGACTTTATAACGATCTCTGAAGCCTGAACAGAACGCATCTTCAGCACTGAACACGTGTTAAATCTATACGCAGTCAAAATTCTCCCTTTAACTGACTAGTCTACGGTACCAAGTGCCGTAAAGAGTTACTACTTCACTAGAATGATAGGTGGACTGCAGGACTGCGAGGCGTTAGCGTTGACTATCACCATGGTAACACAGATACATGGGTGTGGTTCTTGTTTCATCACACCCCACATGTCTCCATACTCCTCAAACAATTTGTCAAATGGACCGTTTTGACTATGTCTCGACATTGTACACAAGACGATGTCCTTAAGATTTGAAATAAAGATATAGTAGTTTCCACAAAATACCACCTACGTATACTTTTGATTAACAGGGATGTATTCAAGTGCTCTTCGAGGTCTTCAAAACCTATATAGACTGTGTGTCATTTTTTGTGATATACTGAGAGATTTGTACTGCATTCTTAATCTCCTTTTTGAATTATCTTTGTTTTACCCTAATCTAAGTTGGCACAAACAAGTTTTTAATCTGGAATATGATACGGGTTTTAGATATCTTCTTTCGATGACGATTAGTGGATCAATCCAACTGATGTCCACTTTTGCACCACTTTTAATTGATTATCTATTCATTCATGTAACGCCTGATGTGCCTATTCATTCCTTTAGACTGTATCCCGATCTATACTCTATTCATCCATCAATTTGTTCTATCTTTGTATTCATTCGGTTTTTACTCAAACACAGGAGAGCATAGCATATGCATTTTACGTTGTTGAGTACGCCGAGTCCAGTCTTCTCGGAGCTTTGATTAGGCGTGTAATGCACTAGAATAATAAGTATAGGAGTATACTGCACTTGAATAAAATATTTGGTAAAGATATCTTCAATACCCCCAAGTATTGGATGACATACTGATGCCTTAATTCCCATTTGCAAGAAATCGTCGTTATTACTGACAAAATCAGCACTTATAAACAAGTTAGGAGTGTATTTAAACATATATCATCGTATTTCATGTGGTTCTACTTTTGCTCCTTTCTTTGAGATCATTTAATAATACATTTTTGTAATTAACGGTTTGAGATTATACTCTCAATTTATCATTGTAGATCTATTATTTTGGTTGCACGTATCATGTTAAACTATACTGCCCTGCAGGGAACTGAAAAATAGCTTTCAGCAGGCCAGGTCTGATCCGGGTTTCATATAAATGTAAATTAAACCAAACTAGAGGAAAGGCATGATTTCAACAGAATCCTAAGGGCTTGCAAGCTGTTACAAATAAACATGCGAATCTCAAATGTGTCAGGCAGCTGTAACACTGCGACCGGAAAAAGTCAAATGTTACAAAGGTCAAGCTACTCTATAGCCGCTCCTCTTCTAAGGACCTCTTGTTGCGCGTCTGAACAGCTACCTTAAAGGGAAAGTTTCCCAAAACAAACTGAAACAGGTGGATTCAGCGAATGCAGACAAATACGTCAAACATTTCGTAAAGGTTAAGAAAAAAATCTGTTCACAACAGTATACTATAAATTTTCAAGTCCAATTGCCCTCTATATTGGGGAACTCTTTGAAATTTATGAGTTCACACGGGTAGAACAATGCACAAAAATATGAATGATATTTCACTAATTTCGTTTTCTGAGACATATAAAAATACCTCCCTTAGCTCCTTCAAATTAGTCTCAGCACATTTCACTAACGGGTTTAGAGAATGAAGATAACTCAAGGAGATTACTTCAAGTGGAATATTCTCACATGAATTCGAATTTCTAATACCTTTCTCATACCTAAAACAGAAAAGCATCCATTCCTTCGAGAGGGTGTTACGTAATTATTGTTGTATTTGAACACTTGATTATTAACTTCATATGAATATAAAAGATGACTCATAGATAGTGTAATAGATTTTGACCCTTTTTCTGGGATCATCTGTTTCTCTGTAGCGACCTTCATACAAGCATATTCCACTGGCGTTTGTCATAAATATCTCTATATTCAACTCAAAACCAATTAGATCTTCCCTCGATACACGCTGAGATCAAGCCCAGCTACACTCAGCCATGTGTCATCAGTTCCTATTTTTATTCACCCGACAGTTCGTTGACGGATTAAATCCGATTAGATAAACCGAAACATTAGTCTGCCAAACAGAGCAATACATGACAGAGAGTAGAGATTTTTCGCGAAGGACATTCCTACAGGCGAAACGGACTCAACCAATGATTGATCGGCACGATATATTCCCTGCGATCGATCAATCCCAAGGGGTGTGGGTGAAAGGTGAAGTGCATTGCAGACGACAGCAAAATCCGCGCTCGCTCTCTCTCAGTCTCCCACGCTGCGTTCTCTCCACTATGAACGAACGTTTGGGTAAAGCATGAGCTACGAACTGTAAACAATAACAGAAAACGAAAAAAAAAATATGTAATTTGATAAAACTTTATGGCATGCTGTTAGAATTAATAGCCTTAAGGTAAAATGATATGGTCGCGAAGGGGAAAAAAGCGAATTGAACCACACGAGTTAAGTAGCACAGGGAAATATTTACAAAAGTCGATGAGTATAAGGAAATTCACGTCAGCTTGGTCAACGTCCAGTACTCAGCAGGTTGTCTACTATGGCGCCCCGCGAGGACCGCGGCTTCAGCCACATGATAGCCACGTTACCTTGACGTCATTAATATTCATTGTTCTTTTTTTTCTTTTCAAGAAAGAAAAAATTGACCGACTCTGTATTCGTCTAGTGAATCAATAGATTTTTCTTATAGTGGTGGAGGTGCATTAATTAGAACATCAATTTAATTGTCACCTCTTGTGCAAAGTCACATGACAATGCATGTTTCGACACATACCTGTAAGATGAACATCAAATTTACCCACGGAAGGTCGAAACCTGCGTTACTCAAGCTATGTCACTGTTCGAGGTGCACTAACAGAAACAAACACACTCAAACACTCATTCCTCCCCCCCCCCCCCCCCCCCCCCCCGTCTCCCTCTCTGACCGATTGAATGTCGCGGTGATGATGGGTTAACTCGCTAACAACAATTGGCCTTAATCAAAAAGAAAATTTTGTTTGGCGTCTATCAAATACTTTCATTTCATGCTTTTCTTTGATGGATCCACGACAGGCATGTATTACCTTCAGGATATACATCCCTCTTGTGAAATAAAGATGCAATTGTGTCAAATATCATTGTATTATGAGGATATTTGGAATCTCAATATTCATTAACTTTCTGCATAGTTTCTGTCCGAATGGAATACTGTAAAAAACGTGTGCGATCATAATTCTCGTATCCTATTCATTGAAACCATGTCGAACATGAACTAATCGTTTACTCTACATTTGATTTGTTCCACCTATATCATTACACAGTCACTTGATAAGCTTCTGCAATTTCGCCAAACATTCTGTAATGCATTTTCCATTGCTCGTTAATTTTGATTAGCCTGTATTATATCAGACTAATTTGTATCACGAATTCAAAATGTACCCTAAATTATGTGTTGTTTGAAAGTTTGCATGGTGATGTAAATGAGCAAGAGAGGTTTGCGGTAACACCATGACGTGTATGTAGTCCTTTAAAGAGGAAATCCAGTCCAAATATAAGTTAGTCTGATAAAAAAGAGTAAAATTTTACAAGTTAAACGGTGAGAATTTGACTGAAATCGGATTAAAAATAAGGAAGTTATGAAATTTTGAATTTTGGATAATTTCTCCAAAACAGTTCTTGTACAGTGGGTATAAAGCTATATGCAAATGAGGGAGCTACCCATGTCATACCCTCACAATTTTCCATTGATCGTGTGCAAAAAAAAAAATGACGAAAATTCAATGTTTCTGTCATTGAAGTATGAAACATGGCGTTATTCCTAGTAACTTCAAAATAGTGATCAGTTAGATATATGAGGATTTGAGCCTCGGGCATAATTGCGTTTGAATGCAAAACTGGAAACTTCAGAATTTTTATGTACAAACTATAGTAAGTTGTGAGGGAATGACATGCTCACTTTGCCATTTGCATATTCATATTGACTGTTCAAGAACTGTTTCCCCCCAAAATAGGGAAACTTCAAAATGTCGTAACTTCCTTAATTTTCATCCAATTTCGATCAAATTCATACTGTTGAGCTCGTAATAGTTTACTCTTTCTTGTCAGATTAACTTATGTTTGGACTGGATTTCCCCTTTAAAGGAGTCTTGGTTGGCGAAAGAAGACCCTGAAGGAAAAGAGCAAGTTGGGAGGGAAACGACATAGGGACAATCTACGTAAGACGTGCTCTCATTCTTATCTCATTTTGT
Source organism: Diadema antillarum (assembly GCF_040938485.1). Classification (NCBI taxonomy): domain Eukaryota; kingdom Metazoa; phylum Echinodermata; class Echinoidea; order Diadematoida; family Diadematidae; genus Diadema; species Diadema antillarum. The sequence goes on along the minus strand of NW_027271259.1, from coordinate 359,422 downwards.
ATTATATGTACTTTTTATGGAAAAGTTTAGGCATGAAAGAGTTGCAGAAACCAATAAATGTCCTGAAATGAAATGAAATGAAATTAAATCAAATCAAATCAAATTAGATTAAATTAGATAAAATCAAATAAAATTAATGCACAAATTCCTATATGTGTGGGATTCCACATGAGTAGCTCTAATACAAAAATCACAGTGTTTTTTATCATAACCAACGGACGTCCGTGTCTTAAGATTGTTTCGTTGGTGGATATTGATGTCTGTGGAAGAATACAATTTGAAAGTGATTATTTCTTGGTGGAGAGAAATTACAAATATATATCTTAAAAAAACAACACATCGCTAAATCACTGGAACCTTTAGTTTGATAGTAACATCAATGTATGGTGTTTCAAGCAGCATTTTTAGTGCAATATGATAAATTGTTTTTGCGTGATTTTTTTTTTAATTGCGTTTGATTTGATGCATTGCAGTCCGCTAAGATAAGTCAACTATAAAAAATGGGGTACAGATTTAAAATGCATGTGTTTACATATGTAAAAAATAAAGGGGGATTTAACATTACCTTGATGTCTGAGTCTGACATTGACGGGAATGAGATTGGACTGGCACTGGGGACCAATTTCCCTCTAATGATAACAGGAAATTCGCCCTTCCGAAATTCATAATATCCCTTCGTCACTCCCTGTCCAACAAGTCACTTCAGCAGACGACATCTACAAGAGAGAATCAATCATGACTCTCAAGACCTTTTTGTTCTTTCTTTCTTGCTTGCTTGCTTGCTTTCTTTCTTTCATTCTTTCTTTCATTTTGGAAGGGGATGGGCTAGTCTCTTACAAAAAGTGACTCATTATTCTCATCTATCTACAGTTAGAGTTGGCTCAGTGGACTGCGCGCTTTACACCGATACACTATGTTTGGGATTCGATTCCTTGAGAGACCTATATGCCATATAGTTGAACCAAACGAAATGAGTGATTGATACGCTACTGCTACTGTAGTCTTGTTTGCGAGGTCCAGGGGCCTGTAATACCGTCTTTCCCTTTTACAGGAAAGACGAGAGGCGGAGGTCCTACACACGTGGGCGAGCTACAACCCATGCATGTGAAAAGGTCTTTTCTCGTAGGCAAGGAGCAAACCATTTGGGATGAGAAAAACAGACACATTTCTACAAAGTACAATGTTGTCTCATCCAGAAATGACCCTTCCCAGCTGCTGTCAATGGTAAGAAAACAGCATTAAAGTCAAAACATAGTACTCACAAGCCTGTGCTGGATTTCCTCTAAAATGGAGATTTTATATGTATAAGCTTGTATAAGTGTGACTGAAATAACGCTGTGATATAACACGATTTTAGTTTTCATCTTTTCGATGTATTGCACACAAATTCCAAATGGTGGAAGATGGATGTTTTGGCTTTAACCGTGTTATAAAGTAACAACATCTGTGAAAAATGCTCTTCCTTCTTTACCTTTTGCATTTGTCTCCATATGGAAAAAACAACAACAACAAAATAGGCCTATATGTAAGTATTGGTGTATATGTATGTGTGTGTGTCTGTGTGGATGTATTTGATTAAACCAAGACAATAATAATGTGGAAATAAGACCTGGGCCCCGTTGCTAGAAACTTTGCGTTCAGACGCAACTTGCAACTGATTGTCACTGGCCAATCAAAATCATTGTTGCATGCATGTCTTCTTAATAGGGCAGACCCTGAGCCAATCAGAATGGTCGTTTCAAAATTAGCAATTATTTGCAATTGATTGCAACTTTCTTGCAACGGGGCCCTGGTCTATTTCCAGTGAAGCTGCAATGTCTGTGCCTCCGATTCATGTGGCAAATTGGACGTGAATAATACAGAGTGCACTGATCCTTGGGAGAAGGGAAGTACGGAGAGGAAAAGACAAACACATGTGAGGATTCAATGAGGATGTAGACAACTGTACAACGATCACATGGTATATTTTCATCATCAGACAAGTCCCCCCCCCCCCCCCCACACACACACACACTCACATTTCAATGCCTGATCTCTCCTTATTACAATTTCAGCGAAGGACACCGAAAGCTTGATTCGAGAGAAATTGCGGCTACGCTTTGTTTAGAATGCGTGATGCGAGCCAATTTCTGTGTATCATCGATCATGCAAACAAGGTTCTGACATGAGTTTACAGATTAAATATGTTTTAAAAATGACGAGAATGTAAGCATAAAAAGGAAAATATGGCTACACTGAACGTTAGCACTGGCGAGTGCAATTTGGTTATCGTTTAATAGATAGTTGTCACTTACGCTCCAACGCTCACATTGAATTAAAGGACTTTTCGTCAAGACACTCTCCTTGTGTTCACATTAACTGATGTAACTGTGCGCAAAATTACCTAATAAAAGGTATAATTGTATCATTTCGTTGCTTTGGATGCCTTAACTCATCCAAGTGCGCCAATCTCTTCCGAACGGGAGCGATATGTTCCACACCCTACACGACAGACTAGATCTAGACATGATTATACAGCCCAAATAGCCAAAGAGCACAGTTATTGTCGACCATGTTTTGTTTTATTTTCTCTATCATCTACATTGAGACAAGGTGGTTGCCATGACGACACATCAGAGTCGGGGCAAATATTATTTTGGCAGCGGGAGGAAGGAAGGAACGAAGGAAAACGAACGAGACACAGACTAGAGAAACCTGGGAATTGGGAAAATATATCAGCCCGTTTGAATTGAAACGAATGAATGGGTCTAATATCAAAGCTCAAAAGGACGATCGCTCCTATGTCTCATTGTCCATGCATAACCACACACAGACCTGAAATACTTCACTGACAGACTGTCGAATCAGAGAGGTGAGACCTGCCTAGCAGAATGGAGGCATATGTTCACAGTAATTCGATAATACTATAGAGCTCCATGGTTCAATCAACCGCCATAAGAGAGATACACGAAGCATGAACGCCGAAATCAAATCGTGATAATCAATCGACTGAATACGCATGGCATAAAGCAACGATGCGAGAGATTTATAACACAATATCAATTGAGTGAAAACGTATCTGTTTTGCCTCCTAATCTCAGATGCCAATTCAATAAAGGACGTCCCTGCGAAATAAATTCAAAAGAGTACAAAGCACAATGACCTGTTCATTTTTCTCTTCGAAGTTCCCACCATGCTCAACTTCTGCAGGCAGATTGGATAATGAAACGACATTGCTTTGAGAATACAGACCACGATCCGACAGGGTGGATTTAGAGTAAATTGTCAATGCTGTTCGTCACATGTCTATTGTCAGTGATTCGTCAGATATTCGCCTGTTCGAAAGCCTCGAGATAGAGGGAAGAAAAATCTTGAGGGCATTGTTTACCATTTGCAGATGAAACAAAAACACAGCTTTAGAGCTTCAAAATAGCTCTGATACATGAGTTGGGGATAGAAACAACCAGTGTAAAAAATTTAATCAGTATAATCAATGTTAAGTATTGTTAAATATACAAAATGTGAACAAAATTTGTAATAAATTTGTTTCTAGACTTCCATTAACAATTATTTAAAAATATTGATAAGGGAATATAAAATGGACTACGGCGATAGAAAAAGAAGTGTTGAGAAAATCACCTTTCCATCGACCCAATTTCTGCGACAGAGAAATGGAATTTGATCTCCTTACTCATGATTTGCGGTAGGGGGAAACTATTCAATAGTAAAATCACCCTCCTTTGTCCTGGGTCGGCATTTGTGAATTAAACATAGTAAAGAATCAGTCTACCTCTCTATCCTTCAGTGATTAGTAAATCTCAATTAAGTTGAAAAACAAATGTTTTGATGTGACAACCTCTTCGCAACAATGAATTTTAAGGTTTTGTGTGACGTTTTGTCAGAGATTTGAATTGGAACCGAATGGAGTTGATATCACTGTTATGTGAAAGCATTTAAGACTTTAACATTTCATAACATTTAAACTCTATCATTAAAATTTTAAACGTTAACATTCCACAACATTTAAAACTCTATCATTAACATTTTAAGCATTAACATTTTGTAACATTTAAAACTTTAACATTTCATAACATTTGAAAGTCATTTAAATCATTTACATTTTAAAACTTTAACACTCCATAACATTTTAAACGGTATCATTAACATTTTACACTTAAACACACCATAACATATAAAACTTTAGCACTCCCTAACATTTAAAACTTTAACACTCCATAACATTCAAAACTTTAACATTCCATACGATTTTAATCCTAAACATTCAATAACATTCCGTAACTTGTTTTATGTCCGATTTAAAGAACCCTCATCATTTTTCCTCTGTTTTTCTCCTTCTGCTTTAGCCAACCTGAAAGCGGTGTGGAATTTAACCTCCATCAACCTCTAAACTCTGACGCCAGCTCCCCGATGGCAAGTTTGGGAGTTAATTGTGCCTTAAAAGACAGAAATGCGTGTATATATATATAGTTTCTCTTTCTTTCAGCCAAGTTTTGTCTTACAACAAAGAATCGGACATGACACAATGTTTACAACACTGAGTCATCATAATACCATTCTATAAATGTCTTTCTGAGATGGCTGAATGTAGACCACTGAATGTAAACTTCAAAGTCCACATCAAGGTCTTCGAAGGGGGATAGAAGTGACTGAGAATCAGTTTCCATGAATGTTTCAGCCAAGTTCAGTCGAGCAAAATTACACAAGTACAAAAAAGGCAACAACAATCACATTGTGAAATCGAAGTATGTTTTCCCAGCAGTATCGTTTTACAACTTTTTTGTCTGGTATAAGCAAATTGTACGGGCCCACTCTTTTCCGAACTGAGTGACGTGGGATCTGCTTTCGTCTAGACGGGGTACAGCAAAATAAGCGAGTTTAAATTAAAGGTTTACAGACAGTGCAGGAAAGCGTAAACTAATATAAGACATTCAAATATCATTCACAGTATTTTCGATACTGGACCAGTGCAGGGAACATGTAACAAGCCCGAGATTTAACAACTTTAAATGACGATTACAGTAGAAATGATGATTATAAAAGGTGATAATGATAGTCACACGGCCATTTTTTATAACTATTGTGATAAAATACACGCAGAATAACTTCTTTTTTTCAGTATGAGCACTGCTCTCTCAAGAGACGTGATCATTTTCATTACTCTGGCATTTTCAGATGTTTACAGTCTTTTTTTTTTTCATTTCGAAGGTTGGTTATTCCGAAAATCAAATACAGTTTAACGAACCTTCGCAATAACGACCATAACCCTCGTCAGGGACCAATTACACCTTCTAAGGCAAATAACTTGTTTGCAAATCAACCTGTTCGTGTGTACTCGCACCGGACAGGTTTCGAACCCACGATCTAATATTCCAGAGTCCAGAACCTTAGTCTCTACACCACCATTCTTTTTCGATGACTGACTTAATCACAATAAAAAACATAATTGAACATACGACAATAATACCTCTTTTCCTTTTAAATTACAATGATGAAGACAGACGTAGTGATCACCATTGCCTAATAATCCGTATTCATTTTCCCACACAAAATTTGCAAAATGTGACATTGGACTAACAGACATAACTCATCATTTATCACAAAAAATGAAGTCAACAAACAAGATTAGTGGTTAACTCTAAATTACGTTCATGCTGAGCAAAAAAAAACAACAACAACAAAAAACAACGACAACAACAACAACAAACAAACAAAAAGGAAGGAACACATTTATTTCGGATTTTGAGTGAGGCCCTAACATGCGTTTTATGAACAATGTTGCCACGACGGCTTTTAACATCCAAATTTCTCAACGTACGATAGTGTGCGAAGAAAAAAAAAACCCCGAAAAGAAAGCTCATTCTCTACAAAGATTGAGAGATTAATCTTTCACCTTTACGAAATGAGTTGTGTGATTCCTTTTTGAGCATACAGGGTAAGTGTAAGCGGCATGTGTAAGCGGCATGAATCATTTCGCTAGAGAAGAACTGGAAGGATGCTTTCATACCATTCAGAAAAGTGGAGCATCAAATCCTTCGTGGCCATACATGTTTGCTACGAAATATTCCCATATTAATCAACAGTACAGGAAATAGAGAAAAGACCGTCGCAAAAAAAAAGTGGAACGAATAATTGGAAACGGTGGTTTTCATCCATTGTCGTCAACACCTTACATACTTTGCTTACGAGGGAGGCGCCTCACGACCACGCCCTACACAAGCAATCAATAATCGCGTTTTTCCAAACACTGTTTGCTTTGACGGTATATTTTTCTCTTCGTATTGTTTGGTTTGACAAGTTTTGTTTGTATTTTTTCGATGACACGGTCAAGTTTCGTTTGCATTCCTTGATTTGACCGTCGCTATTTTGGTATGCTGATGGGTGTGAAAGGCACTTTTTGCTTTGATGGTGTTTTGGTTTTTGTTGTCACTACAGAAGCCATGGGAGTATATCAAGTCGCCTTACTTCCCTGCGTAAGAAATGAAGTTAAGTGCGTTGGTGTTTCCAAAAGTGTGAAATGCCTTTGAATAGCAATTAAGTACGTGATTGTATATCTTTACATCAAGTTCAAATACAGTGGTAGTATCCCATCCAAGCTAAAATGGAGGTACATCGTAGAAGGGATACAACATTGTCTCGATGGTCATTCTCTTCAACCCACGCTTTAAATCTCGACTTCTTATCCAACTCACTCGGATGATATACACACTCAAAGCATGATTTGGGAAATTCCTATGAGAAACTGTGTTTTCATATCCATCGCTGTATAAGTTAGCATTTCCAAAGTATAAGTCAAGGTGTATACCTTTTGACATTTCCAGTACAACCAGATCGGAAGTAATTGGACGTCAAAAGCAATGTCTGAATGTCAATTGATGACATTACAGATAATTATACCTACAAAATGATACAAATGTCGCTTGATATGTGCGCTCGGAAATGAGATTTCGTAAACTGAATCAAACCAGCGATGACATGATTCGATTACGGTGTTGCCGGTAAAGGACGAATACATGCGGCGCATACATGAATGTATGGAAGTATGAAATGTCGAGGTTTTCTAGGCTAAGAGGAACATGAGATAACGATGGCAGTATTGATACTCCTTCCAGGGTACCAAAATAATGGGCATCATTGTAGCAGATCTTCCAAAGTGCATACCCTTTATTTCCGCCAAATTAAATCAACTCAAGAGTCAGAAAAACAAACAAACAGATAAGTTGCTCCCCTGGCCTAGATATTTTTCTTTGTACGTTTCAAGAGGCATTATTTGAAGTTTAATAAACATCGACAGTAATTTCCAGTAATTCACGGTAAATTGGTGGATTAACTTTGTTTAATAGAGAAAAATTAGACGTATTTAGAAAGTAAATACATTTCAAAAGTTTGTGCCACACAGATAATGGGTAATTGGAACATCGAGATTGATTTTCTTCTTTCCCTGATTATTCTTTAATCTTCGTATACCATTTACTGGCCTACATAGGCGGTCCAAACAGTAAATCTTTCGTCCTCGGACATATGGGGTAATAAACTTTGTACAATCTGTATTGAAATTATGGGAATGATGACTAGATCGATATTTTCTATTTTATTTCAGGGAGAGTATTATACTTGCTATTCCAGTGCTCACTACAACCATTTTATTCAAGTGATTTTCAAGGAAAGCCGCTACAAGGCATTACTTAATATCTGCCCCAACCTGTAAACATTATCCGCATCAAAGTGCGGATGAAAATTGACCTAAATCGACTATCAGATCATCAATGAATCTCTGTTTTAAAACAAACAAACATGCGACTGTTAAAATTGGTGATAAAAGTGACTTAGGTGCACTGAAGTGTGGTCCAATGTGATGCGCCAAGTGGCAAACAAATTAACCAGTTAATCGTAGTTTACTGATTACTTGCAGATTAAGTAGCCCATTAAGAAACAATCCCTCAGAAACTATAGTAGATTGTGAATGCACAATGCGTAGTACGTGACAGGCCAAAGCAAGCGCTGTCCAAGCTAATTAAGTCACATTCGTGACAAACGCACGTTCACATAATATCAAGCGTATGAACTGCATCTTTTCAGCAAATTTACGACTGTATTTTTCCAATCGAAACAACACGCACTTCTCTCGATTGATGTAATTGCATTTCATCAGACGCGGTACAGGGGTCGGGCTATTATCGTAGTTTGCGTCGCGTGAGATGAAGGGCAAGACGTGCCAAGTCGGTCTGGAGTTTTTGGTTTCTGAAAGGTAAATGACACGAAGCAGGACCTGTCATTCCCACAGATATTGTTCAAAAAAAGTTAGGGCGCAGTTACCACCAGGTGAGGCGAAAGGAGGTCATGCCCACCTGGTAACCATGGCAACGGGATGCAGAGCACCGCTGCGTCCGAAGGCTTCACTGCGAGCCAACCGCGTGCGCCAACATAAATGTTTCTCCGGCACAGCCAGGGTTGATGTTTCCTCTACGCAGTAATATACAAGACAAGTAGCTACATGTATTTCTATTGGTAAGCACTCCAGCGATTGTTACAGTTTACTCGTAGGGAAAATATATCAGTTATATGTACTAAATCCTTTTCTAGCTAGACGAAAAAACCAGAATATTTTCGCGCTGTGAAGACCAGCCTACTCACTATTCACATATCCACGCCTATTCGTTTATGCCATCTAACACTTAGTTCCATTTCAGCTCACGTTGAACCCCATCCTGTGATTTTAACGATATTTTGCTGTCCTCTGCTTTCCCCAGACTCTACAAGCGACATTGAGACGAATCTTGCCAAGAAAAAGAACTTGAAAAGAAAATGGCGGAAGGGATGAAAGAAATTCCAAAATAACTCAATACCGCTGCCGTCTGGAGACGTACTTCTACAAAAGTTTCTTCTGTGGCCGTACAATGCGCATCATAAGAGGATTAAAGACTCTAACGTAAGTCCCTACATTGCTCTTTCTTATGGTGGGGTTTTGATGAGGTCGACACATTCACCAATCTTTCACAGAGAGAGAGAGAGAGAGAGAGAGAGAGAACAGATCCCAGAACATTCAATTCATAGATCCCCAATGGATTTGCACTCTCTTACAGAGGGATTTTTGGGGACCATTTCATGAAGGAACTTGTCGGATAAAATATCTGCAGGGGGCATTTCATGAAGCATTTGGGTCAGATATTTTTCTGACAAACTGTTACAAGCTATCGAAATCCTTGCATCTGATTGGCTGAGAGCCCAATTTGTCCGACAACTTGTCGGACAAAATGCTTCATGAAATGCCCCCCCCCCCCCAGAAGTCTCTTTTATCCGACAAGTTTTGAGAAATTCTTTAGTCTGATTGGCTGATTTCTCTGAACTTGTCGGATATAATTGACTTGTCGGACATTTTATCCGACAAGTTTCTTCATGAAATGCCCCCTGATCTTTGCTAAAGTTTGATAGCTATCTATCTATCTGTTGTGTATCTCAATGCTTCTTCCTTTTAAATTTCTAAGGTATAAGGTTATACGACCAGGCAGTATTGTACGTACTGATGTATGAATCATATCATTTTTTGCTGTTTGAAATAAGATAACTGTAGTATTCCAACCATAAAAAAAAACATTTTACATTGATTTTATTCAAACGAATATCAGTATAAGATATTAAGATATTCGCTGCAAAATAATGCACTGCGGCTAGACAGTCTAGAGGTCTTGATAGTAATAACCAACAATTCGGCTAGCTCTTCAATGTAGACCTATTCAGTTTTAAAGACATAATTTACCATTTGCATGCAGATGAAACAAAAACCCAGCATTAGTGCTTCAAAATAGTTCTAAAATGTGAGTTAGGGATAGAAGCAACCAATGCAAAAATTTGAATCAGTATAATCGATATTAGATGTGGTTAAATATACAAAATGTGAACAAGAGTTATAATAAAAATGTTTCCAGACTAAACCATCTACAGTTTTGGTTTATTGAGAAAACAGTTATATCTCCTTATATTTTAGGCTTCATTGCGTAAATTTTATATGGTAGGATGTTTTGTGATACAAACGAACATTTTTCTAAATCAATGTTCCCAAAGGTAAACAAGACCTTTAAAACACTGTGTCTTATATGTTGGGGCTTCCAAAATATTATAGAATAATGATTTAATGGGTTATAGGCATTGATTCGGGGGGATTGCATGTGGGGCATAGAGTAACTACCTGAAGCCCCCGTTATGGCTGCAATAGCACTCGGTTCAAATTTGCACCCTATTTGTCGCTATAGCAGCACCCTGGGGTGCACAATTTCACCTTTTATTATGGAAGTAGACAATCAAATATCTTAATATTTATATTCGTACCTACAAAGATGCAGACATATCCATCAGAGTGTAAGTTTGATCTTACGAGTAAAACCTTGGTACTCGTGGTCCAAATTTTAAATTCACAATGTATTAATGTTTATAGTGCACGTTTGCACCCTTGATTAGCACAAAATTGAGGGTGCAAATGCGCACCTCTGTAGGTTCAAACTTCAACGTATTGCACCTCTAAGGGTTCAAATTGCTTATTGGGGTGCAAAGTTGCACCCTATAGGGTGGTTGTATAGGGGCAATTTTGGGGTTCAAATTTGAACCCGTATTTCTTAGTGTGCACTGACAGCACTCAAACCGAACATGTCTATACACTGATTATATCTCTCCATAGAGGAGTTGTCACTTGCTTGAAGCAGCACGAGGCAACAGCGTGATATTTGTTTTGACTGAAAATAAATGAAGTGTGAACATTTAACTCGTTAGGGGGAAGGTACGCATAGATCGAATTCCTCGCACATCTTTAGTTGTGTTTGATTGTTTCTTTTTTTCGACGACCACGCATACTGATTGCCTTCGTACCTTCAAGGCAAAATCTGATAGCGATCACTTTCACGCCTGGCCTTCAAATTCATTCAAAACCATTTTGTATTATCGCTGCGGAAACGCAGCATTTGATTCATAATTTAACTTTGATATATGCCATTTAATATTCTAGTTTTGGTAAGTTAGAGGTCATATATAGGCCTACCCCTTTGACAAACGGCTCGAAATTTGGCATGACTGAAGAATAATGTCTGTCAACACCATGTGTGAAATCTTATGGTAATACACCTCAGAGTTTTTGGTGTTTTTTTAATTAAAAAAAAGAAAAACTAACCCTTGTCACTTGAGAATACGCACCCCTCCTGTACCGAGAATAAAGGCTGGAATTTTTCGGGGTCCCTATAAATTCACTCTACAATTTACCAGCTTATGAAAGGAATCCAATTATCAGGGTTACAAAGGGGACACACAAACTTTAGGAAAAGTATCTTTCAGAGTTTTTTGTACGTTTTCCATAGATTTGAGTTTCATGGATATAGCCCTCTCTCCCCTCCCCTCCCCTCTCCCCCTCCCCTCTCCCCCTCCCCTCTCCCCATCCCCCTCTTTTACTCTCACTTATTTGCTTATATGATTTTCATCGACATAACGTCTTAACTGAAACATATGTTGTTTGCTTTCTTTATCTCACCTCTAAGGAATGCGAATGGAATCTCTAATGTGAATTTATTTTGACTTCTGTTAAGCCGCTGATGGACATATCACACAGGCGCTTTGGAATGCCTTCAGGTCGGAGGTCAGGGGGATAAAGGTCATGATCATACCTACACATGTCAACTTCAATGTCATACTACACTTGGTTATGTTTGTCTCTCCCTCTCTCTCTCTCTCTCTCTCTGTCTGTCTATCTATCTAGAAATGTATATATATAATATGTACATGTCAACATGTTCTTTGTCTCTACTCATCAATAAAGAAATGATTATAACAACGTGTGTGTGTGTGTGTGTGTGTGTGTGTGTTAGTCTCTCCCTGCATATGTTTCTGTCTATCTACATGTATAGTTGTTAGAATTAATCAAGCTATACATCTACCAATATGTCCGTCAATCTATTCATATAAACAGTATATCATATCATCCATCTATCTGTCTGCATGTCTCTCTCTCTATCCTCTCCTCTCCTCTCTTATTTGACTTGGTTTCCATGACGACTGGAAATCAGGAAAACCAGGGCTCACTCTCGATTCTGGATTCTTTTTATAAACATACATATCATGACAATGTCATTGTCGTTTAAGCTCTACAAACACTTTATGTGTTAAGCTGTGTGACGGCGCCTTCATCTGCCACCTATGATAAACAAACAAAAAACAAGCAAACAGACAAACAAACAAACAAACATATGCACACTCATGCTTTGTCTGACAAAATTCTCTACAAAAAACGAAGAAGCCCAGAATCTCAGCTCACACAGTCGCAGCGGTGAGCCAGCCCTGGGCTATCATTACGGTAAGCTTGATACTGCCCTGACACAGCAGTATAATTAAATGGGATAATATCTCCACATTGGTTTGGATCCGGGAGTCAGGCTGAACAAGAAATGGCCCGCTCTTTGTAAGGAATGATTCCGTTTGAAAGATTATCCCTCAGGCGGCGATTAAACGGAGGAGTGGAGTTTTCTTAGAGATCTTGAAGATAAGAAAATTATGACACTGCACTTGGATATAAGTTGATTCACTAATACATCTTCTGGTTATAATTTTACTACAGAAATCTATGACATAATCACGAACATTAAATGTTTTAATGCCCAATGCCATGACACATTTGACTTGTTGATATTGTGCTTTTGTTATTGTAAATACGTTGGCTATTGCCTAATACAAGTTTTAAAAAAATAGGTAGGTAGTTGGGCGGATATATTTGTCAATTCTGAAACAAGAACAAACAAACAAAAAGATCCTTGTGTGTAATCAATGACGTACCTCCTTGATCTCACAAAAATCAACTCGAAATTACAGCTATACCACATACAGTTTAAAAGTCATGATGGTATGTATGTCACTCAGTCAGGAGCGCCTGGGATGACTGTAACGAAAAAAAAAAGTGTTCAGTTAATTTTGTTTGGATTCGTGTTATACTTTCCACTCTTTGAATGGTTGAGCGGTTACCAGATGCTCTAGAACAAAATATTATATCCATTATTGAATGACCAATTCGGTCTAAAAACCAATCAAAAGTCCATGCATAAGCCAACGTTTTTGCCCCTATAGTTTTGATTGCGGCGAGCCTATTCATATCACGGAAGAGTAGAGGTATGAACTTGCGATTCCGCAGGCGACATTAGTAGGAATAGCCACGTGTGACCCACGTGTTAATGGTTTGATTCGTCATGATTTCCCATGAGCAAGAATTCAGAGGATAAGTTTGCATAAATTAGTTTCCAAAACATCTTGATGGTTTCTTCGTCTCTTAATTCTCCATCTTCTCTACTTCTCCTTTTACTATATCATCTTCCTCCATCCCCCACCCTCCTTCCTTTACATCTTCCACACCTCCTTTGTCCTCCTCTTAATTCTTCCCTCTCTTTGTTCTCTTCCTCTTCCCAGATCTCAGTCTCCTCCTTCTCTTCTTCCCATCCATCTTCTTATACTCTTTGCTCTTATCCCACTCTTTTTCTTCTTCTCCTCCTCCTCCTCTTCTTCCTTCATCTTTTCCCATCACCTTCATCCTCTTCCCCAATCTTTCTCATCCTCCATCTCCCCTCTCTTTTCATCCTCCCCTTTCTCTAACTCGTTACTCTTTTCCACTGTTTCTTTCTCATCTTCCACATTCTTCCTCATCCTCTTCTTCCTCTCCTTCTTCCTCAATTAATCTCATCCTTGTTCTCTTTTCCCTCTCCCCAGTTTTCCTCCTTCTCCGTTTCCCACTCATCTATCCTCCTCTTCCTTTCATCTCCTCCATCTTGACTCCCAGTCTCTTCATTCTTTAATCCATCCCTCATCTCTCTGGTCCTTCATACAGTTCCTTCTTTGCCACGCTCGTTCCTTCAGGGATGTGGCACCTCCCTGCTCGTTCTTAGCCCAAAGCTTTGTCTGTGTGTGGGGACTGCACTGTCACAAAAGGGAACCAGGGAGGTCGAAGAGTTTCCTACCAATATGATCAGACATGGTGCCCAGAGGAGTCTGCGAACTTTTGAGAGAGGGCCAGATGAAACAAACAAAGGATGGTAAAAATTATAGACTCTGGGAGTGGAAGGGGCGTTTTGATATTTCATGCCAAATATGTTATGCTCTTACGGTCAATCTCGCTTGCCAGAACACAGAACACTGATCTACATTGAGGCAAGAAGTACGAGGTTACACCCAGGGTTAAGTAGGATCACTCCAGATAGTATTAAACAAAATCTACGCATCAGGGTTCGCCAGCCTCCTTTAAAAAAAAAACAGCAACTACTACAGCAACAAATAATGACAAAGCAGACAAGGAGAGCAGCATCACAATCGCTCCATTTCAAAGTCGTGGTAAGGCGACTACTAACAAGTCAACTAGACCACAGCTTCCTCGAAAGTGAGGTCGAGGAATGCCTAAAATGACCCATCGCATTCTTTCACCCACCTGCCGTCTCACGCGAAGGGTTAAAAGTAGATCGGAGGTGACGATCGGCGCCCGAGAGCGCGGTGGAGTGAACTAGAGCATCTCCTTTTTTTAATCAAATGGTGAACATTCAGAAATGTGAGAGATTTCCCTCTAATCACGGCGAAGGCATTTTGGGAAAGACATGAATCAGAAGAACAGAAGAGAAGGGAATTGCTAGTCGAGCGTTCGGCAAAATATTGTCACTGGCAGGGACCAACATGACTATCATTAGTTTTTTCTTTTCGAGAAGTAAATCATGAAGGGCCTACTCTGAATATATGGTATTGCGACCGTCGATCGAAAGTACATCGTATGGAGCTAATAGCTTTATGATCGTATGGTATCTTCAACGACCTTTAAAGGTACTATTTACCATTGGGAGCAGTGATTTCAAAAATGTTCAAAATATCACATTTGATGCATATGTGTATGTCAGTTGTATCACAAAACATCCTGCCGTGTAAAAACTTCGCCATAGAGCCTAAGATAAAAGGAGATATCACTATATTTCTCGATAAACCGTAACTGTAGACGGTTTAGTCTAGAAACATTTTTTATTATAACTATTGTCCGCATTTTGCATATTTAACAGTACTTAACATTAATTATACAGATTCGAATTTTTTTCATTGATTGTTTCTATCCCTAACTCAAATTGTAAAAGTATTTTGAAGGATTAAATCTGGGTTTTTTGTTTCATCTGTAAATGGTAAATTATGCATGCACAGCAAAGGTCGCGCGTACTCGTAAATTCCCTCCCCGCGGGCCGGTGGTCGTCTGGAACCCCCAGGCGCGAGCGGTAGGATGAAGGGGGAGTTTCCCTGTGGACGACGTTTAGATTTGAACTTTGTGAATTTTTCTTAAGTCCTTAAACACAGAAAAGAGCAACTGCTAATGTTTCAGATAGACTGAAACCTGACGAGACAGATTAAAAGATTTCTCTCACTTGCATTCCACGCGGGTATTCGCTCGCTTCCAGAATAATAATCTTCATCCTTCGTGGCAGGAAGCCATGAATCGGGTCACGTCTTGAACCAATTTTCCTGGTCGACGTCCCTTTGGACTCTGCTCTCAATTTTACCAATTTTGTATCCGTCATTTTCCTCATCATGGCGTCTTAATGAGATCAGTCCGTCTGGTGTCGCATCGAAGTGTTTATGCGGTCAGGGAGTTGTTCCAAATGTCATGATTGACGATAGTTTTCGACAAACTACGTCTCTTTTTATCGGCAGTGTGGCGTTGGAACGCGAACGAAGATAACTTTGGCCATCATCTAGTTTAGGTATCAGACGTTGTTGGTCTGCATCCTGCGAGAAAATGCACCGTCTGGCAAAAGTATATGACTTCTAAGTGAAACTATTGATTCCTAACTACTTCATTGATTGGATGAATGAATAATAAGCGCCTGCATTGCTCTCCTGTTTCTATGGTAACCTTATAATTTTGGTTATACTGTATTCCTTTCTCGTTTGAAATAGAATTTACTGTGTTTGGATAACCTAATAAGGAAAAAAAAGCAGTATATAGGTATAGAATAAACGCTGTGTCACTGAAGACAAGTGCTTAATTATTTCAAAAGTAGAAATATTCTTGTCAAAACCCTCAATATTTTCATCAGATTTTATTTGAAAACTGCAGCGGGTATCAGCGTAGCACAGACACATCTTGCTGGAATCAGAAGCGTCCTTCGAACCTCTCCGTTATAATGGTCTGACTATTGAGAATAGAAATCCACATGAAACATGACACTATGAATTCCTGATGATTCACATGCGGATATTTGCCAATTACATGCATATTACATTAAATCACTTTGTTTCCTTTCATCTGTCACATAGTGTTTTTTCTTTTCTAAAAATGTATGAAAATCATAATCTTGTGTGATGGCTTTTGTTGATTCTTTTCTTTTGAAGCTTTTAGAGATAACTTTAAGGAAGATTTGTTTGAAGGTTTTACCGTCAAAGCTATGCCATTTCGATCCGAACTTTAAGCTATTCACAAAGCCTATTCTTGACATGAAATTAAACAGTGAACTAAAATCTTCGCATGAAGTCATTGTTTAGCTATAATGATTTAGCAATGATAGCCTCACGGGTGAAGGTTTTGATTCTACAAGTAAAAGACAACAACCGTAAAAGTTCATGTAAATGCTCAATTTCAACTTACAATTGGAGTCGTACTTCATCTAAGCTATAGCGATGTGCTTATGCAGGTATGGTTTGCAATGTTCCCTGCTTATAAGCGATAATGAAAACTTGCTTTCCTACCCTTTTTCTCCTTTGTTTAATGTAGAACAGCGTTGTAGCAAAATGTGGATACTATCTCTCTCGCCAATTTTCGATAGAACATGAAACCTACCCATACTAATATTTGAGACAACCTGTTGGGCAAGGTTAGGGTAACTGGGCAAATAGGGGTCGCTGATTCAAACGACTGTCAGCGCAACAGTCATAGCGTACTAGGTGAGAGAACGCCTATCGTCATGCATTGGAAACACGGAGTGGTTTTCTTTATTCCGAAGATTCGTTAATTCGAAATGAAATAAGATTCGTGATTTCGGAGGTTCGTTATTCAGAAGATGAAATGTGGTTCGTCATTCCGAACGCTCGTTTATCCGACATTATTAAAAAAGGTTCGTTATTCCGAAGGTTCGTTAATCCGGAAACGAAAAGAAGGTGCATAGATACTAACGAACCTTTGGAATTATGAACCTTATTTTATTACGGGGGTTAACGAGCCCTTCGGACTAACAAACCATCGGAATAACGAACTGTGACAAGGACACGGATGTGTCCTAATTACTGGGTCACAGGTCACACACTGCACTGTTTCAAGAAAATGACCCCTCACCCACTGCGTGTTCGAGCTAACTTTAATTTAACACACAAAATGGTTGAAGATTCGTTGAAAACAGAGACTGGAAAGTGAGAGATTCCAAATTCCATGTTTTCACTACACAGACTGCATGACATAATCGGTTTCATTCACAAAATACACATTAATGTTGGTGAGTCAATGATGCTAGTTCCTGTAAAGTTGCCAGTATCTTTCTTACGTCTGACCGAGAACATGATATCAATAGTATGTTTGTACAAACCAATTGAAGAGTCGTGAGGTAGTGTAATCACCCCCTCTGATTTGCATACACTTCGTGACAAAAATCACTATTTTGTGAAAACTTAAGAATGTCAAAGTTTTCCCCCATTTTACGTCTGATTTTGCTTCCATTTCTTCCGTTCGTTTTGTTGTTGTCGTCGATGATGTCTGATATCACGCTTGGATAAAAGAAAAATTTGAGTGAATTGGCGTTTCACTATAGGGCCTATATATCCAACTTAAACTTTAAACTCCGTTTCTTTAAGAGGTTGTGCCTTTATCGATGGTTATGACAGTCGCATCATTCGTGTGAAAAAAGGATCATCTATCCCTCTGAATTATTTCATCCATGAAATGTTTAGCAGGCCTGCTTTGGAAAGAAGACCCATCTGCACTTTTTAAGTATGTACATGATACATAATCATACAGGTAACAGGCATCATGTGCGTGTGCGTGCGCGTGCGTGTGTGTGTGTCTGTCTGTCCGTGTGTCTTTCTGTGTGTGTTTTGTACACTTAAATAACAGTATGTCGTTTGTTTCCAGACGGTTTTCTGTCACCGTTAGACCTATGTTCAACATAGTTTGCCTGAAAACTATGTTTGACATGGGATCAGACGCAATTTCGTGCTCGGTGAAGCGAGCATGACTTGGACGCTGATCGCGGATGTATCATCCGCCGCCACCACCGTCACCCCCCCCCCCCCCCCCCCCCCCCCCAAATATCTTGAAACACTAACCCTTGAAATATCACTTAGGGTACGTCTCCTCGAATAAAAGATGTAATTGGTGATATAACATTATGTTAACAATGATTGAGAAATCATTCAACAATGACAAACCATCGTCCACCTGTTTGACGCTTCTTCTTCTTTTATGCAGAACTTCTGTGATGATTAGATATTTCCAATCTATAACATCACATCGTGTAGACCAACATTAACACGTCGCTGTGTTAAAGTACTCACATCCGTGAATATATTCCGCTGCAGACCAAGTGTGCAAAGTCATTAATTCACTTGATCTGTTCTTACACTTTTTCTTATTACTTATAATCAAGTTTACATGTATATTGAGGGGTATCATGTCGAGGAAATCTTTGGTTTCAAAAACAACAACAACATGTCAAAAACAACAACAAAGCAAACCATGTTGTTGTTGTTTTAAGGAAAAGGGATACAAAAGGTTACAGATTACAAAGTCGTGATTACGTATAGTCCAATTTGTAGACCTAAATTACAAATTAGTGAAAACGGGATCTTGGGAAATTCTTCACGTCTTTAAAAGAGACTAACCCTTCGGTCATACGCTTCACTCGTACCATGGTAAACACCTGTGCGACATCCGCAAAAGCCACGCTAACTCTCTGGTTAGTGATACAGTTGTGTTGGTATGCAGGTGAGACAGACAGACAGACCGCCAGACGGCGCAAGATTTCGTCGCCATGGCAACAGAGACACCGTCGTACCTGTTGCTTGCCTGTAAATGATGACTGCGCAAAAACACGTGGAATGATGGCAGCGACTAAACATGCATATGATAACAAGGAAATCTTTGGGGACAGTGGGTATAAAGGGAAATTGAAAGAATGACAGTGCTCTCTTCTTCTTTTATTTTAGATTCACAAGTCAAGGTCCGGTTTTTGGTGGCAGTCTTTTGTAATTGCCTGTATTTTTGCGAAATCAGAAATGCATAGCACTTCTGCTGTTCATTGTTACTTTCACGTGAACGAACTCATTGTGAGCGAATCTTCCAAGGTGGTATCGTATCACCCAAAAATCAAATTTTCACACAGGATATCGGAGACTGAAAAATGGCAAATGATAGAGAAGAAAATCAAATCACACTGACGTATAGGAGCCCCACGATTGGAACAAGACACGACATGCGTGTTATCATGTGGCCCAATAACTGAAGGTTTTCAAGTCTTATTTATCTCTCTCTGCTTTACTCAACATAGCTCCAGGCACAGAAATTTTACTCCGACAGACTCGCATGATACAATTTTTGTGTCACCGGATCGAAACAACATGAGAGTCATGCCCTAGCGTGAGGGTGGGGGCGGGGTGCATGGGTGGGGTGGGGGCAGGAAGATGAACTATGTTTTCATGATGATCGAAATCAGCTCAAACCTGACACTCCCACTGCCGTTTCTTTGCTGATCGAGCAAAAAAAAAAATGGGAAAATGATGGGAACTGGAGGAGGGGGGGGGGGGGGTCATCAACTTGCGGAATATACCATATGGAAGATTATGAGCTCATTTTTAGAGGACGCCAGTGATTCGGCGCGGTCACTGTTAGTCATCACGTAGCCATGTAGATATCACATGCTGAAATCCGTCTTTGAAGCCAGGTAGCATAGCTACATCCGAGAAACCGTGTAAAAAGATAAATCTGTAAATATTAACGCTCAGATACGATTCAGCAAAACCATGGTTTTACTTGCGCGGACTATTGTCATTGCGTTGAAACTATTTGTTAAAGTATACGAGAATGGTAAGTTTCCACGTTTTGGGTCAAAATCTTAAAATCACTCCACTTGTACGTCTTATATTTTATCGAAGAGTTTAGAGCTGGGCAGTCTCTATCTCCAGATACTTACTGCCAATGTAACACTATCGACCACTCTGAATTTCTGTTAAAATCTATAATTCTAAGTTAAAAACAAGTCTAAAGTAATTAGTGATATATTCTAAATGGTCCATCACTTCATGGTTCTTAAACGTCACTTCCTCACGAAAACCGAAGCTTACAATGGTTACCATTGCTTTTTGTATCTGTATTCTTTATTGGCTGATTTTATGCCGGTTTATCCAAAGCACACTCACTTTAATGGAAAAAGAAATTAAGTTCAGCCCTGCTATAATAGCGCTCTGTCAATTATACACTGAATTGGATATGTCCGGCATAGTCACTATACAGTTAGAATCGAAAAAGTGAGGAATGCCGATGTCATATATACAACTAGTTAACTGTGATTGATGTGGGTGAATTCCTCTACAATTCGACCCCACTTGGAGTCTCGCCATTCTTGACTTTAGACAAAATATTGCAGAGTAGACGCATGATTTTAAAGTGGCTTGGAAAGAAACTTGCCGACCAAAGAAAGGAATTTTAGCAAAACATTCACCCCAATTGAGCGGACGATATGCAGTTTATCTCTATGAATTTCTTGTGAATTTACCCCACCCCAAATAAACAAATAAATAAAGTAATAAACAAAGTAATAAATAAATCAACAAAATAATATATAAATTAATGAATGAATAAATAAATGAATAAACAAATTAATTAATTAATTGATTGAATAATTAAAAAAATATATAGAAATGGAACATGGTTCTATCTGGTCTGTGCAGAATATAGCAATGTAGCAAACAAGCAAACATACAAGCAAACAAAAACGCGAACGACAAAGTCCTTTCAAACACATGATATCACTCCAACTGATAAAAGGTCTCAAGTACATTATCATCTCAAGAGGTATATATCATAATGAGGTCGAACAGAAGGTCGCAACTAAAGTGTTTGGCATGTTGGGTGGGACATAATTGAACGACGATGCGACGAACGCTGTGACAAACTTGACAAATCATTTCACCATTCAAGAAGCGGGTCACAATCATGACTGACTATCTGTTTGTGTGTGTGTCTGTGTCTGTCTGTCTGTCTGTCTGTCTTTCTCTTTCTCTCCCCTCCCTCCTTCCTTTTTTCCTCTCCTTCTCTATCTATCTATTTGTCTGTCTATCTTTCTATCTATCTATCTTTCTATCTATCTATCTATCTATCTATCTATCCCGGCATCTATCTGTCTGTCTGTCTTTCTGTCTTTCTATCTATTTATCTCTTTCTATCTATCTATTTATCTAACTATCTATCTATCTTTCTATCAATTATATCTACCTATCTTTCTACCTATGTAGTTACCTGTCTCTCTTTGTGATAAAAAGTAAGAAGTAAGAAAAAGACGCGAGAAGATTGAGAAGAAAGACGATCAACAATATAATATCAATTCTTTAGATGCATGATGCAAGGTGCATGACCCCACCCCCCCCCCCCCCCTTCTCCACATTTTCAGTCAGGCAGTTTTCATAGATATAGCAAAAGGTGTGTGTGTGTATAAATCACCCAGCGTTCCAAATTGAAATCGACAAAATCGTTTTTATCGGCATCACTAACAAATAGGCCTAATTATGATGATTGATATCTTGATCATTATTTGATTGTTGTCATAATCATTATTAACATTATCATTCACAACTGAGGTAGAAGTAATAACACTCAATTTAGTTTGCTGTCGATTGAATTGAATTAAATACTGTCGACATTTCTCCAGCTCTAACTGATCACAAGGATGTGTCATCCCGTTAAATCTCGGCCTGGTCTTTCTCGAGCGAAGATGAATCTCTTTCAAAACAAGCTCCTCTCTCCCGTTCTCCTGCACTGTACACAGAGTTAATTATTTCATTCTCATCGTTGACAGCTTGTGTGGAATGCACTAGAATTTGATTCATGCTTCTCTTGACAGCAACAATTACAATTTCAGACGAACTGTGACATAAAATTCCGAAGTTTACAAAGGGGGCAATGTTACCCTCACGGGCCCATTATAGCATCAAGGTTTACTCTATTGTCTGCCGTTCACTGACCCGCGCAAGATTACATTGCATGGCAATATAACTGTACTACCAGACCATAACTCACAAAATTCTGGTGCTTGAAAGAGAATAATGATATCGAAATGAAAGCCGTGGTAGATTTATATTACGTATCAGACCTTTGATTGTGACGTTCTGCGGTATTTGCGAAAGGTATTTAGGTGAAGGCCTAAACGAAATGTGGTATCGTTTCCATATTGAGAGAAAAAAAAAATTATAGATCCTTTTTATTTTTCCTGTTTTAATCTTCGCAAAGTGTGAAAGAAAACTTTGCAATTATTCAGTTCATCCAATCGTGGCTACTCATTCGTTGCGCTGTGTGTGTGTGTGTGTGTGTGTGCGAGCGTGTGTGTGTGTGTGTGTGTGTGTGTGTGTGTGTGTGTTATAGGTTTGCTGAAATAGACTGATCTTTTTTTAGCGGTGATTTCAAAGCGAACGAATCCATACAAAATTCCACTGATCTATATTTGAATGAAAGATATTACTCACATACCCTTATATTATATCTGTATTCATATACGAGTATATCTACCCATGAACATAATATATCTCTCTTTTTATCTATCGATATACTCACAAGGCAACAATCGTCTTTACTTGTATATCGTTTGAGTCTTTTATGGCTTTTTCTTTTTCATGAAAACCCCAAGACTATACGCTTTTTTAATGTGTGTCTTGATTATCTCCCCCCCCCTCTTTCTTTCCCCCTTTCTCCCTTCTCAATCTCTCCCCCTCCCTCCCTCCCCCACCTTCCTCTCTCCTCCGTCCAATCTCCCCATCTATATCTCTTGTTGATGCATTCATCACGCACGTATGCATATCCTCAGACCTTTTTTTAATCATTTTACTATCCCGAACGATTCCTCCGATTGCGCCTTTCTGCATGAGATGGGTTAGCAAAGAAAGGAAAATAACCAGTCTCATCATGGAGTAGTTTCCCCATGTTCTCAACTTGCCTGTCTGAGGAGCCAGTCACGTTCGGCTTGAAAAGAGTGTTAATGGAGGAGGAAGGAATTAAACTTCCATCCACGACAATCATACCAGAGGATAGATCCTAAAACAAGCACCCTGCCTTAAAAATAGATCCAGGACCACGCACGTACGGTTCAGTGATGCCCGTTGACTGTCGAATATTAGTACCCTGGACGACTTTACCTCGATCCAGACGGCGTGAGATTTTTTAATACCCTACAGGAGACATTTCTCCGCCCCACACAGAGGAGCTCTTATATACTGGGCCTCTGTATGATGGCACTCTGTAACATTAGGATTAAGCTTATCTCTGCTGATTTCGATCACAGCACTGAATCCTCGAACGTGTTGATATCAAGACTATCAAAATTAGATAGTTTCAAACTGAACTTTGGAAACTAAAACGACTTCGTTTCTTTTGAAATCATGTTAGTGTAGTTCTAAGTGTGACCATGAGTGTAGTGAGAGTTGAAATATAGGGTGTATTTTGAAGTCAAACATAATCACGCTCTTCTGTGGACACTGGTGGGTCTTTGAACGATTGACTAGTATAACAGAGTAACATTTACCTAGTGAGATCAATGGGAAACACACACCTTTGTGACTAGCAATAGTCAGCAAAAGATATCAACCAGGCACACTATACCGTACGCTTGAATGAATGAACTCCATATCAAATATCTGCATGGCTAGAAAACTCACTCCATGATTATATCAGTCAAAGCCTGGCACCGAGACTACTATAGCTCATCTGGACCGACATTGCCTATTGACAGTCGTCATCTGGGGACATTGCAATGAAGCGTCTTGTCAGACTTTTCCTTTATGGACAAACTGTTAAAAGCTACGGAAATCCTTGCATCTGATCGGCTGAGAGCATATTTGTACGACAAATTAGACAGAACTTTTCATGAAATGTCCCCCTAGTTACAAATGAACAGACACCTCCTTACACGTATTCACTGAACAATGTGGCTATCAAACAATTTAAAAAGTAGACTAGATCTGTCGTCTTTGGGACATGATACATAATGATTATATGGTATAAAATTGAAATTGACATAGGCAGAGGACTTTCTGAGCTAACCTCTACACAAATTTTGAGGAGA
This sequence comes from Diadema antillarum, assembly GCF_040938485.1. Classification (NCBI taxonomy): domain Eukaryota; kingdom Metazoa; phylum Echinodermata; class Echinoidea; order Diadematoida; family Diadematidae; genus Diadema; species Diadema antillarum. The sequence continues at coordinate 335,132 of NW_027271259.1, read as the reverse complement.
AATAAGGAGAAGAAGAAGAAGAAGAAGAGAAGACGAAGAAAAAGCAGAAGAAGAAGAAGAAAGAATCCGTACAGAAACAGAAGGTGATCCGAGAGGATACTCGGATCACCTAAATATTCGTCTTCACCAATCACTGCATGTAGAAAAGATCATTCAATCGATACTGCACTGTTAAAGTGGGCGTGGTTCTTATGAAAACAATATTAGACCAATCTTGGAATGCGCGTTCGCCAGATGCTTCTGAATCGACTTTAGTCTGTTGATGAGCTACTTGTGGCGCGTGTTCGTTTAGCTATACATACCATCAATGACTTAGATAGATGACCGTGACGAAGTTGACGACGATGGTTCAAGGAATAGTATACTAGTATTGGTTGGGATGAGGATTTAACTTTTAACTTTTTGTGAGATACTAAGAATCCATGCACGAAATGCAATGTTAAAGAGCATACAATTCTAACAGGAAATCGAAATTTATTTGATGAAAATCAGTTTTGAAATGGCTGAGATATCCACAAAGTAAAAGAAAGCGATCTTAACAAAAATTGGGTCTAACCTTTTATCACTGTTTATTAGGATGAATTTTTACGATTGTTTTAGGCCTATTTGTTTTGATATTTCAGCCATTTCAAAACCAATTTTCATCCAATAAACTTTGAATTCCTATCAAAATTGTATGCTCTTTCATATTTTGTAAGACATTTTTTTCATTATCTCTCTCTCTCTCTCTCTCACACACACACACACAAAGTTGGAAACCTGAAGCCCCATCTCAACTAAAACTATACCATCCCTTTAAGATGGCAATAACAGGTGAACTGGTAGTTTAGTGAGATATCGATGGAGAGTGAGAGAGAGAGGGGGTAGAGAAAAGTGATCATAACCGAGGGTTTTTTCAAAGGCCTCAGAATGTTGTTAACATCGTCGACAAGACAAAACATTTTGTCTACAAGGTACAAACATTAATAACATTATCTCATTAAAGAAAACTGCCGTTTCGCTTGTAGCAAACTCATTAAAAGATGAATGTCATTCCTAAAAAAAGAATCGTAATTGTCATAAGCAAAAGTAAAAACGATAAGAAGGGGGAGGACACCTCCATGTTTCGTTAGTGTGTGTAAAAATGAGCACGAGGTCGAAGGTGAGGGTGAAAAGGAGGATGACAGTCGACCGTCGACCGTCAGCTGTCACGTCTTGCGCCTGGCACGTCGGGGCGCGCGATGTGCGACTGATGCGATAAATGATTGATGCGTGTTAAAATCATGATAAGCATTCCCAAGATGCCGCGCGTAACTTCCGGACGCGAATTAAAGGCGATCGAATCTCTTCGCCGCCTTGTTGTAGAGAAGAAACAAGCGATCAAAAGACAGGATACCACTCTAACCGTGACAACCACTCGTTGTATTTATTCACTGCGTGCCCCATCTAGGCATTTAAATTCCGTTGGAAGATCAGTCTCTCCTCTCCCCTACTTTGTTAAGCAGATGCCTTCGGGAGCTGAACTTAATTGAGTGGGACATTTTCAATCACATTTCCTTCCCAACTTTATCTCGTAGAAGTGAAGAGACGGGTGTCATACAAGGACAAATCTAAATTCAGAACATACGTCGATAGCAAAGAAGAAATAGCATAAATCTTTGTTTCTTTATAAAGTCGATGGTTGGCTTCTAAAGTGAAACATAACAGGGAGGTGACCTCCCCGAACATATTATCATTCAATATCGATGGGTTGTATACGACAAGCTTAAATCCTCGCTGCGGATCTCTCCAAGCTTTCGAGACGAATTCCACAGGTCAATGACCTCTGGTTAAAACATGACATACTTCAACACATTTTAAACAATAATCTGACTTTTTTTTTTTCAAACTGTCATCTCTCTAGATCCACTCTAGATATTATATTCTTTCTTTTTTTCATTTTTTTATGAGACTTTTCACTGACCATCAGGTTACAGAGATAGACAAAAATTACCTTGCTCGTTAATCTGTAAGAAGCTGTGCATGAAATCAGGGAAGTGTGAGAGACCCCCTCGGATGAAATGGCGCATAGCAAGTGTTTGGACATACCTGTAGAAATCCGTTGGTGTTTGAAGAAAGCGTCGAGCGTCAGTACGTAGGTACCCTCCGGAACATCCTCCCGAATCGAAGCAGAGTACGTCCGCCTGTAGAATCGGATCTTCCCGGAACTCCTCGACGCGTCATCGCGCATCATCGTCATCGCCTCGTTGGCCGAGGCTTCCGACGACGACTCATCGTCTCCGGACGGGACAGAATTCGGCCGCCCCTGCGACCTACCCCTTTGCCTCGCCTCGCCACCCCTCGTACTCTCCCCTCTTGCCGCGAAGGTCCCGGGTACATCCATAAGCAAAATCCCGATCAGAGCCAGAAGAGCACATAGTAAAAGTAATCGTTGGTTTCTCGCGAACGTCATACCTGCATGAATATTATTCGCAATATCTTCAACAGACCGACAGAGAGATATTATCCCGTGAAAATTGTTATAGTTCCCGTGTGAGGAAAACTGTCGGTTCAGCACCACTGATATCTGATTTCTGGAAGGTCGGTGTCACGAAAGTTAAATGTATCACCGCAGTTGGCGCACGAGAGAGGTGGAGTTCTGTAGAAAGACGAATGCAGCATGAACCAATGGGGAGCACCGTACGCAGCAATCGCTGTATATTCATTACCTGTCCAACTCGAAAAGGGCATTTGAAGTCAAGTCATCAACCTGCGCGTACCAGGACAAGTTTGTCTAGTGCCCCCAACGTCAGCTAGCATCACATTAAAAACAACAACATGTACAACAAATAACAGACCAGGATATTACCAAAACAAAAACTGATGTCCTTTTGCAAAGTGTTGTTATGTTATCGAGAAGTGGTTCAAGTATAAACATGATGAATTATACCAACACCGTTTGATGAAAGAGAATGAAAGAGATGAAAGTTTGATGAAAGAGATGAAAGTAATTCCTATTTATAAGAAAGGGGAGAAGGATGATGCCAGTAATTATAGACCCATATCTTTATTATCTTCCATTTCTAAGATTCTTGAAAAAATAGTGTACATCCGGACAGTACGTTTTCTTAAAACCTGCGACATATTTTCAAACTTTCAATTTGCATTCAGGGAAAATCACAGCACAACACACGCGTTACTCGCCCTTATCGACAAAGTCACACACGCACTCGACACATTTTCACACACAATAGGTATCTTCTTGGACTTCTCCAAGACCTTTGACACGATTAACCATGGAATACTTCTCGCCAAATTATCCCATTATGGCATACGTGGAAAGGCCTTGGAGTGGTTCACTAGTTACCTATCAAATAGATCTCAATTTGTACATGTCAACGGCTTTGACTCTGAAAATAAAACGATTACATGTGGTGTTCCACAAGGAAGCTTACTAGGCCCATTGTTCTTCATTATTTATATCAATGATTTTCATAGATCCTCGGAGAAACTATCATTCATATTATTCGCGGATGACTCTCACCTTTTCTTTTCCCACCCTGACCCAAATATCTTAACAAGAACAGTAAATGAAGAACTGAAAAAGGTTATACGTTTGATATACGCAAATAAATTGTCATTAAATATTCAAAAAACAAAATTTATGCTTTTTAGTAACTCTTTAGATAGCCTCCCAGGCAATATAACATTTGATACTACTCCCCTAGAAGAAGTTTCTACCTTTAAATTTCTTGGTGTTTGCGTTGATAACAAGCTTTCTTGGAGGAATCACATTGATAACATATGTAACATTATTTCACGTAACGTTGGCGTAATGAACAGATTAAAATATTATCTTCCTTCATCTGCATTATTAACTCTTTATTCTAGTTTGATACTACCTTATTTAAACTACGGGATCCTTGCTTGGGGTAATACATATCAGATATTACTTGATAAACTTTTTTTATTGCAAAAGAAAGTGCTCAGAATTGTTTTTAACCTAAGTACCCGAGAACATACAGATCCTTTGTTTTTTTTTACCATAAAATGCTGAAAATCAAAGATTTGTATGTGTTTCAACTTGGCCAGTTCATGTTTAATTATAACAGCAATTTTTTACCCAAAATATTCCACGACTCATTTCATCGAAACAGTCATGTACATAACTATCCTACGCGACGATCTGACGAATTCCATCTTCCATTAATGAGAACCGCACATGCCCAAAATACATTTCTTTATACCGGACCCAGAATTTGGAATAATCTAGATAATAGCTTAAAAGATTCACCCAAATTCCTCACATTTAAATACAAATTCAGAAAACACTTATTATCTACTTATAATTCTAGATAATCTGAATTGTTTTAATTCATGCTTGAGGTTTCACCTGTCCTGATGTCGCAGCACTTGGCGTGATCTGTATGCAGACCTCTCTTCTCTCTTCTTTCTTCTTTCCTCTTCCTTTCCTGTCTTTTGTTCCTCGTAGACTTGTATTGTTACCGTCTTCTCTCTTCTCGGTACTGTCTCGCGTCTTATATGTGTGTGGGTAACTGCATGTATGTACGAGTGTGTTGTCCTTCATATTTTCCCGGTACACACAGTTCAACGAACACTGTCTGGGCATCAGCATTGATACTCCACTCTTATTTCTTATTACTGCCGAAGCCAGCATATATCAAAATAACTATACTTTTACAAATGACTTAAGTAATCTATATTTAATACAATAGCTGTAAAAAAAAAATCTTGAATAATATATTGTTTACTCATTATTTATCTAGCGATCCACGTCCCACAAGCTTTGCTTTTTAGTGGATCGCTATTTTCCATGATTGAAGTTAGTTTCCGAACGCTCACGAAGTATGCATGCATTGTTCCTCGTAATTATTGTACATATGTTGTTATGTATGATTTATTTCATATACTACATGAATCTTTTGTAAACGTTTGGACAATATCATTTCATGACATGTATACTTTGTATTATGTTTTTGATCTTCGTTGATTGGAAATAAACTATGATTGAATTGAATTGAATTGAATTGAATTGAATTGAAAGAGGACAAATATCTCGCTTCTGCTTGCTCTGCGATATCAACGATCAATGTTTGCTTTAAACAGCATTTTTACTAGATAGGACATCTCGTAATTGCAATAACTCTACTATTATTATCATTATTTTTATTATTATCATCATTATTGTTCTTCTCCTTCTTCTTCTTCTTCTTCTTCTTCTTCTTCTTATCATTATTATTATTATTATTATTATTATTATCATTATTGTTATCATCATCATCATTATCATCATCATCATCATCGTCGTCATCATCATCATCATTGTCATTATTATTATCTTTATCGTCATCCATGATCATCACCTTCCTCGTCGTCATAATCTTACCATCACCACTGAAGATAAGGCAGATGTAACTCTAATCTTTTTTCAAGGCGGGGGCAGCAGTTATTGCAAGAGAATTTAGCGAGCAGAAGATCGTCACGCGATACGAGCCAACAGCGGCAGACAAACCCCACCAAAGCTAGTTAAAGGCACTATCTATCATTTGCAGATGAAACAAAAGCCCAGCTTTAGTGCTTCAAAATAGTTCTAAAATGTGAGTTAGGGATAGAAACCGCCAATGTAACGATTCTAATCAGGATAGTCAATGTTCAGTATTGTTAAATATGCAAAATGTGAACAATCGTTACAATAGAAGTGTTTCTAGACTAAACCGTCTACAGTTACGGTTATAGATGAGAAAAAATAGTGATATCTCCTTACATTTTAGCTTTTATTGCAAAACTTTTATATGGTAGGATGTTTTGTGACACAACTGACCTATACACATAATGTGATAACTCGAACATTTTTAAAATCACTGCTCCCAATGGTAAACTGTACCTTTAATTTTTGTAAAATACATAACTGTGATGGTTTCGACCACTACATGTATCACTGTACCACGAAAACGAGTGAGATTCTCCAAAATTATATGAGTTCTTTATGCTATTTTCAATCATTTCAACGCAACGTCTTCCATTTCGTTTGAGTTTAATCTATCCAGTAAAGCGCATTGTTGAAGCTGTGATAGAAATATGGAAGAAAATCTATTTGAATCACTTTTCATTTTTTGCATGGGGCGGGTTTTCCGAATATTTAGCATTTCTTTTATGACTACTGTATTCGACGGTACTGCAGATGAAAACTGGTTTGTTGTTCTTTAAGGGTTTCTTATTTTATCAAACAGATTTCAGAGTCTTCAAAGAAAGAGCAACGACAGCATAACCATTAATAAAATAAAATTTCATGAAGAAACCAAGTCAGTTTTATCCCCAACATCATTCCTACGTTTAATCGTGAAACATTCGACTTTACCTTTAAAACAACAACAATAATCCTCTTACTAGAGGGATGGCGTAGTATTGGTTGAGATGAGGATTCAGCTTTTAACTTTTTGTGAGATACTGAGAAACCACTTTATGAAAAATATTAAAGAGCATACAACTTGAATAGTAATTCCTAGTTTATTTGAGAAAAATCAGTTTTCAAATGGCTGAGATTTCCAAAAACAAAATAAAACAAGTTCAAGTTGATTTATTTCATTTCCAACAAAATAATTAGGAATACAATGAAATGTCACGAAATCAGTACAATAATGTGATGAACATAATAACATGTAATAAAGACACAGGTAAATTATTAACAGAGATACAAATAGATGTTATATAAATCATTATGGTAAAGTCAGACACAAAATTGCTGGAAATGGGACTGCTAAAAAGCAGAGCTTGTAGTATGCAGTCCCCTCATAAAAAGGGGAAAAATCGAATGGCACAAAAAAATATACATGTATATACAATTTGCCCTAAGAAATAGAAAAAAAAAACCAGAGTAGTACACACATACATGCACACACAAGGACGCACATGGCCGGGTCACAAAACGGATTTGATCCGGATGAAAATGAGCCGGATTAGTCCCGGAATGGAGGGTAATTTATGCTACAGTCACACACAGCCGGATTTCAAACCGGGTCCATAAGGAATTAAAACCGTATCGACCCTCTTCGAGCTGTAGAGACCTGTATTGACCCGTATAGAACCGTATAAGAATCCGCTTTAAATCTTTAACTGAATCCTTTTCGACCCCTATCGACCCGTGTCAACCCGCTTCGACCCGTACCGACCCGGATGTAAACCTTGTCATCATCCGCTGCATGAAGGCAATGCGGTATACGGCAAGGGTCCAAACGGTTTTACGCTGCGGGTTGCAGCGGGTCGATGCGAGTCAATGCGGTTCGAGCCGGGTCAATTCGGATATCAATACGGAATTGAAATCCGTGAGAAAATTTTGAACATGACCAAAAAATTTTCACCGCCGAATCGTTGACACGGGTTACGATGCGGTCAATGCGGGTCTCTACGGCTCGAGCCGGGTCGATACGGTTTTAATTCCTTATGGACCCGGTTCGAAATCCGGCCGTGTGTGACTGTAGCGTAACAATCACGAGGCAGCTCTCTTGTAAGGGAAGAAAAGATAAGTAGATAGAAAGATTAGTGAGGAAGGTATAATATGTCTATGATTGAAGAGTCCGAAGTGGACAAGAAAGGGGGAAGGAGAAGGAAATGGTGGGTCATAACCAAGGCACTAGAAGTACAGAAGCTTGGGCTCGCTGAGGTACAAGGAGTAGTAAAATTAAACCGGAGCAACAACAATTTTAAAAATCAACAGTAACAAAAGAGTAACTTACTGTGTTGCATAAGAAGTTTTTAAATAATTCTTTAACTTTAAGGAAAAGGTATTAAAACTTAAGACACAGTCTTCTTTTATACTATTATCGAGAGAATTCCAGAACTTTGGTCCAGAAAAGGAGAATACAGATTTAGCAAAAAAAAACCGTCCTAGTCAAAGGCAAATGATATTCATGGGATTGATGGGTCGGATATGCATGAACTGTTTCGTTTTTAGTAAACATGAAATCAAATACAAAGAGCAGAGCATGGTCGGTGAGTTTACACATGAATTGTCCTAATTGCAAACGGTATAATCATGAATTTTCGAAACATTATTTTGGCGAAATGAATCATTAGTATGACTTCTCAACGATTCGTTACAAATGATATGAAGAGTTTTTTTTTTTCTGTAACAATAATATTATTTCTATAGATAGGTAGAAAAAATGTTTCCCCGTGCGAGTATCCCATAATTTAGATAAGGTAGTAACAGGGTGGAGTATAATATAAAAACAAAGTGATCCTAATAAAAGGTGCATGGGTCCCGCCTTATATCAATATAAATTTATTTGGATATCTCTGTCATTTCAAAACCAATTTCACTAAATAAACTTTGATTTTCCTCTCAGACTTATATGCGCTTTCATATTTCATACATTTTTTCTTTCTACCTCACAAAGAAAAGTTGGAAACCTGAAGTTCCATCTCAACCAAAACTATACCATCCCTTTAAAACTTCTTGTGTCGGGACTACATGTCTGCCCACATTACACACTGCAGAACTTTTCTTTTGTGCTTGTCTGTAAATAGCGAATCTAATCCAGTTGATCTGCTAAATTCCGGATGTATGTTTCCCATTGGCCCTGTATGGGGTTATAACCTTCAATTCCTTACGGAATATTCTTACACGTGATGGAATCAATTCGTGGGGAAAGAGAAACAAACATCGAGTATCTAATAATCACGTGATTTACGGCGGTAAGTAGTCTTCATCTGCCGGACGTCCCATGGAGATTTCAAGCACAATTTGGCTCACTTGAGATTCACTTTAAAACATGTTCATGAGACATAAAACATAGTAACACGTTTGAGTTCCGATTAAAGATTTAGAATCACTATTAAGTGACAGAATAATGGAAGATGCAACAAGGACTCAGAGTTACAGGTAAGATATTTAAAGAAATGTTTTCATGGCATTTAATTTTATGCCCCTCAATCATTTCGGTACGGTCGAGAGCTTGAAGCTATGTACAGTCAAGTGATCCGTGGCAATGACTTTTATCGATGAACTGAGATGACGTCGATGGGGAGAATTTCAACTAAAGCTGGCGCTATAACATTAATCTTGTCTTGTGATTTCAGGCTTTCCTTTCTTGCAGTGCTGTTGTTGTTTTTGTTTTTGTGCACTTTTACCTAATTTCAATTTCTTGCACCTGTCACCAACGCTGACAAAGATCTCACCACCAGCAGCAAAGCGTATCTTTTTCTCTTTCTTTTTTAAGTAGGCCTTAACTATTGCTGACGAATTATGAATTGCTGAATTTCAACCAAACTTAAACAAAACTATATTAATAGCATAATATTATTTTTGTTCTTTTCTATCACAACTCGTGATATAATGATTTGTGTATGTGTGAATATTTTATGAGTTTGTTCGCAAAAACCGATAAGTTCATATTTGCCAAATGGAGATATTTGCGATTAAAGGTCAAGAAAAATAAAGAGAATAATAAGAAAATTTTGCTTCTTTTGACCATAACTTCAAGATTGTACCTTTATATGTAGTGACCAATATATCATTTGAAAGGTATTATTTTGTACTTTATGACAGAGACCGTACTTCAAAATCTTCAAAAATAGACTTATCGGTTTTTGCGAACAAACTCTTCTTTACTTACTATGTATATGAGAGGACCGGCTTCTTTGCTTTTCTATTTGAATTTTTAAGTAACGTCAATCCCCTAAACGTACAATGTTAACGTTTCCAGCTATGCTATATCCCGTTGATATTGATATTGTGGAGGTGGAAGGTGGGGGAGACCTTCCTGCTTTTATACTGCTGACAGTGCAATAGATATAGATTATTGAACAGATTAGAAGAGAAGCTACGCCTGTGTCTGTGGGATACTGTATTTTCATGTAACCTACCAAACAATGCCTCCACCACCTTGGAGTCATAAAGTTGGCACAATACTTCTTGCATCTATTATGTATAGTGATACATAATACACGTGTATACACAGGAGTGACAATGATGGCAAGAGATGTCGCAGAATGTCAAGTAATCTTGTAGAAGCTTTAGACGTTGTTGCCTTCCTCAGCTTTATTGTTTCTTGTATACATACATGAAATGATGAAGACATAAGCATTATGGAGGTGCATGCATGGGATAGAAATATTGAAAGTAACTTGTAGTAGTAATCTATGGAATGACGTAGAAAGACTTGAACAGATTGAATTGATTTCAATAAAAGGTGTAATTATCAAATTTTCATGATAGACCAATTTATAGACCGATAGACAGTTGGACTAAAGATTGATACATTGGTATTACTTAATACCTTTTCATTTTAAGATTGATTGCCATATATTATGTACTTTTTATTTGTCTCTTCTTAATACTGTCGATTAATTTCACCTCAATATTATGTTGTAACATTTCAGGTATTACATGCAGAAAGTGCACAAAGAAATAAAACCAGCAACAAACTGTCATTATTCCCTACAAGTGTTGGCGTTTTTGATACAGGAAACTGCTATCAAATTTTCTGTGTATAGTCAATGAGCTAATATCTACAATAACTTCTTTTTCACAAAAGTCAGCATTGTGTAGAAATTGATTGATGGGAAAGATATAGAAATCCTCCCCCCCCCCCCCCAAAAAAAAAGAGAGAGAGAGAGAGAGAGAGAAAATAGTGAAGAAAGGTGTTGAGATCGATTGGAGATTTGTATTTATTTCAGATCGTCTACTTTGTATAACGCTGGTGCGACTATTTATATCAGTTTTGTGAAAGCATGTGGCATTTAAAGATCTATATAAATATTAATGTTCTTCTTTCTTTTTCTTTCTTTTTTGATTACGATGAAAACTTGAAACATATAGTCTAGAATCAATGTACACTTTGTATTATGTTTTGAACATCGAATGCACTTTATGTCCTCTCAACTTTCAACGCTAGCAATCAAATACTTAATTGTCATTTTCATCAGAATTCAACCAAAAGTTGGTTCTCGTAAATTCTTCCCGAATGATCTTTGTAATTATTCCCTTCTTTGTTGCTGTTGTTTGGTTGTGTTTTTTTTTTTTGTCAAAGTACTGATGGAATATTCTTCATGAGTGTCTCGATAACTTGCACCCGAATACTTATCTTAATGGTCCCTAGAAGCAAAAACAACAACAAAAATAGTCCAAAGAAAGAACTATTCAATACTTCCTAATTTTTATCGATTGCCTTCGAAGCTCCTGTCGCTTTTAGACCATGCACCTTTCCACTGCTGCACAGATGGCGATATAAAAAGATGAAGTACTCGTCAGGTGTTTGCTAATCCCACGCTACTGGCAAGATACTTGGTGTGTAAAGATTGCCACTTTATTTAGCAGTTAGAGAGAGCGAGAGCCTTGGGTGATTTCTATCAAAGAAGTTACTCACAGTGCATGGAGCAGCCCAAAGAACCGAAACAAGATCAATCCGATTACGATTAGTAACAGTCTAGTGGGCCGATCAGCAGTGTTCAAAAGTGCACTAATCTTTTCGTCAACCTGATACAACAGAATTGAACAGCGCCATCTATTAACGGCTATTGCCATAATGCACTGATAGTCTGAAATCGCAGGCCTGTTTCATCAAGTAGCTACACATAATTACAATAAAAGAGTAAAACTGTCGCTTTTTGGGTGTTGCTGAATATTGATAGAGATATAACAGGCCATGATAACGTGAGAATTGCAAAAGCTTAGGTCAGTCGTGTGAGAGAGATTTGATTACTTTTTTTATTTTTTATTTTTAACCTTGTCTTACAAGCTCTGCTTTTTCAAGGTCCCACATAACATTCCATTTATGTTTGTACTCTCATACCCCGAGAGGGGGTCGATAGAGTCAATAAAATCTTACAAATCTTACAAATAGGCCTGGTTCAGTTTTTGTAATCAATGTACCTGTCCCCACGAGGGGTTTGTGTCACATGTAAATGATTTGTTAAAATAAAATGAAATAAATTGAAATTGAAATTGCATCACATTTGTCGAAAAGTGTGTTCTCATTATTTTGTGAAAGTCCGCAGTCAGGATCCTCCACTGATCTGATCAACAGAATAATACAAGTTACTGAGCAAGATAAAGCACCTTAAATCGTTTGTTTGTTGAATTCAGTGTCATTCGCACTTTTGTTCATAGCCGTCTGTATATGTACAGCCTTCTCAGAGTTGATAAAGTTGAGTTATTTTGGATTGACGCATTTTCGCTAAATTTCTATTTTCTTGACAAGCCATGACCCCGTAATTAAAGCGCACCCACCGCTCCTAATACGTGACAGGTGTACAGTCGCCCCTCCGTGCATAATGCATGCTCGACGTGAGGCCCTGGCCAGTGACAGTGCAGTGTGTGTGTAAAGCAAGTTTCTCATCGGCTTATGCGATATGTACGCACGCTGATCTTTCGGGTGCAAAAAAGTGTAGGACTCGGTAAGGTCGTACGTGTAAGCCTTACACTGCGGCTACGGAAACGAGAAGCCTAGTGATCATCTTGTCACTGAGGTTAATATAATCCTTCGCCATCTTTGAGGAATCAGCCCTGGTGATTCAAGAGAGCCAAGCAAAGGGGAGAGACCAGCCGGCAACAGTGGGCTCTGCCTTTGCTCTTGTTTTCATCAAGTGAGTTGCTTCATTGCTTGAGATATATCAGTATCAACATAAACTTACCTGAACCTGAAGGTATCTCGCTACTGTAGTACGCTCAGTACGTAGAAGACTAGTCTACTGCTGCGCTTATAATCGTCTGTGTATGTGCGATACTGTTGTTCTTATCTCTCCGTCTAACTGTTGTTACAGGCATATACAGCCTGTATAAGACGTAGTGGATGTCCTTACTCGTATGCACTTGTTTTTGCCATAGCCTACTAGATTTAGTATTTATGTCATTGCTTCAAGTTGATTCCTTAATGATTTGGCAAGTGTTAACACCTCCAAGCCAAGCAAGACCAAGAAGATGTATGACCATGAGGTGCTAGATGACACTAGTAATTGCTGAAGTGAGAGAATAATACAGGAGAGAATACAGATGAGAAGTGTAGACTCTACACTAAATACATGTGACTTGCCTTTTATCAGATGTAAGCTTGGAATGTCTGTTCCAGGCAAGATTATTCCAAAATGACACTTGATTTTTTTAAAGATTATACCTGACATGAAAAGCCATCATTCCTTGCCTATTTCAGGTGCTCCAGAACCATAGCAGCCCCCCCCCCCCATTTTTTTTAGTTGCAACTTTCTGAATGTTCCATCCTTTAGATTCATGGGGGGGGGGGGGATACATTCATTGTCGACATTGACCTTGTACATAGATCTCTGACTGAACCCCCTCTCCCTCCTCTTCCCCCCCCCCCCCCCCCCCCCCGAGAAATGTTCCACAAACCTTGTATTTGATTTTGAATACACATTACTACAGAAGAGTTGACTATAAGAGTAGGTAGGATGATAGACAGAATTATGGAGCTACATGTATCATCAACCCCGGGAATATGTAGGTCTTACTTTACTTTGGCCAACCTGGCACACAACTTTTGCCTAAATCACTATCATTAGGCCTACATTCCTGCTTGAATTCTCTCTTTTCTCACTCCTATTCCTTCTTCATTATCAGTCGACCTCATCCAATTGTAATCGATCCAATAAGTCATTTCTCTATCAAAGACTTAAAGTCAGATTTAATCTGTGGGGTACTGTGCATCATGTCCAAAACCATTCAGTAATATGACATGCTTGGATTTACTTCATTTCACTTTAACATAAGGCACATTACCCAGTATTAAAGCATTGGTTATTTGCCCCACCAGATGTTACTGTTCCTTTGATATGGGCTCTTGTTTAACAAATAATTATTTTGCACCTGTTTGTGTGCTAATGATGAAAGTCTGTGGTCTGTGTATGTTGTGATTTAAAAATGGTGTAATTTAAAATTGTTGCCATGAATTGAAGCTGGTATCTTCAGATCCTATAGAGAAGCTTGTCAGGTAGTAGCGATGCTTGAATTCAAAAGATATACAACCTGCACTTATATGTGCTTCACTTTCCAAAACTGAGTGTGATACGCGCCTAGTTGAATAGGAACAGATATGAATGGGCTAAATGAGGCTTAAAAGTACATTGTACAAGTTTGGTTTCCTTTGTCTAAGCCAAGTGGGCGATTATCTATCTGCTCCCTTCTCTTCTTTCCCCTCCAAGCAAGAACATTTTTAGATTGTATTGTCAAGAGGCAGTAAATCATGTTGTAACTACATCTGTTACAGGAAACTACTACTGTAAAACGAGGAATGTTCACGTGCATTTTAATTTCATGAATTTTGCGAGCGGCAACATTTGCAAAATTGTGAAAATTCTTGCCTACACAATATGCATTGGATGCCAGTGGCAAGTTGCGAAAATTTCATGCTGCGGAAGGGCTGTCAGCTCCAATTCACAAAATTTTCATGCTGCGAATACAACTGTATATCATGTTTTACAGTATTGCAAGTTCAAGTCTTTCTGTACGCAATGACTCCAATTTCAGATGATACTTGTGGATGTTGGTGACATGAGTATGAGTACTTGGTCATTGAAGAAAAAATGGGGAAACATGGCTACATCATGATTACAGCTCATATTTAATCTCATCTATGTTACTCAATTGTGCTACTATCATCAAGATAATAACATTGCAGAAATATGGTTAAGAAAGGAAAGTTGCATTTAAGCTGGATTTCTTCCAGCAACCCGCCCATTCCCGGATGAGAGACCATGAATTAAAGTCTTGAAAACTTCCCAAGATCACAAAATTACGACGAAGGGACTTCTCTCAATGTGTGTAGTTAACCTGTGGAAAAATTTACCATCAGAAACCATCAGTGACAATAGTGTAAACTCGTTCAAATCTAATTCTGTAGAGAAGCTATGGAAATGTAAATCCAGTTGTTATGACCTGGACACTATTTTCTCATACATTGTAATCATACCCACATTTATAGTGTAGTATTCAGCTAGATGCACGCATAAGTGACTACAGTTGTAGTAGCATAGGAAGATATATTTTCAAGAGAATGCAGTGGGTAACAAAGTTCTGTTTATTTTATTTCCAAACATCAAGTTATTGTAAATCAAGGTCAAATGGTAATGCAGGCATTTTTAAATACATGTGAATGTACAGTGTATACCCTTCATATACATACGTATGGTCTTCTGTGCAAACTGTGCACCGTACAATTTTGTATATATTTTCTTATGTTTCTGTGTGTATGGATCCCCACACACCACTAGCAGCCTGCTGCTTAGATTGCGAGCAGACACCAGAGGAATATTGCGAGAAACTTTACATTGTATACATCATATTGTTCATGTTTGTGTTGGGATTTACAGGGAATTTTATGTGTCTACTATTAAAGGAAGTTATCATCCCTTTGGTGACAAGACTTCATATTTCAATTGGCATATATGTGCAATGCAGACATATTATAACACCTCTGACTCAATTTTGAATTTTTATGAAATGTAGAACTGATTGTAGTTTTAAATGTTGAATTATTATCTTAATCCGAAACAACGTGACTACATTTTTATGTTAACATTGATGTTATTTGTTTTCCGCTGAAACGGGCTAATACAGTACAACTGTTCCAACATGTGATTGTTCAGAAAATGCATAAAATCCATCAGGATGAAGTCTTAAAACCATGAGATAACAGTGAGCGTGAAGGCACTGTTTCGTATCACAGACAGATTAGATGTTTATTTATTTTGTTTTGCAAGTTCCTTTTGGATGCCCCTGTCACAGTGCCAATGTTTATGCAGCCGGTACATCCCTCATGTACAATTGTAAATCCATTTGAATGTCACTTCAGATTTTTACCATTTTTAGTTAACTGCCCTTGTTTGACTGCACTCATGGAGTGACAATTTCTTCAGGGTTGCATTCCGCAATACCATCCTCCAGAACACAATCTGAAAATGGAAATTGCATTGGGTGTATGCAAGCAGGTTAACTGAGTGGTAAAGACATAGTAGTCAAATGCAGGGATAGGCCAGCCATAATGAACAACCACTAAAAGACCTAAACCTCGATGCATCGAGTGTCAATGAATTATGTATCAAGGTTTCCTGCTAGGATTCCATAGTTGTAGCTGATCACATGACTGAGGTCCTGTAGACAAGGGTCTCTGCATATACCCATCCGGGGGCACAAGATCATCCGGTTTCCTCCAAATGAGCAACTTAGAACAGAAGCAGCCCATGGCATAGCTGTAGTGTCTTGCTCAAGGACAATAAAAGTATTATAGCCTGGTCTGATTTTCATCATGCTGTCCTATATAAATCAGTAATACTACCATCCTCTATTTTTATTAAGCCACACTTGTACTTCCAAAAGTAGACTATGTACATGCAGGCCTGCCCTGCATGTAGGCCCTGCCCTTTTGTGCTTTGTACACTTTGATTGAGAGACCAATTGAATTTGCATCTAGTCAAGTTTTATGCAAGCCTTTGCAACGAAGTTGTCCCTGACTGCTCAAATGCTTATTTGAAGTTTGCCTGATATAGCAATTGTTGATACCTAAAAGCTGGATTTAAAGTGATTTGAATGCCCTCAGAAGGAACGGCTTCCATGGAATGGATCCTTACCTCGTCCTGAGGGGATATAGCCATAAAATCTCGGTTTATCCGATCCACCAGACGTACACTGTACAGTTTTTGGTATAATATGCTTGAACACTATTGTTTCTACAACAAAGCATGGCAGTTTTGATCTCTTAGCAGATTTGTTGAAGCATCATGTTAACTGCCAAAGTGGAAGCTGAGATGAGAATCGAGAGGAATATAATGTAAAAATATATCTTTAGATATTTTCACAAGTACATTGTACTTTTGTTGATGCAAAACATGCATAATCATTATTATGCCATATATTTCACAAACAGTCATGACTTTAAATATGTTAGATAATTTGGAAGTGGCTGAATTCATAATCTAGAACTACATTGGCAGAATTTAAGAGGCTGGGTGATCACTTTTCAAAGAAAAATAGGTGAGTTTTTACCTTGAGTATGATGTAGTACATTGTAGGGTACAACACATAATGTGTTACAGGAGGCAATAGCAAGTACTTAATAGCAAATATATTGATTGTGATCCTGAAGAAATTTGCAAAAATAAAAACACTGTATGAAATATACCATATATGCAGTAGCTCTAAATCTAAGTTGGAACTAGCATAAAAAATACTAATAATATTAAAAAAAAGTAATCATAATCCCACCCAGTCCCAGTGTAAACCTGGGTATGTGTTTCAAGGTTGGCACACAGTAATGTAATTAAAATGAGAGGCATTCATACACCTGTGCTAATATACCGGCATCTACTGTATGTAATCTACTGTACTGACATTTGCTCATCACTCATCATTCCAAACCAAATTATTTCCTTTTATTTTTCTCCCTTTGTTTCCTTTCGTTCTTTAATCACATTTATCATGATACAGTATTTATACTTCAATGTTCTTTCCTTTCCGTGTTTATTGGGACATGGTCTTTTGAGTATATATTGAAAATTGAATCCAGGAAATGAAATTGTTTGTTTTCACATATTGCTGGAAGACATCTGTTTGTACAAGTCATTGTGTGTGTGTGTGTGTGTGTGTGTGTGTGTGTGTGTGTGTGTGTGTGTACAAGTTACATACAGGGCTAAACGTTATTACCATCTGCTTTGCAGTATGAAAGCTTCAATTAAGTACAATGTAATTATGGCCATTTTGATGCCAGATGTTTTGCAGATTAAAAATAGGGAAAAGCATAACACATGCTTTACTCTGCTGTTTTGAGTATTTTTCGTGGCACTTATGTTTGTAATATATATTTTGTAAGAACTTGGAGATTGTTTTCCCCAAGAGGCTTGTTTGATTCTAATAGATGAAAAGAGGAGGGGATCTATTTAGAATTTTATGATAATGGACAATCGCCTTGAAAGTTATGGCCATTGTGATGTTTTAAAGATATTTAGCTTGTCATCTTCCAAGTACCTTAAAATAGCTTAAGTTATCTAATGGCCATATCATTTGGGGCATCGTACAGATACAACATTATTGTACTAGCTGTTTGCTTTGTGCTCAAGATAATCAAAATATCTTCTTTTTTTTTGTGAAGGCGCATCAACTTCCCTGTTCTCAAAAGATATTCTGAAATGCAGTCAACATTATTGTTTCTCTATGGTTTATTATTACAAAATTGCAGAATATTAAAAGAACTTTAACAGTGACTGACAGTAATTCACTGTTTTGTATTGCCCTCATTGAGCTGAAAAGTGATGTTAAAATGGATGAAGAAATTTAATCAATGAATGGTCGAAGCTAATGCCAACTTCTAGATATCTTTGGGCAAATATTACCATGCTAGTATTTAACCATTTCCAGCAAGGTTTAGTATTACCAGTTACTTTTAAGGGGAAGAATAGAAGAACGGTATGATGAATACAGTCACAGGGTTTGATTTTATCATAACAGTTTCTTAAAGCAGGTGTTTGGAGTCTTTTGCAATGGTGGTACTGAAACTTAAAAGTTCATAACTTTGGAATGGATTGTCCTACATGTATTTTCCTCAATCTTCATTGATGTATTCTGCTGATCATTTACAGATTGTACATGTATACATTATAGACATACATTCACTCAGTCCACATACTGATAAATATTTGGGTTTCGTTTCCCTTTCATCATCATCTCACAGTTTTGCTGATACCACATATCATTTTATGCCAGATTTGGCAGAAATCGGGAGTGCCTTTGAAAGTGAGTTACTGTCCTTTACTGGATTATTCATCCTTTGGTGTGTTTTGATTGCAGATGACACAGAAAACCCCATAGCATTGTACTACACACTCACTGTCCAAAGTCCCTGGTGCAGAAAGGGTTAAACCAGGGGCGGATCCAGGAATTCTGTAAAGGGGGGGGGGGGGAGGGTTCGCAAGTTATATTTCTGGTGCCACTTCCGGATTTCATTTCATTTTTTCATTTTTATTTCTTTTGTTTTTAATGAAAAATAAAGGGGGCGTGCGCCGGTTGCGCCCCCCCCCCCCCCCCCCCCCCCCCCCCCCGGATCTGCCACTGGTTAAACTGAGTTTTCAGGTCACAGTCACCAGTTTTGTGTGGAACTTGTCTGATTGCAAATTACATTCTTTGTCTGCAGTAAACGCTTCGATTAATGGAATACGTGTATATGAAAATGCATCATTTATAAAGTAATGAGTGTTGTACTTTGAAAAGGAACAATTATTAGTCTTTCATGTATGTATGTACATGTGCCAACAGCTTGAGTTTGCTTGGGACTACTGTAGCATTAACGTGTTCAAGACAGAAAAATCATGAGGAAATACCTCCTTTGAGTTTCCTTGATTACCACGTTAATCTCTACTTCCTGTGTTTCAGATTAGATAATCATATAAATCTCTTTGAAAGGCATTTACCCGTTGAGGACGAGTCCCGAGTATACTTGGGCAGGTGTCTATGGGAAATGCGTGTTGTAGCAAAATCAAACCGTCCTCAACGGGTTAAACACGACTTGTAATGGACACCACTGGATTTCCTAAAACTTGTAGTGTACAATGTATGTAAAACAGCTCCTGCAACTCCTACAATGACGCAACTGAAAGTTCCAAAGGCAAGGCGTCCCAGAGATCTCAAATGTGGCTCATTCAGTTTTTCTCCCTTTTTTTTTCTCCATTTTCTTGGCCTTCATCTATTTCTGTTATGTGTCATTGTGATCAGCAATCCATTGTGTAAAGTCTTGATTTATTCTGAGTCATACGCCATTCTAGTGGCAACACGTGATGCTAGAGTTTGTCGTATTTTTG
Source organism: Diadema antillarum (assembly GCF_040938485.1). Lineage (NCBI taxonomy): Eukaryota > Metazoa > Echinodermata > Echinoidea > Diadematoida > Diadematidae > Diadema > Diadema antillarum. The sequence continues at coordinate 315,356 of NW_027271259.1, read as the reverse complement.
CTCGTATTCCATTCTTTGTGAGCAAAGATGAACAAATAGTTTGGACATACAGACCACCTGTCATCAAGAGTACCCCATCTTTGACAGAAACTAAGCTACGATGTCTTGGGGTAATCCCTTTCTTCCACAGCATTTCAGGGGCTCAAAACTTGAGATTCTATGTACTGTATCTAGGCCATACACAACAATTTGGCTGGGTTTTTAATTTTTGTTAATTTTGCAAATCAGGTGCTATTCATGTAAACTGTAAAACATGTGAAAATATTGACCCAGATCCCGACATGAATGTGAGATGCATGTGTGTACTTCTGTGTTTATTGCTATACTCCAAGATAAACCAGTTACACAACTCGCAAAATTGTTGGGAAGTCTTGATTCGCAAAAAAATTAGACTCGCTAATTATATGGCATCTACAGTATTTCATTATGTAGAGTATGTAATTGCAGTTTAGTTATGAAATCCAAAAATATGCAGTGGGAGCCATGAACAGTTGTGTTGTAAAGGCAAGGTTGTTTACCACTAGATACAGGTACAATAAATGTAGGAGTTTAGTTTTAAAGAGTAAATTATTTCAAAATTGATGGTGGATGATCAATCCAAACTCACACCATTCATGAGTTTATCACCCTCTGCTAACAACACAGAGGAATGTTTAGAACATTTTCAGGAGAGAATTTGTAGCATGAAAACTTTATGTTGGTTTGGGAGAAATTTACAATTTACTGTTGCCTCGTTCAGTGCATAGAATCCCTGGAAGCCAAGATAGTAAATCATTTCTCCGGCATTGTTGAGAAATGTCTTTAATCAGTGAGTTTATTTAGGTAGCCTGCATTGCATCTCTTTGCAGTTGTACTGTATCTGAGTGCTTGACAAGTTTTCTTATCATCCAGTAGTGAGTAACCCATTAAAAATTGAATTAGTCTGCGCCTTGAGCATGTAGGTTATGTGGAATTGGTGCATTGTAAGTACCCTGTACTATTATCATTATTGTTAGTTGTATTACAATGTAGTATGTTCTTACTGAATGGTTGAATAAAATTGAATAGATTGATTGGTTGAGTATTTAAAAGTACACTGCCATTGGTCGTGCAGAGACACTTTCGTTGTGTGCAATGAGACATACAGTTTGTACTTTTGAATAAGAAGAATTTTGTTTCTGTGTGTGTGTGTGTGTTTGTGTGTTTGAATGTTTTTGTTGTCATTGTTCACTGCATAATCATCTTAATTACTTCTCATAAAAACATGGCAGGCCAGTGAACAGATAATTTTTGACCCAGGATTTCCCAGGTGCTGGGAAACCTATCAATTTTCTTCGCTTGTACTTCCTCCACTGACATTTAAAGCTGCACTCCCAATATTTTCCATCACTTTAGAATTCTTCGATATATACAAGCAATTTATTTGGAGTATCCCTTTAGATATCTCTCTGCTATTTGTTTGTTTTATTGATGTACCATTTTTTGTTCTAATTTAGATAACAGTGTTCTTGAATGATAATGAATAGAATCTGGATGAAGTATTATCAGTCATTATGTATAACATTTGAAAGATAGAATCTTTTATATTTAAAGAGAAACTTGGATCCCTTTTTTCGTAATTCAAGTTGGCATGTGCAAATGATAAATATATTTGACACTATGCTACTTGTAGTATATAATGAATGCAAATGTGAAACTGCTTGAACGGAACAAAGATAATCACATACAATGTACCTTGTACAATGTACCATTTTGTGTGCTTGAGACCTCACACGAGGCAGCCTTTAAATAATACCCTTTTGTACTGTGAAAGTGGAAACTTCTGTACAATTAATCATATTTGTTTGTTTGTTTTTTGTTTTTTTACTAGGCCACATTTATAAATTCACTGACAGAATTTTTATATCAATTACTATATACTTTGTAGTATTTGCTATTTTTATATACTGTTGGTATTTTTTCTCGTATAAATTATGATGATAGTTCAGTAGGGTGGCAAATTTGTGATATTTTGACATCACTGTACATCCATATTTCATATTTACAATATATGCCAGGATAGAATCGTGACATTTGGCATGCAAATGTTGCTCTGTTTCTGATTAATCTTTCTTATTCAGATTTTACATGCCCCATATGATGTACGGCAGAAAAGAAAGAGAAGTTTAAATGATATGGTATTTTGGAAACCTGAATGTCACTTTAATGATGAACAATGGCTAGAGGTTGAATGCGATATGAGGCAGGCACGAAACCAAGTTGAGAGGTTTTGCTTGATAAGTTTCGCTCCTCCACGGAGGGGCAAATCGGCATGATTGTAATTATGTACCGCTCAGAGTTTCGCAACAAGACTCTCTGTAAAGACACTGATCACATGGATTATGCAGCGAGAGTCACAAGCAGGAAAAGCTATGACATTATACCGCATCGAGTGGGGTCGCTGGCTCTGCATGTTTGGCTTGACATATTCAGTTTCAGGCCATTGTGAATTAATGCAGCTGCAGTGGAGAGTATAGTGCATTCTGCAGTGCCAAGTCCAGCCGTGCGACTGTCAAGTTTTCCGACCTACTTGTATCTCCACGGCAGCTGTCTTCCTCTTGGATTTATCTTTCCTGTGGATATTTCACGAAACGGAGTTCTATGTGTGGCGACTGCTCCGGGAGCATGTGTCCTGTCAGTATGCGACTAAGTCGTAGAAAGAGCTCGGTTTCATCGTCATCCGTAGGGATCCAACGTTTCAGAGTAGGTACTCAGATTCAGGGGTGCTCTGTTTGTGCACTATGCCTTGATTTTATGAGCACTGCGTGTCCTGGGTTAGTGCATTCTATTTGTTGTTTCCAGGACGGTTCAGAATATTTGGGGTGGGGGGGGGGGGGGTGAAAGGGGGTTTGGGAAGGGGGGTGTTTAGCTAGATTCTCTTGAGTAGCTGCATGTGCCTCCTTCAAGCGCGGACGGCATTCTGTGGTTTGAAGTCCGGTGCGATGGCGGAAAATTAATTGTGTCCTGTCAGAGAGAGCTGTTAATATAACCCACTGACAAGCTAACTGTAGATCCACTGTCGATCTGTCTACGGGGGCACATATTGCATGTAACTGTTCAGTTGATTTTAGATCCTTTGTCTTAAGCCAATGAAGCTGTTGCCATGTACTTTGTGTTCTATGTGAACCAGTAAGACCTGTTTTAATTGCGTCTTTCCGTTCGGGCCCTCTTTGCCTGTGAGGGGGATTATCGCCCACATCAATATATGGGAATGTGATTCATAAGCGGTTGGTCACGTGATCTCCGAGCTACGTGAACATCTATGAGTCCTTCTTTCTTGAGGGGAGAGTGACGGAGTGCGAAGGAAAACGTAGCATTCCAGTTTCCGATCACGCACCCTGAACCGAGACGGCGTGTAGTTCTCAGCAGACTTCCCATGAAAACAGCGTGAACAGACTCAATAAGCTTCCCGAGTTTCTTCTTCGTAAACGTGAATGGAATTTTATTTTCGCTTTGTGTCGTCAGTGAACCGAGAGAGATGTTTTTCGTTAGACCATCTGTGGTGTTCATACCCAACAAAGCCGAGGGTCGACTGGTAATGATCCATTGCTGTGTCATTCTGACATTTTATATTCCTGAACTTTCCATGCGTCTTTTCTCTTCAAGCGTAACCACCATCATATTGTCATTGAATTGTCGCTTATACTTTCAGTACAGATCAGTCTATGGTAGTTGAAAGTACCATCTTTGCTTGCCGTATTTATCCCTTTCTACTCCAGTGTACTCTGCGCAATGTATATACATTGTAGGTATTGTTGGTGACAGAAAAATTAATGGACTAATAGGTATTATCTAGACTATCTCATGTGGGCTTATTTTTGTCCATGTCCAAATCGCATGCATTATTCGCTTATTATAAATTTGTTTTGCTTTTTTGTGTAACGTTTGTAATTAAATCTGCACTTTCACTAGTCCTATGGTGTGCAATGTGGACCAATGTAATACCTTTTATTATAGTATAATGTGATACCATGTACCAAAGCCCTTGACCACCCTGGCAGCAATGAGCTGTTTGAAGTACTCGTGCAATTGTCATGACCATCCGTGAGATTGATAACTTGTGAAATTAATTTTACCAAGGTGCAAACATGTCTGCTTTGTAAACAGTATCGAGATGATTTATTCTGACATGAAAAATGTTTATCTGTTTGTTTCATTCAAAGTGATAGTGCAGCACTGTGGTGGAAAAGTAATGAGCATTGTTAGATCAAGAAGGTACTAGGCTCACCTAGTACCTTCTTGGTTAGATAGCAAAGGTGACAGTGAATCAAAACATTGATTCAAATGACTGTCATAATGATCACTCCTGTACTGTGTTCTAGATGAGTCCAGATAGGTGTTATTCATTCTGATCCTTTTTTTTCTTCAAGTTTTTGTTGATGTAAGCCCATTTCTCGTGATTTTATTTCTTCTCTAAAACTGGGACATTGTGGCAGTAATCTAGAGAGTGAACACTTCCTAGAAACTAAAATGTCAAATTTCTTCTTTTTTGTGGATTTTTTTCTTAAAAAGGAACTTTCTGTCAAGTGATTTGATCTTCTTGTTACTAAAAAGAAATATTCTTTTCAGTCTTTTGATGTATCTTAATCCCATTTTCATGAAAAAAAAATCATACTTTTTAGATGAAAAGGAATTAATATCCAAACTGAGATATCCAGTATCATGTAATATTGAGAATACCTAAAATGTAATTGTATTAGGTAGGGGTATGGAAAAGATAGATACACATTTTGTGTAGACATGAACAAAAGTGCTTTGAAATGTTTGGTATTGAAAGTGTATAAGGAACTTACATTGTCAGGGCTGTGCACTAACCCATTTTTTGTACAGGTCTCACCTGTCCCTGTACGAACCAGAAGATATCCAATTATTCCTTTTTTTACTGATGTTCAAACCTGAAATTAACTGGTCGTGTTTTTTTTTTTGTTTTTTTTGACCAGGAAATTTGGCAATTCCTGAAAAGTTATTGCCCAAACAATTATTTTTGCCAGTCTGGGACCATCACAGACCGGTGCCGATGTTAATCATTGCTTGTGTCTTAAGATAGATATCTATTTTTTTTTTCTTTTGAAAACTACTTTCTTACATCAGGAAGACATCAACAGTTTACCATAGACATCACCAGACTGTACAAGTTTAATCCTTCAAAGACCCCAGTGACAGTTTGCTATTCCCATTGTGTATAATCAGTTTGCCAGCAGTATGGTATACAGTGGAATTGGAATGGTATACAATGAAATTGGAATGGCATTTTACAAATTGTATTTGTGTATGTTTCAGGCTATTGAAAAAAAAGAAATCATGCTGTGTGTATATATACATTTGAACTGTAAAAATGGAATATTTTGTGGTGTGGAGTTTGTTTTAGGATATATTTTACCTGATGACATTATCTTGAAAAATATCACACGTGGATGTGAATATCTTTGAAGATATGTGTCTATAAAGTTTTCCCTCATTTTCTCAAGTGTGAACAAGTGAAATTCACTGAAATAAGCTCAACGTGAAAAACTACTTACGCAATTATTATGTTTCCCTCTGAAACCGTGATGTGCATGATACATGTATTCAAACGTGCAGGTTCCATGTTGGAATATATTATCATTGGTCTTTATATGTCTTTGTTTGTCTGAATTAGAATCATGCAGATAGTCAACAAAGTGTAGGAGGCAAGTCAGTAACTGACGCAGACAGTGCGAGCATGTCAGACCCAGGCACAGCCGCATCGGTTACCATGCCGACCGCATCAGCAGCCAAGGCTGGCTTTCTCCAGCACAGACCAGGTGGAGGTAAGTGTCACACTACTATACATCAACTCTTTTTTCAATTTCTTTCTTTTATATTATCTCGATGGTACATGTACATAGAATTATCTTTATTGAATTATCCATAATACATGAACAGTGTATGATAATGAATGTTTTGTTCTTGAGTACTGTATGTGCACAACTAATGCATAATTAGCCCTGGTGCAGTTTCATATCACTGTGACTGAAGGGCAAGGTTGAATCAAATTGCATTAGGGCTAATTATGCATATTTGGAATGTATTTAGTCCAGATAGTCCATGACGTACATGTAGTGTGCATCAGCCGTGCATTTGTGGATCCATAGACTTTGTAACATTGCTTTGATACTTTTAGCCGTGACTCTGAATTGAGAGCACATTTTCCCGTAGAGTGTATGTACAAATAAATCAGTACATAATATCAGTTACAAAATTTTATCACTGGTAAACAGAATGACTCCTTCCTGGTTAGGGCATGGTAATCTCTGTGCAAGAGTTGTTGGTTATAGTGCATGACTATGCATTATATTAAAAAAAAAATCATCAAATTATGTATTAAAATGTTGCATAGTGCCAGTACAGACAATCAATACATAAATACTTATTAGATCGCCTAAATAAATGCAGGTCAGTAATTGGTCATCATGCAATGACATTTAAACTGTAATGCAGTGAGAATTGAAATTACCATATTGCAAGCAGTGACATCATGTCAGGTAATGTACTTCAAGAATTTAACCAGATGCAGATGAGGCTAGAATGAAATGATGTGTTAAATTTATGTAGATCATAAAGACAACTTGAATATTGCCTTTTCTATCATAGTATAACACCTGACAGTCGTTAGAGAGTTACATTTTCCCCTCAAGACAAAATTTTCCCTCAGCCCTGCATGGGGAGGGGAGTCAAATGTAACACCATGCAGCAGGGATGCGAAGTGTTATATTACACCTCTAAAAAGGCAATATCTGCATATAATTACCCTTTATCATACTACCATATCTTAGCTGCAAGAGCTAGGTGTTATTTTCCATGTTGTTGGCAATAGAATGACAAATGACAGTATGACTTGTGTTTTTCCCCTGTCACGAGTGTAGACATACATGTAGTATCTGGAGGAGGGATGTGGGGGTTTGTCTCTTTTTAGAATGTCTTTCATTTCTCTAAATCTCTCTCTCCCTCTATCTATCTACAAAATTTGTACATGACCCTGTATCTGCATGTACTTAATGTTGTCTATCAATCTATCTACCTACCTGTATCTATCTGTCTATATGCCTATCTAAGATCTATCTATCTATCTATCTATCTATCTATCTATCTATCTATCTATCTATCTATCTATCTATCTATCTATCTATCAATCCATCTACCTACCTGTATCTATCTGTCTATATGTCAGTCTATCTATCTATCTGTCTGTCTGTCTATCTGTCTGTCTGTCTGTCTATCTATCTATCTGTCTATCTATCTATCCACATTGTATCTATCTATCTACATCCCTCTATCTATCTATCTATCTATCTATCTATCTATCTATCTATCTATCTATCTATCTCTTTATCTGTATTACTCTAAAGTAGGATAAGACTATTCCCAGCAATTTTTGATGAGTGTGCATGATTTTCTTTTTAGATTTAATGGGATATGCAGTGTTAAGTAGTGATTGACTTTTAGACAATATTAAGTCCTATCTGTGGCGAGATCTACATGTAGGCCTATGTATGAATATATGTTAATATTTGTATATCATCTGCTTAGCTTAGTGAAATATAGTTGGTTAAAGAATGGGATGATTAAAAAAGAAAGTCTTATCTAGAGCAATGCCTTAAAGCTTTTGCATTGCTATTCTTTACATACCATACAGAACTTACAACGTACATCCTAGAGAAGGAAAACATCCCATCAAATTGATGAGATCTTATTCATGCATCAAAATCACATGTTGTATTAATGTCTGCAGTATGTTATTGACATGCAGATGAAATAGGTCTAGATAGTCAAGTAGGGGTTTCACTTTAAAAGAGTAATTGTCCAATCATCTTTATTACAAGCCTTTTTTTTGTCTGCATGTCATTTGAAGTGATGCCAACTTTTGATTACCGCTCTACGTTGTACACAGACATTACAGAGAACTTTTGAACAAGAACATACATATCAGATAATGAGTATATTATTGCTGTCTTCACTCCCATTAAACTGAAATGTGCATGTGTGGAACATTTTGCTTACATAGTCAGTTCAGTGTACACATTGATGTCAATATACAACGTAAATTGAGGCTTGACTCTATCAGATTGAGGAACTGATTTTCTAGAGAAGAACTGACTACAGATTATGTTGGATAGGTGCATACAATGTACAACATAATATCATGACACATTTCTAAAGGTACACCTTCCTCTTTCACAAATTTCCCCCCGATGTTATTTTCATATTTGTGACCCTGCACCTCAAAACAAACAAAAAGTCACCAGATATGAATTTTTAGTTAAGACCATATTCTGAAAGAGCAGACTTTAAGCTTTAAAATGATGTATAACTAAAATCAAATGGACTCTCCTAACCTATCTAAATATTCGAAAGAAAGCACAAACTCAGGAAAAGTGTGAACTGAGAAAAGAGGCTTTGAAGTACAGTGTCTATTCAAGCGCTTTAACTTTACCAAACCGTGCTGGCTGTGCGATGAATGGAACAAAAAAACAGGAAGTAAACCACCAGAGTAACAACAATGAAGGTATTATCAGATTAAACTGAAATTGAGCATGCCTCATTAACACATTCTGTCCATAATTTATGCCAACTTTCAAAGCAGTAGCACTATCCTTTCAAAAGTTATTAAAGTTGAAAGTGAAGAGTGTGGACAAGGTTTTTCAGAAATGAACATGAGATTCTAAAGACACACCTAATCACACTATTCTACCAAAATATGTTCGAGATAAACTGCTAAAAAAAACACTTTCCTGCCCATTTTATGATACCAAATTTTAGCATAATGTAAAAGAAGACCCGCTCTTTCAGAAAATATGAAAAAGTCAAGTTCGGCTAGGTTGACCCATTTCACTTATTTTCAGTCCTCACGCAAAATCAGTGCGTGCGACTTTATGTTCGTTTTGAGGTGCACGGTCACATTTAGTGTCATGAGATGAAGTCGCATAATGCTAGTGGAGGTTTCATAATTTTGCATCACTTGATACCTCATCAATATTTTCATTGTAATAATGAAAACACTATTAGTTTAAATAATTACAGCATGCTTTGGAAATTTAACTTTTTAAGACAGTTCGTACTGGTCAGTTTGATTCACAAAGTAATCTGAAGGCAAGCAGATATTGATTTTGTAGCAATTCTGGGAATGCATTTTTTACTCTCTCCCCCCACCTCCTCTTCTAACAATTATCCCACATTTCACAATGAAGACAGATGTACGTTGTAGTGAGGTGACCACCCTTTTTATAAATTTGAGTTTGTACAGTAAAACTGTAAAAATTACACATGCAGCATATTCCCTTTTGGTAGTGGACATCTCTTCCTGTAAAATGTTGAAATAAAATCTGGCAGCATTTGTGACAAAAAAAAAAGAATCAATAAATTGGTTTGGAACATGAGTTGTTTTGAGGCAGAATAGCTGAATCCATTACACTGGATGAGAATAAGATTGCACCAGACAAAAGATACAATGTACATTATCCACTTTTCTCTTCCCTTTTACATCATGCAGAATAAATCAATTCTCCAGGCAACCTTGAGATCACTAAATATTCTTTACAACAATCTTACATACTGCAGGTCCTTGGAAAATATATGTTAAAACACAAAATGTATTTCAGGACGTGATGTTTATAAGAGAGAAGGAGAGAGCCTACAAAGTCGTTAATAAGTTTCTGATACTCTGAAAAGCACGGGCTCATGCACGTTCCCCTTATTACCATCAAGCTTTGATTATGCACGACAGTAGAAAACGATGCATCCATAAATCACCGTGACATTTGTATGCCAGTGTGGGTGCTGAATTAATGATCGAAGAGCGCCATTACAAAAAAAAAAAAGATGAATAAGAATGTATCTCGCACTGGATAGGATATGTTTTGCAGATGTGTGCTGGTACATCTCATGATAAACTTAATTTTGTTGAATATCTGGGAGACTTGGAATGTGTTTGTTATTAGTAATGTTTATCCTTATGAAGTGAAGCCATGCAAAATAATTCCACATTTCACGCTGCCCAATTATTGGAGCTGTTCGGTGCTTGTACTATTCAGAGTAACTTTCACATTGTATGCTACCAAAACACTGCAGCATAGAGGATTTAAATAAGAACATTGTAGCCTTGATATTTGACAGAGAAAAAAAAAGCACAGTAATACACAAACACACACAAAAAGCTGTTTCTGATTGTTTGGTTAATATGAGAAATTCAATTAATATGCGAAGTATCAAAATGACAACTGAGAATAAAGAAAAAAAGAAGAAGTGATATTCTGGGTTGAAATCTTAAAAAGTATGAGTTCTGTTCTTTGTCATAAATTTTGACCATAGCAAATGGTGGCAAAATGCATTGAAACTGTATGTCGTGGAATCTTCTATCCTTTCCTTTTGTAAGTCGTTCCTGTTTAAAAGTGATGTCATGTCACCACAATAACCCAGAGAATTTGTGGTAGTCTAGCGAAATGTGGTGAGTGTACAATCATCGACTGATGAACCAGTATAATCATGAGAAGCAGAAGGTCATAGATCCAAAATCACTGGGATAATGTTAAAGGTCATATGTCTGCCAGACTTCATGTTTGATATTGCAACCTTTTCAGATGTTTTTTTTTTCTGTTCTTATTTTCTTCTGTACAGTGTGTACAAAATTACTGGCATAATTTTATTGAGTTTGTGATCATGTCAGCCAGTTGCCCAATCCCAATTCATTTCGTATTTTGCAGAAATATATGGTTTAAATTTGCGATTGTAGCATGTGTTGTAAAATTTGTTATGTACAATTGGTATATTCTGATGGCTCTCCACGTTATTAACCCATTGAGGATGGTTTGATTTTGCTACAACACGCATTTCCCATAGACACATGCCCGAGTATACTTTGGACTCGTCCTCAACGCGTTAAAAAAAAGGGAAAAAAGCCATGACATCCTGTCTTCGCACCTGTGGAATAGCTTTTGAATACCTGCTTTTAGTTCATTCAGGGAGGTTTCATTCTTCTCGCTTGTTTTGGTGCATGAAAACTCACTGATCCGTAGTTCCTGATTTCAGTATGTTCATGCTCTCTGACTATGAGGTCGTCCCAATGCCTGACACCATACATGTACCTAATACGCGAGACTGGTTTTCTGTCTGGAGTATGGTGTACAAGGCTTTCTGCACTGCTGCAACAACCATAAAAGAAAACTACAATGAAACAGAATGTGATTTTTTTTTCTTTATGAAGTATTAAGGGTAATTAATTTCCCTGCTTTCTGAAAGAGGTGAGTCAAGCGTGCTGTCATTATGCTAGAAAAGTGAAAATATGTTGAATTTTCTTTGTATTTTCCTTATGTCATTGTCCATGCGCAATGTCAAAAAGTGTTGTAGTCTTGCCATACAGTGATGAGGGGTGCCAAAACTTTAAAGATTCATTACTCTGTAAATGGATTGTCTGATTTTCCTCAAACTTCACTGATATGTTCGACTATGATATTGCTGCATTCTCTCAATGCACGATATAATATACCCGTTGAGGACGAGTCCCGAGTATACTCGGGCAGGTGTCTATGGCAAATATGTGTTGTAGCAAAATCAGTCCATCCTCAAAGGGTTAAGTTTCATTCTGCTTTTAATGGCATTGGCCTTTGGTCAAGGGTGGGATACAAGTACCCATTCTACTCCCCTGCTGAACACTCATTCTTAAGTGCCCCAGGGATGTGATGCATGTGGGTTTGCAGCCTGACATGTACTTAAACTTTATACTATACAAACATACATTTGTATGAGTTTGTGAAATTTCCACTTGTATGCTTCAATTGTTGTCGCCTTTAAGATCGGCTGCTGTCAAGTTCTGATGGGCTATTTTTCATGCTCAGTGATCACTTACGATCACATTTGTCATCGTGGTATCTCGTCCGTAAAGGTGATTGGATAGGTTACCTCGTTTCCTCTTCTATAGATGACAAATCAATTTCGCTTCAGTAGATCCTCATGGATTTGTTTGTTGATTTGTTTTTGATGGCCTGTCTTGTCTGAGATTGGACTTTGTTGAATCACATCAAGATAGCAACATTCCTCTCATTCTGTAGTGTTGATTGACTGTGAGATTATAAGTGTTTTGTTTTCAGGAGATATCACACATTATTTTAAAAATTGTACATTCATCATCATGAGGGATTAAGAACTGGTTATAATATTATTGCACTCTCAAGAATTTGATACATGCAGCATGTGATTTTGTAGGATGATGAAATGCCCATGGATGCTGAGTGAACTGTTGGTGTCATGGACTTGGGATTTAGGAAATTTCCTTTCGATATGTTTTTGTGACTTTATATTTATAAGTAAACAAGGTATTAGGACAAGGAAATATTTGCACATGACACTTGCTTTCATATGAGCATGAAATGAAACAGATAAAAGCCTACAATACTTGATAATGACATCATCAATGCTTGGGAGTGTAATATTGGGAGAAAAGATGCACACTGTACAAAACAGTGTTGTGATTCTATATCTTTCCTGCGAATGAACCAGAATTTGAACTTTGTGAATGAGAAAATCTTGTCATATTGACAGATACAATATGTAGGTGAGGATGAAATGAAATTGACTACTTGTCTTTTTTTGTTGTTGTATGAAGCCTTTTACTTGTATGAGCATATTGAGTGTTTTAATAGTGCCTGGTGTGAGTTAAAAAAACCCCCAACAACAACAGATTTTGTGCAATTCCCAGAAACTGTATTGAGGCTGTCATTATGCTGTAGGACTTCTAATTCTCTTCCAAAGCATCTATTGCTGATCACTCCTCTTGTCATTTCACATGTTTTGAAACTCTAACTCTGTTAAAAGCCTGTTTTCATCA